>NW_020537758.1:54751628-54964315 GCF_003426905.1 Ctenocephalides felis
TGTTTTATCCCGGTTTGAAATGTGAGTGCAGATCGTTTATCATTTTTAATATTATTATATACATATTAGACTATTAGATCAAATTTGGGACTATTTATCATAAATATTTATATTCTATTTACTTTATTAAAAACACAACTTAGTACCCTACGTTTGGAGTGCAATTTTTAATCTTTTTGGTTACCTGTTGACACACTTCAAAGTATTGAACTTTGGTGATTATTCTAATGTACAGAGCTAATATTAATTATGTTGTTAGAAAATGACAGTATGTTTGGATTCCATTTTAAATCGTGTGTGTGAAAGGACTAGTGTATTGTTTTATCCTGGTTTAAAATTGTAAGTGCAAATCGTTTATCTTTTTTAATATCATTATTTATTTTAATTGATAACACATCACTTTTTGAACAATTTTTATGGATATTTCTATTTCGTCAAATTTACTCTATTAAAAAGAGAGTTATTAGTACCTGACGTTGCAGTATTATTTTTAATCTAGCTGGTTAGTTATTTACACACATCCTCACCTCAAAGTATTGGAAAAACTGTGGTGATAATATATAATGTACATAACTAATGTTAATTGTATTCTTAAGTATAGTTATATTAATTCATTTTTAAGCCTAACATATCACGTTAGTGTAACATGGATACTAAAAATAAATATTAAATTGAATAATTATTAAATGTTTAACAACTTTTTCTTCCTAATGTTGTTTCCTTGTTCATGCAATATAACACTCCACTTCCACCATAATCATGCGCATGTTTTCCAACTATTTAGAATCAGGAAAGTTTTAGATGTAACATTTAGGATCACGACTAGTCCCAAAAGTTTTACCTATTCCAATCAATAGAAAGCAATGGTCTGTGTTCGGCGCCTAAATGTTAGGCACTAACCGACTACCGATCCATATACCGGATATGCCTATATGCGTTCGCTCGTCGCAAAATCACCGAAGGCGCCGCTCCTGTCAGCCCGACAAGGGAATGCTTTCACGGTCATTTGCATTTTACTGCTGGCGATTTATTTGTTTTATCTTTTATTAATGTTTGATTTTAGTTAGGATTGATATAAATACAGGTGCGAATGCTGATGTAGGAAGTTTTAGTTTGTGTCTGTTGCTGTTCCTGCAGAGTCATATATTGCGAGCGAGTGCACTCGTTGCACTTCGGAGAGAAAACTTTCGGGATGTATATATGATCCTAAAACAAACAGTAAAACATCGAAGCTTTGCTATGTAAAATAAGTGAATCGGCAAAATTTACATTACCACAAATGCATAAGCACGATATGTTCAAAATGCTAATAAAACCTGCGAATGAAATAATAACTAAATACTAAATATTTATTTCATATATATTATAGAGAAATTTTTTTATTGCCGGTACCAACTGGTTAACGCTATTTAAAATTATAATTTAGTTATGTACTATAATAGTTTATTAAGTGAAAAAAAAATTAAAGCAATTATGAATTATACACAGAGCTTCATTTATTCATACATTCCGGTCTATATATTGACGTCATTTAGTAGAACAAACTATACAACAATAAATAAAGAATTTTTTTTATTATATTTTTAGCAGCAATCAGAACCTTACGTCCTATGAGCTGTTGGGCTGAAACTTCTCCTTACTTCGTATTTTTAGATGGTAACCCAATGGTTAATCCATCCATATTTGATGATTTTTGTTATTAGAATTAATCTAATAGGGCTGACTTTTTATTGGTGCAGCAATGTCGGGCAAGGGCTATTTTCAGTTGGAAACATATTGCTATCTATATTTTCAAGTGAAAATCGTTGTCACTGCTGCCTGACAACAGGCTGCTCGAAGTGGGTATCGAACCCAGGACCTCTGAAACAAGTTCCGTCGCTCTTAACTGCTTAACTACCCATATAAAGATATAAGTTTCTTTTTTATAACAGATATGAGTACATATAGGTCTAAGATTTTCACTAGTAAAATTAATGCAATTAACGATTAAAACATTTAAAACTTTGCGTTGAGTTAACATTTATTCACAGAGTTCTTGAATGAACTGAGTTTACAAACTTTTTTTTAATTATAGAAACTGGTAAAAAAGATGACTTGGGAATAAAATAAATATGTCACGCATTCATTCAGTTTTAATAATATTTGAAAAGTGGCCAAGGAATACTCTGAAGTCACTAAAGAGCAGCTTACTGTCATTACGATTACTTATGGCTTGTTGAAAAAGAAAACTCTCTCGTCACAAGGCTTATCAATCACCTTAATCACATTTTTTAGCCCTATGATTTTATATTTTAAACAAATCTATTCAAAAAAGGACAGAAGAATGTATGATTCAATTAGGCAGTGAATCCACAAATAAACGAAATTACAGCAATTCCCGTGTCGAAATTTAAAATCTTTTTATGTACTACAGCGCCTTCCCCAAAACGCGGTAAAAGCTATGTATTAAGACCTAACGCCATATAAGCGCAAGACCTTCCCACAGCATTTAGGACATGCTTAGAGCAGATTTAGTAACCTAAAGTTCGTAAAAAGGTTTTAGATTTTAAGAACGTCAAGCGTTTAAAAAGGTCTTTATACGTCAAAATATCGAGGTGTAATTTTAGGTTAGGTATTTGTAAGGTTGCTTTCTAGATGCCGGAAAGATGGAGAGAGAGTAGAGATAGATAAGATATAGAGATATAGGAATAGAGATGGAACGGACTAAAAGAGGGAGAGAGAACAGAGGGAGAGAGTTAGAGATTATATATAGAGATATAGATAGAAATATATAGAATAGATATAATATGATAGATATACATATTTATAGAGATTACATATTTATTAGATTTATACATATATTTATATATTACAATTTATTATATATATATATATATATACATATGTATATATTATATATATATATATAATATATATATTTAGTAAGGTTGCTTTCTATCCTGAAATATTATGTATATATATATATATATATATATAAATATACAAATATATATATATATATATATATATACAAATATATATAAACATACTAATAATAAAACATGTTTTATTTTTTATTTATTTTTTAATCTTTTATTGGAGCAACATTTGTTGATATATTGAACAAGTAATTTTTTTTGAATTACAGTATTGCTCAATTTATTACACCAATCTAGAAAAAAAAAAGAATAAATATATTAATAATATCCACAAATACATATACATATATGTATATTATTACTATAAACATCATTATTGTTAAATATGGAAACATATCATGATAAAATGCAGTTCTTTAATATAAGTGTTATAGTTTATCAAATTTTTAGATAATAGTAATATCAATTTAATGTAGACAAAAGTGTACCTAATAAACCTCGAAATAACTTTCGGTCTATGGCTGGCCGCTTACTTCTAGAGCCAGTAGCCGAGAAATGGCGTAGCTCTTTGCCATACACACACAATAAAGTTTCTCGCACTACACTGGTCCATTCGTGTGCCATACCACTCTCCGACACATGCTCAATATATAATTTTCTTGTTTTGGGTAGATAAAATCCACACCCTGGTGATAGTTCCTCCTGAAATATTGGATATTAGCTCGGGTATTGTGATATCTTTCAAAAGATATTATTTCAAATTAAGTTTATTTATTTACCATGTTATCACCAGGTGCATAGAAGTGTTCGGGAATCTATATTAATAGAAAAAACAGATGATTTGCTTGTACATATAAAAGAGATGAGAATTTATTATGTTTATTATGTGAACCAATAGTTTAGATACACTTGAAATCTTTTGAATCGATAGCTATCAAATATTAATCATCACATTTAAATTATTTGATTTTCTAAAAATATTATCTAATTTATCTAGATATTGAAATCCACTCTGTAAGATGATAAGTAATATAATAATGTTATTAATTACCTTAAAATAATCGTGTGCCTCATCTTCATCTTTCTTGCTCTGAAGCCTATAAGCACACTTCAGAACGGCTCCCCAAAGCTCGTGTTTTTGTATGTCTTCCTTGGTAACTAATTGAATATGAATATGTATAAACACATTAGAATAACTCTACATTAGAGAACATTATTGCTATTATATTATAGTATACCTTTCACTGGATACGCCATTGCCAGTGATTTGATGTGCTCCTCAGAGAATTCAGTAGAAACTTCTGAATCACTGCACACATCTGCTGGAGACCCAACTGCTTCAGGATTTTCTTCCACAACAAAAATCATGTCCTCGTTATTATCAAGCACATTATCAAAGATAGTTGGCTCCGTTCGTAAGCCTGCGTCCATATTCTTTTTATTATTTATGCACGCCAACTGTATTTTTTTCTTGTTTTGTTGTAAACAAGAATTTTCTTCAATCACTTCCTCAACAAAAACTTTGTTAGGAGGAACATCCAAGCGACCGTCCACCGTTACGGTCAACGAGTTTAAGTGCTCAGTATCTTCTAAAATTCAATATTTCTTTTAAAAACAATTAAATTACATTTTATCAGAGAAGAAATGATGATACATACCGCTGATAGCTAGCACTTTCGCTTTTCCTCGACCGGCGTCATAATATTCTGTTTTCTTCCACGATATTTCGGTAATGGCACCAACGTACCTATCTTTCGGACATATACCCTTCAAAGGCATAATGTCCGAAGTACCCGATTCAATCCACAACACTAATGCGTTCATGGTTCTTGCCATATTTTATAATTATATATAAAATATATATAAAAATATCTTGACTAAAATCTTGAGAACAACGAAGAGCGAACGATAAACACTAGGGATAAACACGTGGAAATAATAAACACAAAGACGATAGAGCTTAGGCCGCTAAGCGATGAGTAATGCTCGTTCGATCATTTTCGTCATATTTCGGTCTCACTTCGTAGTTAAGTTGTCTCTATTGGACTATCTCTATATGTTGAACGAGTACGTTAAATATAAAGTTTTCCACTGGTAATTTTTGTTATTTGAGCGTTCGGTTTGTTATATATATATATTAATTAATAAATAATTTAAGCTGTAAAATGATACCAAGAAAATCACTTGATACAGTTGGATCTCGGCAGAGGCAAAAACGGCTAAGGCAAGCTTTTTATAAACAAAACGAGATAAATACTATTCAAATTGTTGAATCTATTCGTAATGATCCTCGTTGTAATAGAATTTCTACAAATTTTGTTGAAAATAATTCAACTCACGCACGGTAAGCTCGTACATTTCAGTTTTTAATTGTAGAGTCAAATATATATATTGCATTTTTGTGACATACATTAATTTTTCTATTATACTTTATAGTGACAATGCTGTAGGTTATGATAGAAATCTTTTTATTGAAAATGATGTTTTTGATAATACACAAAGTGGGAATGGAGTTAATTTATTAACGGAACGTGAGTTTGAAGAGGAAGGTGATTCTGAAGAAGAACAACTCAAACAGGAAGAAGTCTATTTTGATGAATTGGTTTATGAAGGAGCTCCACTTACAGTATCGGACAGCATGTTCCTCATATTAATGATTTTTCTACGGCACAATGTTACACAAGAGTGCATAGCTGACATAATTTCTGTCATTAATATGCATTGTTTGAAAAGTAGGTTTGTTAAAAATAGTCTCTATAAATTTAAAAAATATTTTTCTTTGGATCACTCCGAATTTATTAAACATCATTATTGCTATTTCTGTGGTCGAGTGCAGCCAAAGTCTGACAGCATTTGTCCATCATGTCCTCAAAAAAGGAACCCATATTTCATTCAACTACCTTTCCTTGAGCACTTGAAAGATATGTACAAAAGAAATGGCTTCTATTCAAAGCTACAGGATTTACATAAAAAGCGGTTAAGTAATACAGATAGCATATCCGATGTCCACGATGGTGTTTTATACCGTAAATACATAGAAAATGGTTTTTTTGCTAGCTCAGCTAATATTTCATTTACTTGGTATACAGACGGCATACCTGTGTTCAAATCATCAAAAACCAGTGCATGGCCTATATATTTAACAATAAATGAGTTGCCTATTGAGGAACGCAAAAAAAGGGAGAATACTTTATTATTAGGGCTTTGGTATGGAGATAAAAAACCTAATATGAATCATTTTTTTCATGTGTTTTATGATGATCTAAAAAAGCTCATCAATGGTATTGAAATTTACATACCTAGTCTAAAAACTAATATAACAGTCAAGGGTATTGTTTTGTTGGGCACTTGTGATTTGCCTGCTAGAAGTGAATGTTTGAACTTTGTGCAGTATAATGGGTACTATGGTTGCTCATACTGCTTTTGCCCAGGAATAAATTTTACATTAGAATCAGGCGGTAATGTTCATGTATATCCATACACTGGTAATATAGAGAGAAGAACATTAGAAACTTGCAGATCTCTTGCTGACAATGCTTCACGAGATGCACCAATCATGGGTGTAAAAGGTCCAACAGCACTTTCGCTTATTATGCCTGATTTTATCATGGGAATGGCCATAGACAGAATGCATTGTGTTGAAGGTGGTATTGTGAAAAAATTGTTGTCTCTATTTTTTAATACTGAATATAAAAACAAACCTTTTTCTTTACATGCTGTAATTAATGTTATTGATGCAAGATTAAAATCTATAAAACCACCTAAGTTTGTACATCGGATGCCACGAAGTGTGACAGAATTAGTACACTGGAAGTCATCAGAATTAAAATTGTGGTTTTTTCATTACTCATTACCTATTTTGCATGGAATTCTTGCACCTCAATATTTCAATCATTATGTGTTGTTAGTGGTTGCAATATCCATTTTGAATTCAGACACAATATCTTTATTCCAACTTGATGTTGCTCGTGACTTTTTACACAAGTATGTTAAATCGTTTGAAAATCTATATGGTCAAATGTACTGTTCTATGAATGTGCACCAATTATTACATTTACCAGACTGCGTTCAGAATCTTGGACCATTATGGGTATATTCTTGTTTTGAATATGAAGATATAAATGGTCAAATATTAAAATTAATACACGGAACAGGGCATGTTGATTCACAAGTAAGCAAATCTCAAGAATTTTATATAAAAAAGGAAAAAATAATTGAACGTATAAATAATATGGAGGTTAAACAGTTTTGCTTAAGAAAAAAGAAACAGGTGAAGATAATAGAAAAAATATTTGATCATACATATAGTGTTGGAGCATACAAAACATTTAAAGAGTTGCCAAACAATATAGAAATGGCTCTTCGAAGCTCTGATATTAATTTTGAAAGCGATAAGCCTCTTCAATATTATCTCAGAGTTTTGAAGAACAACAAATTGTATGTTGCTGAAACATACAAGAGTGACATGAAAACATATTCCAGTGCAATTTATTACAAATTCAATGACAAGTATAATATTGGATTTGTACATTATTTTATAGAAATAAATTTTAAACACTTCGCTATTGTTGAAGAGTCTAATATCGAAGACAGTTTTCATGGCAGAGGTCATAAATATCACAATTATAATTATTCATTCATAAAAACATGTACAAGAAAAAAAAGCTTCATAGCAATTCCTATAAGTTCAATGCTGTATGTTTGTATATATATAAAAATTGGCAGAAACATTTATGTAGGTTTACCAATAAATGAATATGAATTAGAGTAAAAAATAAATATTCAAAATAATCGATTATGAATGTGCTAAAAAGTAATTTAAATGTAAATACTAATTAAATTTCAAAATGTTTCATTTTATTATATTTCATTATTATTAATATTTGTAAAAGCTTTTACGATTTTTCTTTTATTATATTTTATATATAATATATAATATATATATTATATATATATATATATATATATATATTATATCATATTTAAATTATTGATATGCAAAATTTCAGCTTCATTATAAATTATGCTGTGAAAGTATTATTACATATTCACGCATCCATGCTATACTGTCATCATATTTGAGGTTATGTATTGTGATTTGTGATACTACGAAATGTATTGAAATTTTGTACCTAAGGTCATAAAATGAGGTATGAAGGTTCTAAAATGTATGAAATGTTCTAATATGTACTTGCTTAGGGGCCTATAGGTCCTAAGTAGTAACGTAACAAGTACATATAGGTCTAAATGAGGTTAATTTTTTTGACACGGGAATTGGCTCGGTCCAAAATAACGTACACACACGTACTTTTTCCAAATTTGATCTCAATCGATTCAGAATGACTTGAAACGTCGAGAAATTATAAATTTAGCAAGTCGTATTTTTTATGTGAAGACATTCAACTCTTTCTTATTTTCCTTTCATCAATCTCATATGTGCATAAGTTAACGACCTAATATTTGTATATGAAAGTATACAAAAATTTGTCGTCCTTTTATTTGTAGATTGTTTGCAATTTACAAAATTTGATTATACACCATTTATAGTCAGATTATCATACTTTAATCGTTATAATACGATAAATGTTATAGCATCCACGTCAAGTATTACTCTTCTATTTCACCCAATGTGCCTGCACAAGATAATTAGTGACTTTGGGAAAAGATAAGATAATACAAAAATACCTAAAGAATAATTTGGTCATTACTTTAACTGGTATAATAGGTAAAAAACGTAAGATTATATGAAATTAAATTCGAAATAATTGACTTTGAAGTATAAAATTGAATTGAATTTAGGTCCGTGTGTTAAAGTTAAAAGATCAAACTGAGTTCCGAGATTTTATCAAAATATCGATGTTTGTCTAAATTATATTGTATTACTTTTTAACGAGAAGCGTTAAAACGGTTACTCATAATTATATTTGCCTAAATATTTCAATAAGTCTGACACAGGTTACTTCGACAAACAACCACAATCAATTACATTCCTTATATCAATTAGCATAAGCCATATTTACTGAATGTTGCTATAGCATTCAAGTCAGTGAGCGTGTTAAAGTTAAAAAAATCAAAGAGTTCCGAGATTTGATCTAAAAAGTCCATGTCTATCTAAATTATATTATATTAATTTTTATCAAGAAACGTTAAAACGGTTACTCACAATTATATTTGCTTAATTATTTTAATAGATCTGAAACACAGATTACTTCCACAAACAATCACAATCAATCACAACCCTAACATCAATTAGCATAAGCCATTATATTTACTGAATGTCCATACGGACAGTAATAAATCTTTTACATGTAATAAATAAAAATTAATAGATCCGGGACATAAATAAAATGTAAAAAAATCCTTCCAATTTTTGCACAAAATTATAGCTTATGTACTCAATGACTTAAAAATATAGCAGAACAATATTAATACCGGTTCTATAACTATTCCTGTGTAATGAATAACCGTGACGTCTAATAATAGTCGAACAAAGATGTAATTATAATTAATTCTACTTGAATCAGTCGGAATATTTCCCATAA
This sequence comes from Ctenocephalides felis, assembly GCF_003426905.1. Lineage (NCBI taxonomy): Eukaryota > Metazoa > Arthropoda > Insecta > Siphonaptera > Pulicidae > Ctenocephalides > Ctenocephalides felis. The sequence goes on from NW_020537758.1 coordinate 54,761,029, forward strand.
TCGTCAGTCATCGCTGTAATGAATTTTGAATGGATTCGACTTAGCACTCAATATTTCATTAGGGCAATCATGTAGAGCTATCCACTAATTCCGCCTAAGTGCGCAGACCACTTCATACCGTCGCGTGGCCTTATTATAACTGGAGATATGGGGATATTATTCGCTATCTGCGGTACGAATTGCCCCAAATTACGATATGATTTCGAACTTGATTCAATGATGTTACACAAATCCATCGTTAGTAGTAATTGCGGTCAATTAGCCAATTTATAAAGATCACAGATAATTAAAAATAGGAAATTAGGGCATTAAAGAGGATTATAAAAGTGTTTTAACGGCTAATTATTGATTATTTAAATAACTACTTTAGTAACATCTGTTTCATATTTAGTTTATTATAACGTTATTTACTATATTTTGCCTCATTATTTTTATTTATTTCATTAGTTAAATTCATGCTTTTATACTTTATTTCCTTTTATATTGTACTAGTCGTTTAACCTAGGGAATGCAATACCAATAAAAAAATTCAATACCGGTATTTCTATATTTTTTTATTTAAAACCGGTAATACCGTCAAAATACCGGTATTTTTATTGTCATAAATAAATGTAAGCAAAATCGATAGCTACTTGTAAAAATATAAAAAGATATATACACGACTACAACTAAATACAATTAAACAATACAAAACAATAAGCTAATTCTTTCAATAATAATTTAACAAAATTATATCCAATTTAATAAACTCATCATTAGTATCGAGTATATTTAGTACTTTTCACTAAAATCAAATGTATGAGTAAGAAAGACCAGAAACTCATTAAACATCATATTACATTATTATAATAAATTGTATTATCTGTATCCGATGTGTTAAATTTGCATAATTTTCAATTATTTGAAGACATAATAACATACATTGTATGTAACAATGTACTATAAATGTTGAGTATTTTTATTTAAAATGATATAATAGTCTTACGTTTTACTTGAAGAAATATTTTATACCAGTAATAAAAAACAAAATTATTATGTTAAATATGTATAAAGATGGAAAAAAAAATTAAAATCACGTAGTGGTAATCTAAATAATTTTGTTTCGAGAACTTTAAACTCGAGTGTATCAACTAGCGCTTATGTAAAATTACAGAAAATACCGGTAATTTTAAGTTAAATGTCGATATAAATACCATAGAAAATTTGGGCGTTATACCGATATTTCGGTATATCGGTATACCGGTATTGCATTCCCTAGTATAACCTATATGTTGCAATCTTTCATTATAAAATAAAATTTAAATTGTTCATAATTAAATTTTAATGGGTACTTATATACAAGTACATAATTGAAATATCCATATGCAAAATTAGTAATTCGTATGGCAGATGTTACAAAGTGTTTATGATTTTATGTATTACATTAGTGTTTCAATTATATAATGATATAAAAGAAATTGGTAGTATTAGTCCAGTCATTTGGTGCAAAAAAAGGCTGTTGCCGGTACAGTACTTCGGGAATTCTGAAAATTGGTAATCTTATAGATTTCGAGGTGCTCTTTACGAAAATCAACTTTGCCACCTCAAATTTGAACGGCAAGTTGCCGCCATATTGAAAAAATGGCGTCAAAAAACAGCTTTTTTAAAATATCTACTTTCTGGCTCAATCTACGATAAAAGTATCTATGTACGAATTAAACTAGAGAAAATTTCCTACAATTCCTTAGAAAACCGTTTTTTTGTAAAATTGATAGTTTGAAAGTACGGCCGCCTCAAAGTCTTTGCTGCTCTCGCCATAGTATCAAATTTGTCCATATATGACAGCACCTCGAACTTGACCACATTCTCTCTAATAATTAATATTTTCAATGTTAAATTAAGCGAATAGGATCTTAAGCGATCTAATTCAAATATTTTTCGTTTTTTTTTTGCTAATTTTTTAACACTTCAATGGCAAAGTAGCTGTAAATATACTTATAGCTTGAGTAGCGCCTTATAGCTTCAAGTAGCTTGAAGCGTTAAAAAATCAGCAAAAAAACAGAAAAATATTTGAATTATTTTATTTCTAGATCTTATTCGCTCAATTTAATATTGAAAATATTAATTATTAGAGAGAATGTGGTCAAGTACGAAGTGCTGTCATATATGGACAGATTTGATACTACGGCGAGAGCAGCAAAGACTTTGAGGCGGCCGTACTCTCAAACTATCAATTTTACAAAAAAACGGTTTTGTAAGGAATTGTAGGAAATTTTCTCTAGTTTAATTCGTACATAGATACTTTTATCGTAGATTGAGCCAGAAAGTAGATATTTTAAAAAAGCTGTTTTTTGACGCCATTTTTTCAATATGGCGGCAACTTGCCGTTCAAATTTGAGGTGGCAAAGTTGATTTCCGTAAAGAACACCTCGAAATCTATAAGATTACCGATTTTCAGAATTCCCGGAGTACTGTACCGGCAAGACGACCAAATGACTGGACTATATAAGATAATTCAGTTTTTGAGAGAACGGAGTGTCCGATTTGAATGATTTAAAAAAATATTTTACTTGCACGGATAATGATAAGATAACGAATGATTAAATTCTTGGGAAAGGCAGGTCCAGAGATTTTGGAGATCGAATGTTAAAAGTTAAAAAAAGCCACTTGGCGGTCAAAAATGATCACCAGATATTTTATTAAAAAATCAATAATATCTATTCTTTACATTTCTATGGGCTCCGTACCAAAATTTATAAAAAGTAATTGAATAAATTATTATATAAAATATGTAAATATTGAAGATGTATAAAAAAACAGTACCAAGTAAAAATTGCGACATAATTAGAAGAAGACGCAATAGAGTTAGTCGAAAAATAAAGGAGATGGATTCAGAAGAAAGAAGAATTAGTAAAATTAAGAAGATGTGAAAACGAATTAAGCAAAGTAAATAATGTCTTGAGTTAGAATTTGTAACATAGAATTAAAATTAATTAGAATTTGTATTGTTGATTTAAAATTGCATAGAAAGATAAGTGAGAAAATGAATTAAAAAATATTATAGAATATAAAAATGAAGGGTTGTAGATGTCTAAATGCTCCATATATGCAAGGCCAATAAAAAACTAAAAAAAAACACCAATTTGCGTTAAAGCACGATGCCATTTACTATTAGTCTACTTTTTTATAATGATGAAAAATGTGATAAATAATACAAAAGTAGGTGTATTATGATATTTGGTGTAATATGGTACAATGATCAGGTATTTGATTCAGATATCGCAGGTTCAAGCAGCCTGATGTCAAGCTATAGTGACATCAGTTTTCACTTGGAAATACAGATATTGCTATATTAATACATGTTTTTTAAATACAATTTGTAATGTATTTAAACATTTAAAAATTTTACAGAAATTGTAATAGAAAAATTGATCACGTAGAGATGGGATAATAGTTTGTGTTGCCGCCTATAAAATACGAATGTAGTAAATAATGCATCACAAAGTCCATATAGCTCTTAAGTTCTAATAGCTGTTAATAATTATAATAAAACCAATATGATTCAGAATATACAATTTCACATATCATCAATTATATATCTATATAGAAATAATAATTAACTAATGTAGAATTTTGCCACGTGTTCAAACATGGAATCATTAACCACATATCGATAGCAATAATTAAAATATGAGTTTCATAAAACCAAAACTTTTCCTTTCACAATGGTCCATCATCGATATTTGTAATACGCTTTTTGTGTTCTAATAAAATGCTTTTAACTACAATAATAACATCAAAGCCGTCGCTCGCATCGCATCAAACTGATAATTAGAAAATAAAGCCGCGGCCATGGCAATGCCGTTCAAATTACAAACGCATTACCGGGCCGCTGACTGTTTTAATTTTAATACCACAATACTGAAAATAATATATTGTTTCATTTCAAAACTTATGCATGAATTCATGAGTATTTTATGTGCAATATGGAGAGCGGGCGCGTGCAACGCGATACAAAACGCCAGGAGTCATATATCACGTACGTATTAAGCGAACGGGCGGCTCGTAACTGCATAATGACACGACCCTTCCGAATTGCATGCTCGCAGCAGAAAAAAGTTTCGAAATATTCCGCTTCAATGATTTAACGAGAACGAAATCTTCATATTTTAATAGCCTGATTTAACCAGTGATCTGGAATAGGTGGCAGGGCACTAGTTGGATGCAGGGCATCGGTTGGTTTTGAATTATCCTCTATTTATTCATTATATGGTATATTTCCCCGTGAGATAAGTGATGTAATTTTGCAGTTTGTAATTAAAATGTGTATAAACATTTTATATTTCTAATAACCTAAGTAAATCTTGAAAATATTCAATAATTGATGAATATGTCAATATTATTATTTAAAAGAAATACGAAACTACGTGTAAGTGACATTTTGTCTTAAGTCAAGTTGCACAAGCTTCTCGATATGTGTAGTGATTGATTTAATCCAACGAAATTGAGATTTAGCTATTTAGATATCAATTTAACTGTATACGTGGAAAATATAGTTTTTGATTCACTAAAAACTGTATATTGCGATTTCCACTTGATATTTATCAAAATACATTTATAATATATGGAATTATGATGTTTGTATTTCCTAAAAATTTAAATGGTTTATATAATTTAACGAACTTTCAAAGGATAATTCACTGCATAAATTTCATCGTCATTAGAAAATTAAAATTAGAATTTTAAATTGTATTAAAATCAATTCATTTTTACGAGCTAAGATATCGATGAATATTTTCTCAAGAAACGACATGTCTGATCATTGTGCAAAACTAATCAATGTGTGTCCTTATTCAAATACATCTATATTTAATTTTTTTAAATCGATCGAGCTGTTCACGAGAAAACGTGGACGATAGATACAAAATTGGCTCACATACATGCTTTTTCCAAATTTGGTCGCAATCGCTTCAGATTGATTTGAATCGTCGAAAAAACATAAAATTAGCAAAATTTCTTCGCGAAAATATAAACTTCTCTTTCGGAAAGTTAAAAGAATATTTGATGGTATATCACGAGCAACTGATGCAGATTTTAATGTATTATTTATTGTCATTTTCTACACTTCTTGTAAAACAATATCAATATAAAACATGGCAAGTAGAAATAAAAATATGGTCTGCACATTCAAGTGTAGCGGAAACTACTTACAAAATTTCAGATTCCTTAATTTGTTTATTCATACTCTCAGATGAGTAGATGAGTTGATTTCAACTCAAAATCGAAAACGGAAATAACTTAATAAATTGATGTGAGACCATATGAGTGCTTATGTGTGTGTGTGTGTGCATTTGGCATGTAGTTTTTGGTGTTCAAAAAAGATACAACTTGTATGATATAAATACATGTATAAATTATAATGGGAGGGTATATTTTTATTAAGCGGCATTAAAAGCTTGAGGCGTTTTTTTTACAATAATTATATAGCAATCAGGAAAAAATCTATAAGCTACTGTGCTGATTATTAGAACACCAGTAACAGTATTGCAGTTATATATATAAATTACATGACGAAGATCATCCCAGCATTAATGCATTAGATCGAAGGGATGCTTCTTTTTCAATCTTCTAATATGTGATGTTTGTAATACGGGAAGTAATATTGGGTACTATTCGGTTGCTGACATACCAAGGTGCAAAAATTTAGATTTTTGCATTTACAATTTGCAAAATTTCAGATTGTTTCCTTTGGATAGATGAAATTCTTGATTTACTGACGCAGCCCCAAAACTCAACGCTAAAAGTCCAAATCGGTTTTATTGTCGCTTTATAAAGTAGAATTTTATTTTCTAATGATAATTTAGATTTACCATTAATAAGCCAGAACAGTGATTTCATTTTTCTTTCTATTTGTTTTGTTTTGCTGTTAATATGAAGCATTTTTAAGCTCTTATGGTGATATACTTAAATAACTATGTCGGCTTCTATTTATACAAGTGGCAACCGATGATACTACTGTTCAACATCAGGTTACTCGAAACGGGTCTCAAGCATGGGGCCTATGATTCAAATCTCACAGTATTGTTCACTTACCCGCGAACCCGTTGGTAAGATGCTGGTTGAAGTAGGTAAACCTAAAACTAGGTCTTTTTCAATTGTTTTGAACAGAAATCAAGCTACGCTTTTCGTGAAATAGTTTCATTATATACATTATAATATTAAAGTATGCAAAATAAGCAATCAATAAATCAATTACGTTATATTGAAAGAGAAATATTTGCATAACATTGATTTCATTAACGACGTCTAGACATATTTGAAATCAATTGAAAAGCCAATAAAAATCGAACAGCCTACTACAAACATCAAATTAATTAACATCTCTTCATCGAACCAGCCTATTTGCACTTCAGACAGCGAGCGTGAATCTCATCTCAAAAATATTGTATGAAAATTTACATAAAATCATTGTATTCAACAAGAGGTGTGCTTTTGAATAGAATCTGCACGATATATAATTATAATTCAAATCAGCATATTGAATGCCTTTGTGACAGACAATTCTAGACAATGTGTCGCAATCGAAAAATATAAAATCGATTTATCGATACTGTATAGAAATGAAAGAAAATGTAGCATGAGTATTAGCATTTTAATTTTCGTCGTTTGAATTTTTGATTCATTAAATAAATTTTGGTGTACTTATACAAATTATAATTATTACAAGTCAATAATCTTATTTAACTGATTTATTTGTCTTTATACACATATCTTTTAGATAATATTCTGTATTAGGATGTTTATTATTGCATATATTGACCAAAAATTTATGCTCACTTTTCAAATTAAGGCATTATATTTTTTTATTCGTTCAAATTAACAAATGAAAAAATTACTAAATAGTAAATTAATTATTATTTTTGTATATGACCTAGAAGAGAGAGTACTAGAGCAATAAATGGTTTTAATTTGTTCATATATTCTTACTTAATTATACATATATTTTGAATAAGCAACTTTTTAAATAAATAATAAAAATATATGTTTGTAGTTTATTTTAATTTATTCGCACAAGTCACGAAAAAGACTACATAAAATATTATAAGTATGATAAAAACTAAAAAGAACTAGTGGTTCAAGGCATCGAGCCTTAAGGTAAATTGCTGGAACGTACTGTACCGTAATTAAATATTCGATAAATAAAAATAATCAATAGTAAATAAAAATTTATCAAATGGAATCATTAAACTATCAAATTATTTAAGTTCTTAATTACATGCGGAAATATATAGGCAATTTTAGGAATTTCTTCAACATTCATGTTTACAAATTTTAGTTAGATTTTGGTCAAATGTATATAATATGTAATAAACCTGTCTACCTATCTATATGTCAATATGTCCACATATCTATCTCTCTAACTGTCTACCTGCTCACCTGATTACCTGGCTTCATATCTATATATCTAATAGTTGTACATATATCTGCTAGCAATCCTCATCGAGATACATCAAATGGTTTTTAAATTTCTGAAATTGGTTCAGGCGTTTTTGAGCAAACCCCGATGAAAGGTCTTTTTGACAAATGCCAAAAAAACTATAGTAATTTTTGCAAACTTTGACGAATTTTTAAAGCTAAACGGGTTGTCGTAGGGCCGTAATATTTTAGTATGATCTAGAAGACTATGGTATTTACCACCAAAAAAATAATAATAAAAATCGACGAAAAAAATTGTTTTAACACTTTATTACAAGAAAACGGTCAGAGTTGCGGGCTAAAACGTGGACGAAACTGTCTACCAATTTAACTGCCTACCAATTTAAGTGTCTACCAATTTAACTGTCTACCAATTTACTGACTTACCTGTTCATCTGCCTGCATATCTATCTATCTAGCTGTTTAACTTTTTATTAAGTATTGCTAACTATAAAGTAATGTATAATTGTAGGGTGTATGAATATTTAAAGCAAAATTATTTTATTTACATTCATATTATTTATTTTCTGCCAATTACTCTGTAGTAAATAAAAAAATCTGCACATTTAAGCCAGTGCTATAATATACCAAAGTAGATATTTTCTATTAGAATATTCTAAGTTGTGGATTGCATATAAACAACGCCGTATATTGTATATATAAAAACTATCAAGCTAAATAATTTTAATAAATTCCACACCATTTCCAACGATTGGTGCTCTTTGTACCAGAATTAAGAAGGTTTGAAAAATTATGGTCTATTGACTTGATTCAATAAATTGTATCTAATTGTAATTACCCACTGTGGTAACTACTATCTACAATTATATTTGAATATTGCAAATCAAAATAACTCATAGAATGTAAATAATGTTCTGATTGTTAATAATCAAAGATTTTTTTAAAAAATCTCACAATACCAATTTTTTTGTTTCAGATTAGATCCCATGGCTTCGGAACTGTTTCTCTTGGCGTTGAGCGCTTGCCTGGTAACGGCGTTCGGCGACGTGACGCAGGCGACCGCACCTCGCGTCAACGTGACGCGCAGCAGTGCCTCGGCGACGTGGAGCAAGAGCTGGGCGAGCAGGCAACGAACAAACGCTGCCACAGCCAGCAGCACGATTGCTTTTCCAGTATTCACAAGGCTAGCCACGACGACGCCACATTCGCCAACTGTCGCCATAACTGTAGACACACGTGAGTGAAATTATGCATATATATAAAATATATTCTCATATTTCATGTTTTGGACTTTTATCGATCCTTGATGTAAGATTTATATACGTATTGATAGTTACTTCAAAACAATAAATTCTATCTGAACAACAATTCTGTCGGATTTTTTCAATTCACTCCCATTAACACGATAGTATCAGAAATTTTATTACACGGACCATGATATTCTTATTAGATAGTTTATTTAAAATTAAATCGAGAACACTTGATGTACAAAAAATGAGCGCGTAAGGTTCACACGCGATTGAAGTATTTTTTTTTACTGTACATTGGCATTTAACTAAAAATAAATATATCATATAACAATTTTGATGTTTGTTAGCAATATGGTAACTCTCATGATGCACACATTTATTAGAGTCAACCATTATAAAAATTTATATGATGATTATAAATTATATATTTCTAATAGCATTAAAATATGTTTAATATTTAAAAACAAAAATGTAATTAAAGTCATACTTCAAATATGACACGATCGGTTTGTCATTGTAATAAGCATTTAGAAATTAACCTTCATTAGAGAAATGAAGTAATTGCTGGTTAATAAATTCTATAATATTCGTTCACACAGTGGATTATGGCGAACAACGCCTAAACAAATATTGTTTTCACAACTTCACTCATCATGTAATTGTTTCTGAAGAACTTCATGTAATTAAAATTGACATACATTCATTGACTGCTGTATTTTTTTACTTTTTCGCTGGCGATATAATCTTAATTTTTGAACAGCTATAATATCTGTCTTGCCTAAAAAATATTTTCCATTTTAATAAGATTTAGAGAAACTACGAATAATATAGGAATAATTTCTAATCGATTTTTTTGTTTTATTATTTTCAAAGAACAGGGTACAACATTCTTCTGATTCAGGCATTTTTCATTAAATCAAAATTTGTACTACGATGTAACTTTGAAATGTTTATTTATCTATGCCGATTTCCTTGTTGATATCGGTACGCATACAACGTTGATGCCGGTACGCATACAACGACAGATCTCTATTCACATACACGACGACTATTCGCAACCGACCCGTATTGAAATGATTACATCGAGAGCGAATGACGTACAGTTTGAGCGTAACGCAATTTCTATTGCATTCTAATAGATTTACACCCTAGTCGCGCCTAAAGAAGTTTTACTTCAAAAAAATTTTTTTTAAATGAAACTCACATATATGTCACACAAAGCCAACAAATTTTTATACCAATTTGTCATACGTATGGCGTATGGCGTATGTTTCGTGAATGAAAACGAATAATTTGCTAAATCGAATATTCATCATATCTCTCATAAATATGCTCTTACCGCATATATCCAAATAAAAACAAAAATGATGTTTTTAATAAGGATTTATTCTGGATGTTCCGTAACATATGTTCCAGTTTCGGGTTTTCTCTCACAATCAGATCGGTTAAATTAATTAAATCATAAAATTATTACCTTATTCCTCGATTTATTTTGATGGCAGAATAAAGACAAATATCATATGAATTGAACGAACTAACGAAACAGAGCTAAAGAATATAATTTAAAAAATTATTATTGTATATATACATTAAATTAATGTGTAAACAATGTGAATTTGACTAAAAAATCGCTCTCAAAGTATTTTATTTATTCTGTATTTTTTTATTTTCCACATTTTTGTATATTATTCATGGAAGAATAGCTAAATTGTGACTCAAAATGTATGGAGGTCCATAAAAAGTTTTCAGAAACAAAATTTAATTTTTGTTCTAATATCTGTATGGGGATGCTTGATGGTAAAACCTTTTTGATTTACATCTATAAACCTTTCTCCACAAAGAAAAATGTTTGTATTATATAGTAATTTTGTACTACCTTGTTTATAAGTTTGATTTATACTACAAAAAATCTAAGCACTATGTTTGACCTTTAATAGTGAATTTTATTTTCCAACTATTTACAACCATTTATTACAAAATTAAATGCGTCAATAACAGTTTACAAGAATAGACAATGCTTCATTGTGTACAATTTTAATTTATTTTGCAGTGAGAATAAGCCAAAGTATTTACTTTTTGCTAATAATACTCAAATAATTGAAATCATCGATATTTTGGATGTGTCATGCATTAAACATGCCAAATGCATGAAAAGTGAATCACCTATCCATATAAATGTTATTCTGATTGACAATAAAACTATGCAAAATATATATATATATATATATATATATATATATATAAATGTAGTATCAAATATTTATATTTTCAATATTTTTTGCATAGATAGACTATATAACATATATTGCCAATTGTATGGCATAACAGTGCTTTTTTCAAATAATATATCTTTAGATCTACTGATTAGATTTTGATAAAATACAGATAGATCTATTCTACTACCGAATACAGATAGAACTATTCCACTACCGAATCAAGTAATAATATTTTTACAACTGTTTTTCATTATTTCGAAATTAATCAATTTCAATCATAAATATAAAATTACATGTGATTATAAACTGTTTTTCGTTTATTACTTGAGCTTAAATCAAAATTTTAGTATTTCAAAATATGTAATATTTATTAGTAGTGATGATTACAATCTATTTGTAATATATTTTGTAGAATATAATTTTGAAAGTGAATGGAAATGTAAATAACATCATGTGAAAGTCTTAAAATTAAAAAAAATGAGTAATACTTAAAATATATTTCAACAACAAGAATGAAACAAATAAATCATTTGCTGAATTTCTGGTGCTGAATGCCCAAAATTGTTACGAACTATCTCATTTAACCGCATGCCAACAGTAATTTAATAGCTACATGATTACGTAGAGAACTGCCCTCATTAGCAAAGTTATGTCAGGATATCTGACACATGTCAGATTGACAATAATCGGATTTTGCCAAGTGATACAGAGAGAATAAACAGAGATTCTTTAACTTGAATGAAATCGCTCAGTCATGTTTAATTCAATCGGCTTATAATTTAGGGGAACATAATATACAGAATGAATCCCTCTATAAGAAGACGGCTTATTTATATTGAAAATATATATAGATAGGTATTCCCGTAAGATTTGTGAATTATATTTATATGAAATATTGGATATTTTTGATAACGCATAATTTAAAAAAAAATGTATCGTAAGCTAGTTATGAAAATTATAAATTGATCGATTTGCAATAGGTACGTGCGAATGCAAAAATTATTGCGTTTTTCGTGAATGTTGAAAAAACATTTGAAATATTTTTTACCTGTTTTTACTGCTTGAATTTAAGTAAATGTATATATAGATGTAAATGATAATGGAAATACTAAAAAACTGTCTTTAAATATGTTACGAAAAAGGGCCAGAGACACAACCGTCCACATGCGATGGGTTCTTTTTACTTGCATTCATCACTTTGTTATTATTAAAAAATATTCAAAATCATTTATTTCATATATCAGTTTGTTATATATCAAAAAATATGTAATTGACCAGTATAATTTTAATTGTAGATTTATGAAAAATATTCAATTCTTCTAATAACTATAAATAAATAGTACATTCGATGAAAAGATATAATGATTTTGTTACAAGATGAATAAGTTAAGGAATTACCATTCATTCTAGAAACTAGATACAATAGTGAATAAACTGAGCGTTTTATTAGTAAAATTGACTTCCGTAAATCTGCATTTTCATTTAAGTGGATAAAGCAAAGGACTTCGACGTAGAGGTTGCTGGTTCGATAATCATCTCGGACAGCCTGCTGACCAGCAGTATTGACATCAATTTATTTGAGAAATTAGATTGCAATATGTTTCCAAGTGAAAATAGCATTTTTGCTTCAGTAAAACAAATAGCAATATTATTGAAGTTTTAATAAAAAAAACTGTTATTAACATAAATAGGACAACACATTGGGTTGCCATCTACATAAGTCACATCGCTTGTCAAATTCTGATTGCTGATAAAAAAATAAATTCTAAACTATTTAGATACTTGTGAATGATACTCAGGTAAATACTCCGCTCAGTGTCGACACTTTATGTGAGATGATTATTCATAAGAGAAGTTTTTTCACGTGCTGTTTCATTTTAAACTTCAGCTAGAAAATAACAAAACGAACAAGCTAGAAAAATAATCAAAATTTAATGCTCTAAGGCTCAGACAATGATCTAAAAAAACTGAATTACGTGCACAATTTATCTTATGAGTAAATATAAAGGTAGATTTACACTTTTTTCAGTTTTAACATGAGTAGTGTGACATTAAAATAGATTATGTATGTATTGTTATTATTTTCATATTCCAAAGTTTTGTCTAAGTATTTTTTACGCATATCTTTAGGCTAATTTCCACATTGTGATACGCCATCAGTTTTCAAATCCTATCATATTTCTTTGAATTTTGTTTTCCCAATTTATGTCCAAGCTACGTGTTTCATCTGCAGAATAAATCGCGCAATGGAGCATTTCAGAAAACTCGCCGTCAGATTATAAGTGGTATTATCTCTTCCATTCGCTATTTGATTGGGGATCAGCGATCTAACTTGTAACAATAAGCTGGACATTGCTTCGTACATTTTATCTTTGCGGTCGTGAATTCACTTGACCCGAGGGCCACTTAACCTGAACACAACTTTACTTTTAAGGATGTCATTAGAATCGTGGACAGTTTCATGCAGAGAGGGACTTTAATACCCAAATAATAGCCCCCGAGGTACCGCAATTCTGGGCGAATACATGTACCGCGCGAGGATATAAACGCTCTTAAATTCCCTAGTTTTGTGATGCATTACTTATGTCACGTAATTCAACGTAATAAAAACTATAGTCGTAAACTTGAGTAAAACTACAAATATAAAAAACGGTTGAATTAAATAATAAAAGTGTCCATTTCATGATTATAGGATAATTTTGTTATGAGTGTATGCGATGCAAAATTGTATGCGTGTCTCATAACTGAATACATCATGCAAACATAGTAATAACCCAAATATTACGGATATTGGATCTATAACTCAAGATATGTTTTGGTATAACAATTACAACCTACCGACAGTCATTCTTAATAATTAACACTATAATCCACCTCCAAAAATCAACAGTGTAATATGTTTTTTTGTGATTTTTTTCCATTATCTATTTAATTTACTTAATTTATACAATCAATAATGTTTCAAATGTTATTTATCAATGAATTGTATTAGTATCAGATGATAGGTATACAAAATCTGATATACTCACTTTTTCTTTTATGTAATATAATATGGAACAAATAAATCTTTTCAAACAAATAAACAAACCGAATACATATACGTATAGATAACCGAATACATTTAGTATTTATGTATCATTTTAGATTATGATTTTAATATTTCTAATATAGGAAAGATTGGGTCTTGAAGGACCGCGAGTAGAAAGGCTCACCACCGGTAATATCTCAAAAGACCAGTAAAGTTAAGAATTTTTTAACAACATTTAAAAGAAGAGAGCAAACAATGTATAACCAGTCATCACCATAATTGTTACAACGTTGCCATAGTTTTTACTAACATGTCACCAAAGTTTTTACTACCTGGAGAAAAACAGCAAAGTTTGAAAATCTATAACAAAAGTATTGTCTTTCGTTGTTAGTTTTTTCAGTTGTGAGCACTGTTGCTTAATTTACGAGACCTAAATATAACTTTTAGGTATACGTTATGTAATTGTTTTAGATGATGTACTGTAGATTCAACAGTTTTTTTCATACAACCTTTTTAAAAGCTTACACCTGGGGGTGGGGTACCAACTAAAACTTTACCTTGGAAAAGGTGTAAAAAATAAAAAATAAATAAATTTAAAAACATATATTTTACAAGATATAAATTAAATAAAAAGTTGGTCTAACTCTGCTGATCAATCTCTGTAAAAAAATGCACCCACACAATTCATATTTTGCATTATATGAAGAATGTAGCTATTATTCTATAAAATCATTTTTAAATTAAAACAAGACATTAGACCTGTTTGCCCCTGCTCATCCTAATTCACCCCGCCTATGGGGTAAAAAGAACCACGTTACAAATTTTTGAAAACCAGCAAAACAACGCATTTCTACAATTATGAATTAGCTGGGAGTTTTATTGAGTATAGTCAGATAATTGTTTATTTGACATGTGTTATTTGTTGTGATGCAGTTGGTTTGGTTTTCATAATATAATTGCTCAAAGTCAAATTGAATCATTATGCCCCGCTCTATCCTATTAGAAATTGGATTATTATACTTTTATTAAGTATATGAATTTGAAGCGTAAAGTAAAGCAGGGTTCAAAGGTCAGCGGGTAATAAGATCCACCACCGATATCTTAAAAAAACAAGTTAGGATTTTTTATCTTATCTATATTTTCTCTTTTTATTTTTAATATTTGAAAGTAGAGGAAAAATATGTATAACCAGCTATCACCTTATCATAACAAAAGCATTCTGTTTCGTTGATCGATTTTTGGTTATTAGCACTTTTGTTTAGTTCAAGAGACCTCAATCTAATTTTTAAATATACGGTATTGAATTGTTTTATAAGATGTTTTTCAATTTTTAAGTTACATTCAACAGTTATTTTTATTTAACCACTATAAAAGCTTACATGTGATGTAAAAAGCACCAACTGAGCGTTTACTCTGACAAAGGTGTGACCAATAAACAATAGTAAATAAAAAAGTAAATAAATAAAAAAGTAAATTAAGTTGTGATTTTAATGGAGATAAATTGAATAGGTTAATATTTATTGCAACTCTGCTGATAAATATTTCTGACTTAGTATCAGATCAAAGTTATACACAATGTTATCTGCATTGGTTGAATAATGCAGCTATTATTTTGTAAAATCTCTCTAATATTAAAAATAATACTGTTTGCCCCTCGGCTGTTGAATTTTATCCCGCCTATAGGTAACATAACAGACGACAAATTCCAGAAAAATGGTAAAAACAACACATTTCTGAAATTATGAATTAATTGGTAATTTTAGTACGATTATTGTATGTTTGATGCGTGTTATGTCTTGTAATGTAGTTCATTTAGTTTTGGACAGTATATTTTCTTTAAGTCAAATTGGACCTTTTTGTCCTGCTCTATCTTATATAAAAAGACAAAACTATATACTTGTGTGTATATTGTCTTGTTCAGTATAATGGAAAGCAATGTGGACCAGTTGTAAGTATTGCGAAGAAGCGTTTCGCGGGCCCCATAAAATTAAGTTTAATTAAAGTTTCTTGTAATTCACCTATATATATTCCGCTCTTATAGTATTCGTCCTCTTCTTTGTTTCAATTCCCATCCACCTGTGACGATTCATTCCGGTTCTAATATTAGTTTTGCAATGTTGTATTATACCAAGAATAACATAGAGTAAGCGAATTAATTTAACTCGAATTGTAAATAAAATTGTTCATCAAACTTGTGCAAACGATTTGGAGAGTACCTACCTATAGCTGTTTCAAATATTTTCACTCGGAAGTAATTTTACTTCTGCTGTAACAGAATGTTTCCAGTGTAATTAAGGTTTTATTTGTGAGTTTTAAATAACTACAAATATTTGAATTTAATTAAGCGCTTATTGAACGTATTATATTTTTCATATACTACTTATAGTCATTACATCTGAGTAAATATATAGCTTAAATCATTTTGTACGATTTTTTTCATATCATTTCATTGATTTACGAACATATTTTGTTGATATTTTAGTTTTATATATATATATATATATATATATATATCTGAATCAATAAATTTGTTTAATTGATTAATATTCTATTCATTTCCAACATCCCAAAGGAGAAGTTTGTTTTCTACTAAATGTGGAAAATGTAATGTATGTGTGTAAGTCCATTTCTTACGTTTTATTAACATTTTATGAAAAACTAGAAACTGTTTGAAAATCATCTATAAAAATTAATTATAAAAATTCATTGAAGTTTGGAATAATGGTCCGTGTTTTATATGTAATTAATTTAAGTGCATATGTAATAATTTTTTTCTTGAAAATATCAATTGGGAATGGCAGTGGTTTATACCAATCCCTAAAACTTTATTTTCAACACAAACAGTTCAGCTATTTGCATTAGGGCAGAATTCCACTTGCACCTAGTTTGTTACTTGTTTTCTGTGAAAATCTGATGAAGTTTATATATTGATTAATGATTACGTTATATCGAAATGTTCGAAACCCATATAAAAATATTCCAGATTGAATCAAATAATTATTACATTAATATTTAAATGCATATAAACAAAATTAATTGATAAAAAATAAAAATCAAATGATCGGTTGAAATTATTCAATTATAATTTCATATCGCATTGCACATATTTTATTACCGTTCCAGATAAAAAGTGTATCGTTATCATTTATTACAATTACTGAAAACGCATATGATTATACTGATAATTAGAAATAAATTAGTATTTAATATATATTATGCAAATGGCTTCCCAAATCACTATTAAATTGATTCAAATTTTTACTCAACTGCTTTAAATTCATAGCACGTAATTTATTTAAATTACAAGTATAATTATGAATTCACCACAAATTTTTGGTAAATTATAATTTATGCAGTTTGCAACGTATTAATATATTTATTATTATACAGACGTGAATTAAATTATTATGATATTTTATGTGGTTTTTTAAATAGATCATATGAAATATCAAATAATTTAATAAACAGTTGATAATTATTAAAGAAATGTTGGATTATATTTTAACAAACCTGTTCTATAATATTTGAATGTTTAAATTTAATCAGTTTGTAGTTAATAATTTTCAATCAGCATTTATAATTAAAATATCTATCATTTCCTTTTTATCGTAAAATATGGGATTGAAGCTGTTAAATAAAACAATATGCTTATGATTTCTATTGAAAATACAAATTAAGTTTCAAGTAATGATATAGTAGAATACATACTTAAAACATTTTTTTAAGTTAAAATTCCCTATTTTGTCAATACTCCAAAAATTAAAAATCATTACAGTTAGATTGGATTTTCAACATCTAATTCTAATGAAAGATATATCAAAAACAATAATTATCACAACACGAGCAATATTGACAAATCTAATATCTATGAAAATTTTTGTCACTAAATTTTTATAAAAAATAGAACTTTGAACATAAAAAAAGAAAAAATAAACTTTACATGTGGAGTTTAATAAGTCATAATAAATAAGCTTACAAGTATTAAGGGATGCACTATATAAACATTTAACTTTTTGTAGGGTAAGTTATAGTAATCGCAAAAAAATCGAAAATGAAAAATTTTATATATCTTTACGTTTCAAAGTTTTCTGAATATTTTGGCATACCTTAGAAAAAATTGATGTATATGTGTGTGCGTGTGTGTGTGTGCGGATACAAATATTTGTCGATGATTTCGGGAATACCGATCAACCGATTTGAATAATTAATTTGAATCAAAAAACATTCGATTTGTATTAATAAGGGCACGTGCTGATAAGTTTTTGGCGGAGGCATTTCTAGCCGTTCCGAAGATACGGGGAAAAAAGTGCCAAAAACGGTAACACAGTTTTTAAGAGAACGGAGCTTCCGATTTTAATAATTCATAAAACATTTTACTTGTATTGACAAAATGAAGTGATGATAAAATTTTTGGGAAGGCAGGTCTAGTGGTTATGGACTCTCAATAAAAATAAGTTTAAAGAATGCCATTTGAGATTTTAATAATATGTACACATTTTGTGTAATTTTTTCGGGTTCCGTACCAAGATTTCTAATTTTAAATTTTACGTATATGGTTCAAATAAATGCCCTCGACATTTTTGACAGTATGGAATAACCGATTTGAATAATTTAACATTTGAATCGTATTGTTAAGAAGACGTGCTGATTAGTTTTGGCATAGACAGGTAAAGCCGTTTCGAAGATACGGGGCAAAAAAAACAAAAATTGTAATTCAGTTTTTGAGAAAACGGAGCGTCCGATTTGAATAATTCAAAAAACATTTCATTTATATTGATTAAACGAAGAACTGTTAAAATTTTTGGAAATCCAGGTCCAACGGTCATGTATTCTCAATTTTTTTAATGTAATTTAACGGTAAAAAAGTTCTAATAAATATGCCATAAATAATGTAATTAGTCAGAATAAGTTATCATTATTATCCACAAACAGAAGGTTTGATTGCAGTGTTTTATAAGATTCTGCCTTATGAAGTGATTAATATCATATGATATCATCATACTTTGTGAGTAATCTTACGCGATTGTGTTTTTATAAAATAATAGTTCATAACAATAGCAACCGAAATTAACAAATAAATTGAATCCTTTATACTATATCTGATGTTCAGGTATTCCATTTATTGGAATCTCCAGAAAAGCTGGCGCATAGTTGTATATAAAACACAGAACATTATTTTCGTCGAGACGACTATTTGGAAATGTCTTAATGGTTGATCGTCGGGGGTGGAAATAATAACAGTTCACGTGCAGAGATTGCTAATAAGATTTTATTGAAGATCTTCCTTTGTTCGATTTCGTATTACACGCCAATGAACGTCCATTTGGGGAGAGTCCTCGATCGCAGAAACTATTATAAGGATTCATATTCGATGGATAAATGAAAATATATTCATTGTCTGGAAGAAAAATAACTAGTTTCTTTTCATGAAATATATACCGTAGGGTGATATTTTGTGTGCAGTTAATGGCTATTTTTTCATCAAGTACAAAAAAGATACAATTTTTTATGTTGAGCTGAACCAAGCTAGATAAAATTCTTATTATGATGGTAATTAAATTTTATATTGATAAGATTCTTGACTGATTATTTACGAAATTCTACAGAAACTAGTGGTGCTGGTCTCGTGCCTCAAGGCAAATTGCTGGAACTTCCCGTATCGTAATGAAATATTCGAGAAATATATGTTTAATTCGAATGTTTTTAGCATAAATTAAAATTTAAATTAAAATAAATTTTGAAATTTAAATAACTTTTTTGATTTTTCCCAAAACTAATAATTTGTTCATAATATCAACGCAAACAAAATGTTTTTTTAAATTAGATTCTTTTAGAAACTGCTATTATTATCACTTTTTTCTCCTAATTTCCGAAACAGCTGGATCTGCCCATCTTCCTATCATGAGGAATCGAATTTTTCTCAAATCATTCAATTCTAACTTATATTAAATAAACAAAAATTAGTTATCAGATTTTTGAAGTTTAGCGCATATTTCTCTATGTTTTTTAGTATAGTCCAGTCATTTCAGCTTAAATTAGGTAAAAATCTCAGAATTCGAGATAACCAGCTGTAAGTCTGTTAATACTTGTATATTGACAAGCTAAAGTTGTCTCAAAACCTACATATGGTAGGGTGTCAATACCATATGTATGTTCTGAGACAACTTTAGGTCAATATGCAAGTATTTACAGACTTACTATATTGACTGGGCTAGTAGTAGTAAATAATATTAGCTTATGCAATATATATATATATATATATATATATATACATATAAACAATCAGTATATAGATTTAACGATTTTGTTTTCTACAGTTATAATTCATCGTAGTTTAAATTCATTGATTTCAAATTGATTTTTTTACAATATTTTTATTTTCAAAACATTTTTAGAGTAATTATTCAATAATTTCAAAGTTGATTTAGAAGGTTATAATACGCATGGAATTTCTATTTGAATATTATCAGTGGTAAAAGATTAAATGGGACATCAGCTATATTTTATAATTTGGATATAATTTGTATTTGAGTATTAAAATTTGGGTTCATAGTTATATGTATGTATAAGTCGGATAATAATGCGGTTATTTTAAATTATCGTTAAAAAATTAATCTCCACCAGAAGCAATTAAATTGTTAATAGAGTCAAATATAACACAAACAACTAGTTAGATTAAATGTCAAATAAATAAGTTAATTAAATCAAATAATTCTAATTAAATTTTGAAAACAAATTATGGAGAGTCCGATAGATATATAGATAGATCTATATAGACGATGTTTAAATGTAATAACTTACTTTGCAAGAAGCTATAAGTTGCAGATAATTTGGTAACATTTTTTAGGCGCCTGAGAGCCGAGTAATATATTACGTAGTATAATCGATATCAATTTACATAAATTTAGAATCCACCATATGCTACTTACAATATAAATTATTAGTGCGGGTTTATCCTTAATATCAAAAGTTTGAAGCATTCGTTTCTCATTAATCAAAGCACTCAGAGTCGAGTCTAGACAGTGTTGTTTGGCGAAGAGAAAAGATGTTTTATGTTGTACATAATTTACAAAATGTTCGCGTGCAGAACGCTATGCAACGTTTTCATAAAATGAAGAATTCCTAAGCGATATTTCATTTGATAATGAAACGTAAAAACATTGAAACTTGAGTTCTATAGAAACATTGGCAACAAAGAGAGCGAGTGTAATCGCCAGGCGGTGCAGTTTTCTTTTTGGTTCTTTTGCTTTGCAAGCGAAGCGGAAGAATTCTTCTGCACACAAGTCTATATAGATTAAAAACATATTTGCCTATAAATTTAAATCAAATGCTGATATAACTGTTACCTTAAACATGTATATAGAATTTTTCAGATTTATTTACAATTTATTATGATGGCCATGAATGCGGCAATCTTCATGCCATTGTGCTTCTACACCGGTTACTTGCTACCCTCTAGAGCAGAGGTGGGGAACCTTTTTGCCGTTAGAGGCCGCACTTAAATTAGGCAGCAATAAAAGAGGCCGCATGAGCTGATCGACCCAAAAAAGTGACTTTTGTGAAAGTATTATAATTTTTTTATAGTTTTAACAATTTATTGCATTATATACAAAAAAGTAAATAAAATACTTAAAAATTTTAAATATTTTATAAATTAAATTTTAAATGAATTATTAATATTTTAGTTCGTTTTAATTTGATTTAAACATTCACTTTTTATATAAAAATGATATTAAAGTCTTTTGATTTGAAATTGATTTTCATATTCTTATTGTTACATAATTATTTGAAATAAGAAATTATATATTTTTCTTATACCATTGAATTCACTGATAGATTTTTATTTTGCAAACTAAGATGTTAACGGTTAATTTAAAGAATTTCGGGCTTTGGAAAAGCCAGATTAAATTCATTTGTAAACTTTCGGCATGAATATTCCTTTTGTCATTAAGGACAATAGTTGTTATAATAAAAAAAAGGATTAATGCATTAAACGTAACGTTACCTCTTACCAAAAGAAATATACCTAGACTAGACACTATTGACACACATTTAAAAATATAATTTAAAAAATATTATTAATAAATGATGTATCTAATCCATTTAGAGAATGCTAATGTTTACCCATAAAAATGAGCGTATTATTTGATAATGTATAAACTCATAATAATGCACGTGAAAGAAATATTTTAATTAAAATATGTATTTATTATGCACAAAATGTATTGCTACTTTATATTTTGCGTTTAAGTTGTTCTCATTTCAAAAACCTTACTCTATATTCATATTTCAAGATTTAAATATAAATAAATTCTATATATTATGTGCAAATAAATACGCAGAGGCGGATTCAGAAATTTGGCGCCCTGGGGCACTGACAAAAATGCCGCCCCATCCCTAAATTTTTAGGTAAAATAGTTTTTATATATCATTTTTCTAAAATTAAAATTGCTATATAATTGCAAAAAATTTATTACGCATTACATACTATAAATAGTGGTGCTTGCCATCGTGCCTTAAGGCAAATTGCTGGAACTTTCCGTACAAAAAAATAAAATAAAAAAAAGAACTTTTTTTAAAGCGATCGTCCTGCTTTAGCTGCGTAGAGACAAAATAAAGAAGCGCGTAAGCGTCGCCCCGCAGAATAACGCCTCGCAGAATAAATAATGATACAGAACCCATAGTAAAATGTAAACAAAATTTATTTTTATTATTAAAATATATGATAATTTGATGTGCTTATGTTTAATGACACTTTTGACCGCCAAATGTTTCTTTTTCAAATTTTTTATTGGACCATCGAAACCGCTAGACCTGTCTCCCACAAATTTAATCAGTTCTCCGTTTTGTCTATACATGTAAATTTCTTCTAATGATATTGGACGTTCCATTTTTCAAAAACTGAATTATTATTTTTGGGACCTGCTTTGGTCAATAACTAATCAGCACGTCTCGCTATCAATAGGAATCGGATCATTCAAATAAAATTTAATTTTAATAAATTTAATACATAAAAGTTAATAATTCACAAAAAAAAATCGAAATATGAAAAAAGGTTTCTTAAATTCAATTTCCATCAATTTTCAAAAAAATTTAAAACTTTTTATAAAATGTAATTTTCAGTACGGAAAGTTTCAGTAACTTGCCACTAGACACCAATTTTTAAAAATATATTTTTATTTAATATTTTTAAAAATATATTTTTGTGTTCTATGAAAAAAGGTATAGTTTTGTGTCATTTTATAACTATGGTCTCATAAAATTGCCAATATATCTAGGTGAAATCTGGTTGCTCCGATCTCCGCCAAAGCTACGGATTTGCTTTTGGTTGCGAGAAGTATAAATTTTTATCATTTTTCTACGGATACGCATAAAAATCTTCAACCCGCGTGCTAACGATTCTTTTGCACTGTTAATTTTTTTTATAATACTTCTTGTATCATATAATAGGCGATGTCTTGCGAAATCGAAAATATTGCTTATATTAAATAATATTAATATAATATATTACATCTCTATTTCGTATCTGCCTAAGAGTCTGTTTTTCAGGCTAGTAATCTGATGTCATGTTACAATATGACTGTTTTTGGTGTGATTTTTGTACAATAGTTGTTTGAAAGTAACTCTGCTATTTTGTACTAGGCGGCAAGGGGCCGCACAAAAACCTCCCGGAGGCCGCATGCGGCCTCGAGGCCGCAGGTTCCCCACCTATGCTCTAGAGTCTAGATGGAGTAGCGAATATGGATTAGGGCTTACAATACCGCGATTCCGTGATCCCGAATACCGAGATTCCGGACGGTTTTTGTCCGGTATTCAATACCGGTATTGATACTAAAATACGAAAATACGGTATTTCGGTATTACCAGTATTTTGTTAAAAATTAATCATACGCAATACACATGCACAAGTTTTACACCGTGTATGTGTATTGCCGGCTCAACTTAGCCGAGTATGGCATCGCCAAGAAAAAGCGATTGTTTATATATTATATACGATAGCTACCTAATGAACAGAACCCATTTATAAAAACTTCTCCACGTGCATTGTGCTCATATCTAATTTTTAAACATGATATACAATCGACACGATATAATTCTCTATATTGTATATCTTCCTGTCAATCATTCGTATCTACTTAATATTTTATTTCAACGACAATTCACTAAGTCAAATCATGGAATGATAAATAGTTTGATAATTATTGATAATATTGGTCTCGGTGGTGCATGACTTCTTTCTTATGCGTACGTTGCAGAATTCTAAAAATTGGTTTAACATAAACAAAGTAAATATTTTGATCCATTTCAATGAAAGATACTATCTTCCAAGTTTTTTTTACCTGAACATCAGATATGTCTCTTAACGGATTTTCCTATAGTCTCTATTGAATTCAGAAGTTTTATTGCAGGAATAATTAAATGTGCGAATATTAAGAGAGCGTACAGTAATTATAAAGTTATTATATTATTTATTAAATTTGTTATTTC
The DNA here is from genome assembly GCF_003426905.1 of Ctenocephalides felis. Taxonomy (NCBI): domain Eukaryota; kingdom Metazoa; phylum Arthropoda; class Insecta; order Siphonaptera; family Pulicidae; genus Ctenocephalides; species Ctenocephalides felis. The sequence goes on from NW_020537758.1 coordinate 54,785,427, forward strand.
TCTATACCTGCACATAGTTGTTACATATCCAATGCAATAACAATCCATGCATTAGGTTACGTAAGCTGATGCATCACGCTAACTTCTGAGTAATTAATTAATGTGAAGGACCTAAATTAATTGCTCATATTTACTTTAAATACTTTGCAGTTAATCATTGCCTACTATATTGGATTAAATTAATGACGAACGTTACCGAAGGAATAATTTATTGTTCTCATAATGTATACGTTGAGGCTGGTTGCGGTATGGCTTCGCTAGGTGAGCAGTTACTCCGGAGCAAATTTCGGGACAGAAGGGATTATGTAATCCAGTTAAAACTAGCGTGTCAACTAGCGTTTAGTTTTATCACTTATGTGATTTTTCATATATTTATAGTATTTACAGGGAGAATTAAAATACAATAGGATATACTGATGAGATAATAATTACACACGTCTACAAAAGGAAGTTGTCCGTATTTTGTGTGCGACATATGTTTTCCAATATAATTTTACCGCCAAATTCTAAAGTCAAAACTTGGGGTCAAACTACAAAAAATGAAGAAAAAAGCGGCAAAACTCGATCTAGTGAATCTTTCGCATAATTAAAATCATAATTTTATAATTTCTGTCGTTTCTTGACCTATTTTACTGTAAGCGACTATTGAGTTCTACTTAAATGATTTATTAAATTTTTTTTGTATAATTCACCAGCAATTTACAAAATTATCAATTTAAAATCCGTGTTAGGAGCTTTTTGGAATCTTTAGCTTATTGTATAGTGAAACAGCATTACATGAATAAATATTAATATTTTTATTGAACAACCATGTATAAAGAGTTTATATTAAATTAAAAAATTTGAACAAATTTGAAACTTTGAACCGCTTTCAAATAATTTTAAAATATTCAAAATTTTAAAAAATTATCGAACAGGTCTGAAAATTTTGAACATATTTGAAAAGATTGATCTTTTACTTTAAAAGATTGAGCAATTTAGGTTGAACAATTTCAAAAAGACCGAGCACGTTTGATACGTTCAAACAAGTTAGAAATGTCAAAATAATTTCATAAATTATGATTAATGCAGAATTTGAATAGTAGGAATAATTTTAAGAATTTGAACAACTTTGAATATTTTGAAAGTCAAAACAATTTTAGACAAGATGAACTGTTTAATTAATCCCAATAATTTTCGAAAAGTCCAAATGGTTTTCGAAATGGTTGAACATTATACAAATTTTTAATTTTAATGTTTTAATAATTTTGAAGAACTATAACAAAATTTCAAAGGGCTGAAATAGCTTTTTGTTGAATTTTGTGTCAATTTAGATCTTTTTGGGTATATTACAAATATGTATAGACTTTTTTATTAATTTTTTTTTATTTTGATCAATTTGGAAGTTTGTAAAGACATTTCTAAGTTGAAATTGAAATTGTTTTGTCTAGTTAAGTATATATATTTAAAAACTATGCTTTATATGCTACAATGCTGCTTATATGCTACAATTCTATTTACTTAGGAATTCATTTAATATGTAACCATTTTCTGCCAGACTAAAAAGAGTATTTTACAAAATATAATACATTGTAACTTGTAGCGAAAAATATCAACCCGACCGAAAAAAGGCGAATTAGAAATACGATTTAATTATATTAAAATTGCGTTAAAAATATTATCAATTTGAAGATTGTAATGGGGTAGGGTTAGAATCAATGAATGAACACAGTTTCAACACTACCGTCACTTTATTTTCGGGTATGTAGGTACAGAATACGGAAAGAACAGATATAAATATATATAGTCACTAAGTCAGTTATGCTACACGTACACAAAGAGTAAAATTAACAAAGTCAGAGTTACTTTATTACACTAAGAGTTTACACAGCTTTCGACTTAAATGCCTCCGCATTTAATTCACAAAGTTCAAAAAATTATTAAATGCTTCTGCATTCAACTACACTAAGTCCGAAATTATTTAAATGCTTCTGCATTCAAAATCACTAAGTCCAAAATTATTTAAATGCTTCTGCATTCAAAATCACTAAGTCCAAAATTATTTAAATGCTTCTGCATTCAAAATCACTAGAAAAGTATTAAATGTATCTACACTTAATAACTTTTCAACCGTTTTTGTTAATCTTAACAAAATAATTCTAATATCTTAAGCCAACTTGTTAAGTTTGCTGATGCAGTCAGAACAAGTTCCTTAAGGTATTAGGGCAAACGCGACTAAACACTTTTGACAAATTTCTTAATTTTCTATGACCTTATATACTAATTGAGCTTCTCCTACTCCTGTAGTGGGGTTGATTTCTTGGCGAGGGTGGTGGTTTCTTCGTATCCTTTCGGAGGTCGTCGTCGGTTCATCTCGCCAAAATCTTCGGGGGATGAGACGGTCATTGGTCTATGATGAACTCATCTCGCTTGAGGTCATCGATAATTGGCTAAGACAAATTTCTCCTTCGGTGACGTAGAATGTGTACATATGATTATCTTTCTCACACCCTCGCTTGAGTCACAGGGCAAAGTTGCATGTATCATCGTCTTAATCTTTTATCTTTCTTTAACTTAGCTTTGCTCATGGATTAAGGCATCTTATCGCTTGCTTACACAGATGACACGGTTTGCACAAGTTCTTCGTCCCTTTCTGTCTTTACGCCTGAGGTCTAACGGGATCGTGCGTAGTCGTAGTAGAATCTTCTATCCTTGTTGTACCTGCGCTAGTGTGTATGCTGCATCTTGCTTCCGCGTAGGACCCTATGCTCATAGTGGTATGTGTAAACTTTCTCTTTGGTGACGTCACGCGTATTCTCGTGCGTTGTTGACAAAATATTTACGTACAGCGAATTTTGTAAATAGATTACGAATATTTTGTAAATATATTACGAATGTTTAGTAAATACATTTCGAATGTTTGTAAATATATTACGAAATGTTTGTTAAAATAATAATTGTTACATGACTAATATTAATTAAATATAGAATGTTACAGACTCCCCCTATGGACCTACAGTCGTCTCGGCGGAGAGTCCATACATAAGACATTCTATTGGGTCGTAGTCCTCTTCTTGGGTCGACCGCGCTTTCTTATCGGAATCACAGGTATGATGTTTTCATTACCTAAGAAAGGTGATAGGGCAGATGTGTGGAATGTGCCTATGATTTCGTCTGTATTATCAGGGCGTCCTACTTCATAGCTGGTAGGTCCTCTCTGTTGTAATATGATATACGGTCCGTCGCGTCGTGGAGCGAGTTTTGACGTGAAACCTCTCTTCGCGTTGCTCAGTGTATGCGTGGCTACCCATACTCTGTCTCCTGGACTGTATGCTTGACCAGACCGCCGTTCTTTGTCCGCATATTTCTTTCTCATATCTTGCTGCTTTTCTTGGGTCTCTCGTACCTGTTTGAAAGTGTCAGCCATCTTAAGTAGATACGGTGTGATGTCTGGTATGGGGTTTTCTTTCTCGATGATCGCCCTGAGATCTCTGTAGACATCGTCTGTTGTTCGAAGTTCGCGCGCCAGATTTAAGTATGCCGGGGTATACCCCGTACTCTTGCATATGGCTGAGTTCATCGCGAATCTTATCGCAGGTAACTTCCCTGGCCAAGTCGTGTGTTTCTCACCCACTAAGATGGCTAGTTGAGGTTTTAGATCGCGGTTGCGTCTCTCCACTGGATTGGCTTGTGGGTGGTACACCGGAATAAGGTGCTGTTTGATCCCTAGGCAGTGCGTCGTATGCTGCATGACTGCACTCACAAACTGAGATCCGTTGTCACTGATAAGCCTTCTTGGGAACCCGAACCGCAAGAAAACTTCATCCACTAGTGTTTTCGCACATTCTTGAGCTGTTGCATTTTTCAGTGCGAAGAGCTCCACCCATCTGGTCGTTGGGTCTTCGACGATGAATATCCATTTCAGGTCTTCTTCCGACGCTGGTAGAGGTCCAAATAGGTCTATGGCGATGACTTCAAACCTTTGTTGTAGCGGCGGTGTCTGTATCAATCCCGCCGGCTTCTGATTCGTGGCTTTGTACCGCTGGCACTCCACGCAATCCTTTAAGTGAGCCGTCACGTCGCGTCGCATGCTTGTCCAATAGTACCTTTGGCTGATTCGTCCTATTGTGCGTTCAATACCAGTGTGTCCTGCAGTTGAGGCGTTGTGGTATTCGTGCAGAATATCTTTAACTTCCTGTGCCGGGACTACCAGCTGTGGTTCCTCCGCGTCAGAGTCTGGATTGTACCTGTATAATACCCCTTGATACATTAGGTATCCTCGTTCTGTCCACCTTTGGTAGTCCTGCCGGTCTTCGGTCGTTTCAAACGCATTGATTATTTCTTGCAATTTGCTGTCCTCAAATTGACCCCGTCTTGTTTCAGCCGCACTTCTGCTTGGGTAATTGATTGAAACCAATCCAATCCGTGCGGATGTTACTTCTTGATTTTCGATGTTCGGTCGGGACAACGTGTCTGCTACTACGTTAATCCTTCCCGGGGTGTAGTCAATTTGCAGGTTGTACTGCTGCAGTAGTAATGCCCATCGCGCCAGTCGACCACTGGGCGATTGTAGGGTCATTAACCATTTTAGAGGCCTGTGATCGGTGGCTACCGTTATCTTGGCTCCTTCGATGTACCCACGGAACTTGTTAACGGCCCATACCACCGCCAGTGCTTCGCGTTCCGTGGTGCTGTAATTCCTTTCAGCCGGAGTCAATAGGCGACTTGCATACTCTACCGGCCTTTCGTCGGCGCCTTCTCCTTGCAGTAATACTCCCCCTAGAGCATAGCTGCTTGCGTCGGTTTGCAGGATGTATGGTTTCATCTCGTCTGTCTGCCTCAGGATAGGGCTCGGCATTAATGCTTCCTTGAAGAGATCACCGTTCGAGGGTAGCTGCTGCACCTTCCATCGATCTTCTTCTGGAACTGGATGTCCCTTATTTTTGCGCTGACTCAGCTCCTTGGCGCTCAGAGAGGCTATGTGAACCGTAGGGATGATCGTAGCCGAGCGAAAACAGGTGTCAAACAGCGCGTCCAAAGTGTGCTGTTCGTCCTTCTTCTCCGTTGGCGTAGCTGAGCGGAAACAGGCATCGAACAGCGCGTCTAATTCCTGTCGCTCATCCGTTTCATCCGTGTCCATTTCTTCTTGTGTTGGTACCGGAACGCTCATGGCAGCCTCGTTAACATGCTCTGCTGACCGTGTTACTTCGACTGTCCCGAAAATTTCATCCTCTGCTGCGAAAGGGTACTTTTGTGCCTGGTCCCAAAAATTCCACATGCGGTGCTTCATGTCTAGCACAAGACCGGCCTTGTGCAAGAAATCCATGCCTAGCAGGCTGTAGTTTCCCTTCGCTTCCGGAATCACGACAAATTCCGTTGGCACTGGTCTGCCTTCCAGCCGCACAATGGTCGTTGTCTTTAATATGGGTCGAAGCTTCGACTCTCCATCAGCCATCGTCATTGTCATCATTGACGGTTCAAATTGATGGTTCGTTGACTGCAGTAATTTGTATAGAGTCTCTCCCGCGATGCTCTTTTCTGCGCCGGTGTCCACAAGTGCGTAACCCATTACGCCTTGGATTTGTGCTTTAATAACGGGCCTGGAGCAAGGATCTTGAGCCGCAGTTCCTCCTGGTTGGCGGTTCCATTTCAGATCACGCTTCTTTACCCAGGCCAGACGTCTAGGGCAGACTTCTTTTAAGTGCCCGTTCTTCTTGCAGTAGCTGCATTTTCCTGGCTCTTGCGTGGTCAGGCTGAAGAATCCGACTCTTTGCGTTGTTGCTGTCTGTGCGGTTGTTGGGGGAGAGCAGACCGGACACTTGCTGCGGATAACCCCTGCCTTACCGCATCCATAGCAGTAAATTCTCGCTTCGCTGCGAGTTTCTGGCTCCTCCTTCTTAGGAGTCTGCTTGGTCCCTTGGCGTTTGCGACATTCCGTGACCGTGTGTCCAGTGTGGCCGCAAAAAGAGCAAGTTTTTCGTCTTCCCGCCGGATTACTCTCTCCCTGTTCTGCCTCGGAAAGGTTAGCTTCCACGTCGCGAGCTCTTTGAAGCAGTTCATCAAATGTAGTGACCGTTGTCCGTGGGATGCGTTCACGGATCCGCATATGCAGTAGTCCGTAAAGCATATCAAGCTGTATATCTGTCGCGATATCGTATGGCAACTGCGCCAGCAGTGCCCTCTTTTGGCAAACGAATAAGTCGGTACTCACCTTCTTTCTTGACGAGTGCCAAAAAAATCTATATAGACGCTGTGCGGGGGTTTACTTGGGGCAAACGACGTCCTTATTAAGTGAATCGCCTCGTCGAACGTATTGGCCTCCGACTTCACACCTTCCCACCACGTAGCCGCCGTGTCCTCGAGAAGTAGTGGTAGCCCCTTTAGCGCATTCTCATCCGAGATGCCTTCCACGTCTTTGTACAAGACGATGGTAGTTGTGAAATCTTTCACCTTTTCAGGAACCCGCGTTCCGTTGAACCTGGCCGTGCACCTGGCAAAGCTGCCAGACACCAAGTCCGTCCGTGTGTTTTGTGTGCTTATCACTCCGATCAGTCGCTGCAACATCTCTTCTGACATGGTAACTGCCATTTTTCCGTTTCTGGCCACTCGGTTGGGCGCCAGTTTGTAATGGGGTAGGGTTAGAATCAATGAATGAACACAGTTTCAACACTACCGTCACTTTATTTTCGGGTATGTAGGTACAGAATACGGAAAGAACAGATATAAATATATATAGTCACTAAGTCAGTTATGCTACACGTACACAAAGAGTAAAATTAACAAAGTCAGAGTTACTTTATTACACTAAGAGTTTACACAGCTTTCGACTTAAATGCCTCCGCATTTAATTCACAAAGTTCAAAAAATTATTAAATGCTTCTGCATTCAACTACACTAAGTCCGAAATTATTTAAATGCTTCTGCATTCAAAATCACTAAGTCCAAAATTATTTAAATGCTTCTGCATTCAAAATCACTAAGTCCAAAATTATTTAAATGCTTCTGCATTCAAAATCACTAGAAAAGTATTAAATGTATCTACACTTAATAACTTTTCAACCGTTTTTGTTAATCTTAACAAAATAATTCTAATATCTTAAGCCAACTTGTTAAGTTTGCTGATGCAGTCAGAACAAGTTCCTTAAGGTATTAGGGCAAACGCGACTAAACACTTTTGACAAATTTCTTAATTTTCTATGACCTTATATACTAATTGAGCTTCTCCTACTCCTGTAGTGGGGTTGATTTCTTGGCGAGGGTGGTGGTTCTTCGTATCCTTTCGGAGGTCGTCGTCGGTTCATCTCGCCAAAATCTTCGGGGGATGAGACGGTCATTGGTCTATGATGAACTCATCTCGCTTGAGGTCATCGATAATTGGCTAAGACAAATTTCTCCTTCGGTGACGTAGAATGTGTACATATGATTATCTTTCTCACACCCTCGCTTGAGTCACAGGGCAAAGTTGCATGTATCATCGTCTTAATCTTTTATCTTTCTTTAACTTAGCTTTGCTCATGGATTAAGGCATCTTATCGCTTGCTTACACAGATGACACGGTTTGCACAAGTTCTTCGTCCCTTTCTGTCTTTACGACTGAGGTCTAACGGGATCGTGCGTAGTCGTAGTAGAATCTTCTATCCTTGTTGTACCTGCGCTAGTGTGTATGCTGCATCTTGCTTCCGCGTAGGACCCTATGCTCATAGTGGTATGTGTAAACTTTCTCTTTGGTGACGTCACGCGTATTCTCGTGCGTTGTTGACAAAATATTTACGTACAGCGAATTTTGTAAATAGATTACGAATATTTTGTAAATATATTACGAATGTTTAGTAAATACATTTCGAATGTTTGTAAATATATTACGAAATGTTTGTTAAAATAATAATTGTTACATGACTAATATTAATTAAATATAGAATGTTACAAGATGAATTAACTTATCGGTATTTATTTTTTCATGCTAGAACAAAGTGATGTGAAATACATCAATAATTTATTCTTGCTAATATAAATAAATCTTCGATATCCTAATAATACTGCATACCAAATTATCAAAAAATTAATAGAAAATCGATGAATGTACTACTAATATGAATAATTAAAACTAATGATTCTAAGATTGATAGCATACTAACAGGACCATGATGACAAAATAACAAATGGACTAGCCTGCATTAATATATAAGCAGTAAAGAAAATTAATGAACAACTTCTTTATGAAGGCAAAAGGGGTTTGAATAGATTAAGTATCTTATCAATATAAATTATTATATATTTGATTGTTGATGATTCTACAAAAAAATATAACTGTGAAATAACCTATATTGTGAATTATTAAATAAAATTGTAGCCCTTATTTTAAGTTCAATAATTTTATATTCAAGGGCATTGTCATTTGCATTTTAAAATATAAACATAAATAGTTAGTATGCAATACAACACAGTGATACAAAATTGCATTTAACAAAATGATTTGCATTAAATAAAATATCAATATTTCTTATATAATACACATTTAAATCACAGGTTTGTAATAAAAATGCCGGAATTAAATTGAATGCATTATATTAATTAATATTAAAAGCACGCATTTCCTGCAAATAAAAACAAAATACACGCATTATAAAAAATATTCGAATGCTTTGAATAATTCACATAACATACAAATGCTTTTATTATTAAAAATAGTCAAAAGTGCTGAATATTAAAACCTGCATAGCGCGCATTGTGATAACATAAATTAATATTTTTAGTGTAGGCACAATGGGTTTTGTTATTTATTTTTGCGTACTATGTAATTACAGCATATATTTCACAATTGTGAAAGAATAAAGTAGTAGTTATTGAATTTTGGCAAATTGAACACAGTGTTTTAAATGTGAATACAGAAACCTTATACAGACGGCCATATAATTTTTTATAGAATATTCAGTTTATTGCTTATTCACATTCGAACTTTTTATCATTTAAATATAAATTTATTTAAATATAAATGTTAGTGCTTTCAAATGGTCGATTTTGCAAAATTAAATATTCAAATCGTTCTATTAGCATGATGTACGTAACTACGACTCACTTTAACGACTAATAATATTGTTAAAAATTGTGAATTGTGACAACTCGAGTATATATCTATTGCCAAGATTGGATTTTTGAAGTATTGAACCAATTATACATTCAATTTGCTTACCATTTGCATTTGTATCAAACACGGATGCTTAATCATACAATAATTGTCATTTCATCGTCTTATTATCAGTAATTTCAATTAATTTTGAAATTCTTTTAGAAAAACAAAATACAATGAAATGATCAAAAACAATACGTATATTCGGGACCTATCCCAATTCCACTCGCGAACTTATACCGGGTATTTTAAACAACATGAGATGTTTTATAAAATTTTCGAGAACAAATGGATTTATAATTGATAATTGATTTGTTCATTGTGTGCTTTAAGATATGATAAAGTTGTAAAGATATTAAAAATTTGTAATCGAAAAATGTCAGTTATACACTAGAAAAAAATCTGGCAGTTCTAAAATTCAAACGTATTTGTCTAATTCAAAATATATTTATACTAATGTTTTACATGGAAAAAATGTCATTTATAGTATCAACCTCAATTCAATTTGACTTTCAATAATTATACTGTTTGAACTAATGGAACGACAGGGCAACACATAATGTGCGTCATATTAAGAACTATCGAATTATATTCACTAAAATTGCCAGTTACCTTGTAAACATAAAAAAAAATCACTATTTTTTCAAAAATTTGTCATCTGTATCTTTTTGCCTCATAAGGGACGTAACAAGAAACGGTCTTACGAAATAATAGCTACATTATTTATCTAATGTAAAATACAAATTTCAAGGGAATTTCTTTACAACTATTTCATTGTTTATAACCTTGATCTGGTATTTCAAAAGAAAAAATTATCAGCAGAGGTCAAATAACTATTAATTTAATTTATCTTTTGTGAAATTGGTTTTTGTTCACTCAATTTACTTCTTTGTTTACTATTACTCTTTGTTTACTATAATAACATTTTAGTCATATTTTTGTAATTCACTTTCATATAATCTTTTGCAGAGGTTCTATAAAAAATGTCGAATGAAACTTAAAAGTAATGATACATATTACAAAATAATTGAAGCAAATTCTAAAAATTATATTCAGGAATCATAAAGAAATTTCACGAGCCCAAAATCACAAAAACCACCAACAAAAAAAAGACTTTTGGTATAACTTTTGATTCATTGCCGTTTATTTTATAAGATATGTCTTAAGAATTAAGGTGATTGCTCAGTACACATCTTTCACTAGTGGCAATAGTTTCACTAAAACATTCTAATTTTCAAGTTGTTTACATTAAATATATCATATAAATTTTTTTTTTTTTATTTATATCATATAAATGATTATTTTTATTTATGCAAGTTATTTTTTTTATTTATATGTAACAATGCTTACTCTAAATCATAATAGTATTTTTAACTTCCCGTTGAAGAAAAAATGGATGTATGTGTGTGTGTGCGGATCCAAATTTTCGTCGACGATTTCGGGAACACGGATCAACCGATTTCAATAATTCAAAAAGCATTCGATTTGTATTGATAAGGATATGTGCGCATTTTGTGTATTTTTTTGCTTCCGTACCAATATTTTTAATTACGGTACGGGAAGTTCCAGCAATTTGCCTTAAGGCACGATGCCATGCACCCTACTAGTTTTATTATTACCTAATACATCCGATTGAATTCTTCTACTCGACTATAATGCTCGGTCTCACAATATTCTATAACCGATGGCCTATATAAATTCCCGATAACCAGTATAATAATTTTCAGTCTCGCTCCATAGGCGATGTTTGGGAATGACCTGTCTTGTGAAAAAAGTGATTTATGTGGAATAAAATAAGCAATATCAGTGCATGAGTGGAGATAGTAAATTTATGTCGGAGATTTCAGAGGCCTACAAGAGCTTCTAGCAATCCCTTTATTGATGTCGTTCCTAGTGGTAAATAGGTACTATTTGCGTAAAACGGCGGTGGAGACAAGATGGAATCGCACAGCAAAGCCAGACGGCGGAGCTTTGGCGGTTGAATGTGTAACATACATCTAAACATATGGATGATATGTTCAAAGATATATGTTGGCATATATATATATATATATGTAATTTATTAATATTATATCAGAAGTTTTAATTTCTAACATTGAAGTTCTTACAGTTCAAGTAGTGCCTTTGCAAAATTTTTTACACGTACGGTTTAAATAAGAGAGTTTTATGTTCTTGTTGTATAATACAAAGATATAATGGTTAAATACAATTTTCCAATGATTCTAATTTACATTTCTAACAAAAATATAATAGTTAAATTCAATTTTTTAATGATTTGTTCAAATTGGAAAGCGCCAAAGTAGGTGTAACGAATAACAGTTGTACATTCATGGACAGTTCCATCGCAAATTCTTAGCACCCAAAGGCGTAACAATTATGTAGGTACGTTTCTCGTTATAATTATTTTAATAACTATATTTGACTTGGTAACTAATAACTAAAGAAAAGTTGAACTTGAACTAAATTGTATGTAGTAGGAACGACTAAGGCCAGTGGTATAAATAACGCCGTCATAATCAAACCAAAAGCACAAAGAAAAGTGTAAAAATATTATTTTATCAAAACATTATAATTTTTTTGATTAGTATTAACATGTCTTTCAAATTTAGATCCAATAAACATTAAAAATGTTCTTCTAATTGAAATGTCCTTTAGCAATATTTCCTAAAGTTGTACGTCTTGATCAACCTTGTTTTTATATGGTTGTATCTATATTTTTAGTTTCTCAATTTAAAACTCACAATTACCAGTTTCTAATTCTCTAATTCTTACTTTGTACTACAATTTTATATTTCTATGGTCATAATGATATAATCTCAATTTTTGCTTTTTAATTAAATTTATAAAATTTTAATTTTAGGTATATGTTAAATATATTTTGTTTTTTCAATTTTGAATTACCAATTATGAATTGTCATCTCAAAACGAGTTAAACGAGTTAAATTAAGGAAACAAAATTTTATATGTTATATAAAGTTCTATTCTAAATGTTCGTTAAAATAACAAAATCTGTATCTCAAATTAGTTGATTCCAGTTAATATTATTTTCATTTATATTCTACAGTTGAATTTGAATATACAATAATGTAATTTGTTTTTCATTTATCGCCATGGTAACAGTATTAAACAAATATTCATTTTTTTCACAACATCAATTCTGGAGCAATTTTTTGCCAGGTCGTATTAGTGATAGATACCGGTTACAAATATATATGTGAAATTATATATTTCAATATATTTATTACGCCAATTTTGAGAAGATTTACGTTATAATTAGGTTTTATACAAAAACCGACATTTCAGAAAACCGGTTTTCGATTTTCTTAAAAACCGGTTTTAACCGGTTTTCTAATTTTATGTAAAAAATAAATTTTTGCTCGAATATTCTGTAATTTATCCGCAAGTTTAGTGTATTTATGAGCAGTATTTCACTGAATTTATTTATTGTTCAGTTGTATAGATAGTAAACGAAATTATTTTGATTTCAATTAATAGAACTAAAAAATAATAGTTTATCTTGATTAAATAGCTTTGAAAATAATTATTCGTTATTTATCCATTATTTTCACATATAAGAATGTAAATATTTTTATAATAGGGAAAGGAAAGTTTTCGAATAAATAAAAATAATAAATTTTTAAATAAAAAAAAATCATTAAATTAAAAAAAATAAAAAAATATTAGATGCATGTTGATACATACTTGTTAATATCAATTTTAGTTTTAAAAACAATTAAACTAAACTCGGGTATTGTCTGTTCTGAGCTCCGATGATTTCAAAAGAGACGTGTCCTTTGTTTACTCAAAAATTTCCTGAAATAGAAAATACTCTCATACTTGCAAGCAAATTATGCTTAATTGTTTTCAAAGTCTGATATAATAATTCTAAATTTTATATTCTTTAATTTGTGGCTTTTAGGGTTTAAAGCTCTGTTTTTTAAGTTTGAGTGGAATAAATTACTTCTTCAAGAAGAAATCACACTGATTTAAATTAATATATACTGGTATAAAAATCTAAATTAATATATACAAAACCTTTCAGACCATTGCAGACTGATAAGATATCAAATGCTATTGAACCGATATGATTTCAAGAATCAAAACGCTTGCATCTATCTTTTATATTTGGCTATATTTGTCATTTTCCATTTATACAGTAAAAACCGACTTTTTTCACTAAAAAACCGGTTTTCGAATTCCATAATTTTCGCTAAAAAAACGGTTTTTAAAACCGGTTTTTGAAAACCGACAAACCCTAGTTATTATAATGAACTAACATGTAAGTTACATTATCTTAGATTTTATAGTGAACAAAATCCAATAGTGATTTAATGTGACCCAGTTTCTAAATTGTTCAATAGTAAATTTCATCAATCATACTTTCAGTAAAATTTATAGTTTTCTCGCTAAAGTATTTATATTTGGAACCTATATATCAATTTAGCTTTTGAACAAATATCGGAAAGCTTTACGAATACCGATATTTTTCAAGTGTAGTATACGTTCTGTATGTTTTGCAAGAATTACAGCGTCTGGTAGGGACGTTAAGTGAAGAAATTGCTGTAAACACTTCAAACATGTTTTCTTTCACATGTTTTCTTATCATTAGAGTAGACTTTAGCAAGAAGCGAACTGAGAAAAAGTAAACTGCTACGAGAAACCAATTATAAATTAGAAAACTACACTTTGAAACCCATTTGTTAGCAAAATGTTTCTTTAATGTTTTGTGCTATGGGAATTAGATTTTGTAAGAATAATTAATTTTTAATGCAGTTATGTTTAATAGATAGTTAATTACTTTTCAAATTAAAATAGTATTTTGTTCATAGTTGGAAATTATTTATTATGCTTTATTTTTACATTATGCATTAATTAAATTTTACCAGTTTTATAATTTATCAGTTATATATATATATATATACACGTGTGTGTGTATTGCATTTTTCTATCTCTCATTTAACACTTATAGTAACTTTGCAGTTGTGTATAATTCATACCATCATTTTTTTTAAATTAACTTTAAACGTTTAATATTGCCCAGAGTTTTTTTAGTTAAATAATATAGTCTGAAATGAATTTTTTACTGGAATTATAAGTTACCAAGTTAAATATGATTATTAAAATCTTACCAAAATTAAAATAATAATCTCAGAAATTAACAAATATTTTTTTATTATTATTATACCCCTGAGTTCTAAGACTAAAGATGAAACTATTCATGAAATAATAGTTGTTATTAGTTACGCTACACATTGGTTTAAGCTTTGTTTTAGCGAAAATTCTGCAATAATATTTTTATCATTTTTCTCTGTATTAAAACCAATCGCTATAAAGTCTCCGAGGTTGGAAATTAAAACTGCCAATATAATCTAAACAAATTCTGTCATTTAACGCTAGAAGGAAAAAATTCAGGATCATATTATTACCATATATTTATATATACATATATTTATATTAATGGCTTACAAATGAGTCAAAAGTATTAGTAGAAACTTATATAACTTATAACTAATAAATAAGTTTAATTATTTCTATTAAAAAAAGTCGACCGGCCTTCCAATTTTAAACGTTTGTTGCTTAACTATATAGTCTATTTAATAGTGTCAGATGACGAAGTTTTTAGTTATCAGACAAAAATACACCACGAAAACCATTACGACTTGAGCAACATTTGCCTAAATATTTTAACGCCTTTTGATATAAACTAATTACGAGTAAAATGTGCTAGCAAAAATCATGTCAGTTTTCGGTTTTTATTTTTGCACTCGAAATTTTTTAATAACAAAATGATCATTTTACAATTCTGATTAAATGTGCCAACTTTTGATGAAAATTGCGAAAACACTTTAGTACGTAGTTTTAAAGGAGCTCTCAAAGTCGACAGATTTTGAATATTTTAAATTCATAGTATAACGGAAGACCTAATTCTTGAAAAATTGGAGCAATTGTTATGTTTTGCTGTAGCTCAAAAATATTTTAACGGTTACATTTTTAAAGTTTAAATGAAAATTCATGAAAGCCAAAACTCTAAGTTGCACTTAAAGCTTATAATTTCCAAACAACGTGATTTTTTTTCTAATAAAATTTTCCAGGACTATTGCGGCTATAACCCAAATCGGCTTGATGTTATGGATATATATATATATAAATGCCAGTTTCTGTATTTATGTATTCTCGAAAATCACTGGACGGAAAGATTTAATTTCGTTTTCCCATAAATAATGTGTCGTCTCCGTTTAGATTCAGAGTGCAATTGCTTTTGTTAATTTCTCGATTTGGATTGTGTATCAAGTCTCTGGTGCGGCACCGAACCGCTGACACATAATAAATTGCATTTGGAAAACGTTTGTGCACGTAGCGGTCTCATATAAAGACCGATGAAATGAATCCATTTCCCGTTTTCCCAAGTTTTCCCGGTTCCACGGCCCGGTTTTTCCTCGACGGTTCTAGTCGCATAGTATTATTCGAACGCATTCGGGGAAAGAGAAGACTTTTCAGCGGTTGGTGATTTGTAAAATGTCTAACTGTCGTCGACTCTGCGCCATGAATTGCGCCTATGATTAAATGTTTTCGGGTTGATGTACCATCCGCCGTATATTCGGAATAGAGACAAAAATCGAACACACTGATAATATATTTAGAGCAAAATTGAGTCTGTTTATGTTAGATTAAATATCTTTGAAAATATAAAAAAAGTTATCTGTTAATCTGTTTAAAGTTATTTACTTTAAATTTATATTAGCAAATAGTCAAAGAGTAAATTACCTACTTCATTTACGCATCCCAGACTGAAAACACATTAGGTATGAGAACTAAATTGTTTATAACGACTTATATGATGTCATGTCAGAAACATGTAATAAAACGTAACCGTTGCAAAGTTCATGAATATACCGTATTTGTCATAGTTAAGTTAGATTCTTCTTTATATCTTCAACAAGAAAGGACAAGAAATACATGCCACAACCGTATTCATAAAATTTGTCACAACCGTACCCAACGCACACTTGTGAAAACGAATCATCATTATGACTGAGCTATTATATATCTATGCAAACACTAATTGCTGATAAATGAATGTTCAATTTATAACAGAATAACAAACATAGTAATATATCTGTATGCAAGTAACACTTATTATTAAAAACATAAAAACTTATTATTAGAAACAGGAAAACTTACTTACCGTGTACGGATCATGTTAATTTAGGGCGCTGACTGCAGATTATGCTTATGAGCGTAATCTGCAGAGCTGCTACTAGCAATAATGGAAACTTGTTCAAACAAATATACTTCATCTTTTATTCTATGTATCCTAAACTAGTAGGTATAGTTCAGTTCTTATGACAACTGTTACTACCATATCCAGCCTTCTCTACTATTGAAAAATAACCACAATATCATTATATATTTATAATCCTCGTATTATTAATATGTAAATCTGAATATCTGATTCCAAAAGTCAATTTGTCTCCGAGAAATATGTCAAAATAATTATTTGCTTTTGATATAAGTTTTTAATCAAATAATCTTTCACTGGTGAAAACTGATATTTAATAAAACTATACTACTATCCAGTTCTGCATGATTTCGTAAATCCAAAGCACGTGTGCATAATCTAGCTCTGTCAGCTTTGATTGTGATAGATGCTAGCCTACAGATCAAATAATTAGTGTCGCTCACCATTAATTTGCTATTTATCCGTCAATAACTAATGAAGCCGACCCATTGCCAAAATGCGGTCGTGTTGACATTGTACGCGTACGTGGGCCGCGGAGGATATCTCTTTCAGGGAACCTTTCCCGTTCCACAAATTTGTTCACCGAACGTTTGAACGATACGCCGGTTTGTTTGCAAATCAGCTTTATTAATGATGCCGAGGACCCTATGAAATGGATGAATAAATATACTGAAATAATTTGTAAATTTAATTATCACATATAGTTCTACTTATTAATTTAATTATTTTTAAAAATATTAACGATCCCATAAATATATAAATAAATCTTGAATATGGTGCGACAACGAATACATCATTTTTGAACTAAATAATTATGATATATGAGAAGAGAATGTCATTTTGGAGTAGGTAATAAAAACTTTTTTTTTACATTTTCAAAAATTGAAAGGATGATGACGCAATCGTGAGATGAATCGCCAGAATGGTACTTTCTTAATGGATCGATAATAAAATATCATTTAAAAAATTTATAGCTTTTTAAAACGAGTTAATTAGATGGTTCGCGAGTTCTTCTACTACTAGAGCAGTGCCAGTCATTTATGAGAAGAAAAGTACAAAAAATTATGCACGCTTGGGACAGAACGGGGCTTTAAGATCCGTGGATAAAAGAGTACATCATAATCATCTCAAAAACAAGTAAAAAATGGCAAATTTTAATGATACTATTTTAAAGTAGAAGGCAAAATAGCTGTAATAAGCTTTCGCCTTTAATCGGACGTCATCTCCATTATAATATAGAAGCTCACATTGTCCAATATTTGATAAAAATATTTTTTCATGTTATTGGATTTGAGCTTACTTACCTGAAAATGATTTTGAAGTATACGATATTTAATAAGATATGTTGTTATTTTTATATCAAGTTCAACAGTTATTTTTAAATAACTCTTATTGCAACTCTTATGATGCTGATGTGAAGTGGTTATTGCAACTCTGATAGAGTTCATTCATAAGCTTTATCCAGTATTACCTCTGAAATATGTGCCCAAGATATATGTACTATAAATTGAAGTCGTATGTACCTAATTTGTAACAATTGTGTTTCAAGAAAAAATGAGTCCGATGATGATAAATTAATAATATGTCGTATTGTATATTATGTCGAGAAATTTGTATTCACATTTTAATTTTTAATTTTGTTGTTGAACTTAAGAATTAATCTACATCGCATTGATTTCATAACGTAGCTATAATTCCGCAAGATCTTTTTGAAGTTAAAAATGAATTTCTTTTCCATAAAAGATGACAAATTTTAGAGAAATAGTAAACAAACATTTCTGCTCAATGATCAATAAGCTGGGAATTTTACTGATCATAGTTCGATAGTTGTTTGTTTGATATTACCCTACCCTAGTATAGACCTTATACTACTTATGTAGTGTAATGTCTATGTACCCTACTCGTCATGAGAAGTGATTTATGAATATGATTATAAATCATATGAAGTGATTTTCATATGAAGTGTGGATTGTAAATTAATTTGAATTTCATTTTTGTTTTAACTTAGATTGGGGATCAAAATTATATCCCAATGGCTTATAAAATATAATTTTTCGGATTGTCATTCAGTATATATGTGAAAAATAACTTAGAAAACCAAGAAAGTGTAAAATAATACTAAAAGCTTTGAGAAATTCTTTATACATTAACAAATTAGAAACTATTATCGTTATATTTCATATTTAATATATAATAACAAGATTAAAATAACATAATTTATATTTTTATGTGTCCTGACATAATATAGAGTACAGGTAACCCCCGCACAGCACGGTACTTACGTTTCAGCGTGTTATGCGAATCCGTGTTATAAGAGACAAAGAAACTAGTACAAAAAGAAGGGTTACGTTCCAAGAATAAAAAAAAATATGCTACATATTATGATTTCATAATAAATATTGTTACATTTATTAATTTTTTAAAGAATTAATATACATTACTTGAATTATATGATTTTTTCGTCATAATTAACAAGTAAGTGCTATCCAACCTGATCCTTTTTTTTGCAAGATATCCTCATCCTCTGAGCAGTTTTCTATGCTACCTCCAGATTCGTGTATTATTTTTTGCAAAAAAATTATATTTGCTATCACTTGCTATTAGGAAATTGATATTTATATATTTAACACATATAAAGTAATCTTTTTTAAACTTTTATGCTCATTTTATTCAAAGAATTGCTCAAAACTTATTTAATATATTGTTAGGATAATCCTAGATTTTTTTTCTCGATAGAACGTACGCGCTCTAATAATTAAATTAGTTATCTTTTGGACTAATTTCATCACATTTATTGAGCTCTTGTACGGCGATTTTACTAATTTTAATTAAATGAAGTTTGTTTTTCATTGGTTTGACTAATTTTTTTATTTTATTAAAACTGCCCTCAATTATTGAACCGTGTTATTGGTTGAGATGAGAAACCGAAAGCACCGTGTTATGAGGGGTGTGGTCTCAATTCTTAAAACTTATTAGAGCACATCCGTGTTATAGAAGTGCCGTCTTATGCGGGGGTTACCTGTAATTATATCTTCACCAGCTAAATATTAATTTATTAAAATAAAAAATACTACATAAAAGTATTCAGACTTATAAACGAATAAATATTGCTACAGATATTTATTCGTTTATAAGGCTGAATACTTTTATGTAGAATTTTTTATTATAATAAATTGATAATTAGTCAATATTAGATTTTCTATAAAAATAAAAATGGAAATACGAAACTGATTTCAAAATTTCGGTCCTGTAATTTCCTTTTCAGAACATTTGCTAACCTTTCCCTTTCCATAAATTCGTCCACCAACCGTTTGAGCTATATGGTGGTTGGTTTGCAAATCAGCTATATTAATGATGCCGGTCGCGGAGGACCATATTGAGAGCAAGGAGCATGCCTAATCTTCTACCTCTGAACAGGCCTCTTCAATAAAAGGTCCGCGGTTTTCATTGTGTAATTGAAAGATGCTCGACCTCATTATTTTACCTTTTGGTGAAGACTATACGCTAATTGATAGACTGCTATTCCACCTACTTACTTTTAACCTAAAGGCGGGGTAAATTCGGACAGAGGGTAAACGCATCGAATGTATTATTCCAAATTTTAAAAGCATTTTACAAAATAATAGCTATATTATTCAACAAATACAAAGTTGGCATAACTATTAATTTAATCTTTTGTGTTTATTGTTTACACCTTTTCTAGAGTGAAGGTTTAGTTAGTCATTTTTACCCCACCAACATATAAGTTGTTTTTAGAAGTTATATAAATACATCTGTTGAATCTAACTTAAAATTCACTATACATTTTGTAAAACAATGAAATAATATCTACTCGAAAATTATATGAAGGACTCATAAAATAACAACAGTGCACAAAATTAAACAAGCTATCAACAAACGAAAATGGTTTTGTTATAAATTTTCAAATATTTGCCGTTTATCCCCGATTCGTCGCTATCAAGCAATAACTTGAGGCATGTTTTTAAAATATTTTTGGTGCACCATTCTACCCTCTAATATTTAATTGTAAAATTTTAAACATGTCGTAAATATGTGTAAAGTATCATATACATAGTAAATTCATATTATTCTTGACAATTGAAAATAGACACATAATTCATTATTGAAAATCACATACAATATAATGTTTTGACTATTTTAAAATGATTATTTGAACACTTGAAATATTTTTAGGCTACGTATTTAACTTCTATGGCTATGTATTAAAAAATCTATAAATTTTTTATTTTTCACATTTTACATTTTTTATTCTTCTTTTCTTAAATAGTTTCAACATATTTTCTATAAATATTCTTTTATAACTAAGGGATAATTTATTATTAAATGCAAGGCGTTATTTATTATAATACACACTTAAATACGCAAATGTAATAAATTTATTTTATGAGCAACTCAATGTTTTAATGTAAAAATTTTGTGAAATTTGAATTGAACTAAAATCTTCAATATTAATTAGTTTTTTTATAGATAAAATTTTGTTATAGAATCTTAACTTTAGAAGTATAAAGGCTTTCATGAAAAATACAATAATAAATTATGCATATATAGAGATTTAATACAAAGTTTATTGGTAATTCCGTTACTTTTTATTATTGATAATGAATAATACTCAAATAAGCAATATCTTTTTATATCAAAGCAATATATTTCATTGGAAACGACAAGATTAAATTCTGAAAAGTTCTTCATTTTTATTCTGGAGCAGATATTCTTTTGCATCTAGCTTGTTTATTAAACCCTTTCACAAATCTTTGTCGAATCTGCTGAAGGAGAACGTAATTGAATCAATCACGGAGCCTGTAATTTTTTTGCTAGTCTGATTGCCAAAACCTAATCAAATTTCGATCTCTCTGATCCGCTGATTACAATCCGTCTTAAAGTGGGATTATCATTTTTGGAACAGATTGTGGTATTGTTATTATTTTGTAATCGATTTAAATACTTCGATGTAAATTTTGATTGCTATTTTTAAGATCAATTTACATTCCTTGTCATGTATTTTACAATTTCTTTATATGATTTTTATAGAACATATTCACTAATTAAATATCTACAACATTTCTTTATAATATGGATATATATAATTTATATTTAGCTCTATTATATTATATTATCTATATACCGTACTTATGTAAATATTAATATCTTTTAATTAAACAATATCATCGTTTTGTGCAAGTTTGTATATATTAAGGCAGAAATCCAAATTGTTGTAATAAATGATGCTTCTTAAAAAGGTTATTAACAATGCTTTGAAATTTTCACTTGTTCGCACATCATATTGAATATTTTGATAAAAGAGAATTATCACATTCCAAAATCTACAATCTTAAATTGTTAATTGTTTCTTTGATATACCTTCTATAAAATATCGTAAATATAATTTTTATCATAAAAAATTTCAAAGAAAATACGTACACAAATACGGGAGCAGTCATCAGTTTACCAATTTCATTTTTTAACGTGTAATGTTTTGCTTAATCTTAAACTTCACCTGATTTAACATAATATGACAATTTCTCTCTCATATTTGATAATATGACAAAATTTAACAAAATCAAATCTAAAACATTATAAGGGTATTTATATTCAGTGCAAATATTGCAATTCACAGTAAAATGGCTTGAAATAAAAAAAAGTTTTATGAATATAACACGTTTTAGACGGTAATATATAGTAATCGCAAGGGTAATATATAGTAATCGCAAAAAAATCGAAAATGAAAATTTGTATATATCTTTACGTTTTAAAGGTTTCTGAACTTTCTCCCATACCTTAAAAAATTGAATATATGGGTGTGTGTGTTTGTATGTGGGGATACAACATTTTGTTGACGATTTCAAGAACATGGATCAACCGATTTGAATGAATCAAAAAATATTCAATTCCTATTGATGAGAAGACGTGCTGTTTTGTTTTTAGCAAAGGCAGGTTTAGCCGTTCCGTATATACGGGGCTAAAAGTGCCAAAATGGTAATTTAAGTTTTGAGAAAACGGAGCGTCCGATTTGAGTGATTCAAATAACATTTATTTGCATTGACGAAATGCATGACTGATAAAATTATTGGTAAGGCAGGCTTTGCGGTTTCGTAGATCCAATAAAAAGCAAAAAAAATGTCATTTGACGGACAAAACTGATCATCAGATGTATGCACATTAAATTATTAGATATTTTATAGATATTCTAATAATGAAAACTTTTGCTTACATTTCTATGAGTTCCGTATCAATGTTTATCCGTTAGATAGTGTTTCTTGATAGTTTGATTCTACTCAGCTGAGATATCTTTGAAATCAAATTCGTTCAAATTTTTCAAAATATTTCAAAGTAAAAAAATCAAATTTTTCAAAAAGGTCAATTTTTTAAGAAAAAACTTGAAATTCTCAGAAATCTATTTATTTTAAAGTTTAAGAAAATGGAATCTTTTTTAAAAAATTTAATTTTTGATACGGTAAGTTCCAGCAATTTGCCTTAAGACACGATTTCATGCACCGTATGTTACAAATTTGAATTTAACCACCTATGGTCTAACATAAATACATTATCTATTGTTCAGCAACAAAATTTTATATTCCGTATACATTGTACAATACATATTCATGAAATTTCGCTTTAACGGAGCCAGAACCCGAGGCGGCAAGTTTTTGTATTCCAAAGCAAAATGAAACATTTCATAGCGTCGAAATTCTATCAGGGCAATCTTTGCACGAGCTCATACAATGTCCCGGTGTGACTGCAGCTATCAACTCGAAGCATCAGATTGCAGAAAGTCATAGGAATACTAGAATGAAACTCTTCATACTGCGACATGCTGTTACATTGGGCCGACTTTATTTATTTGGAATACATAAATGCAAGCTTATATATATGGAATACATATTGAATGTAACATTATTGAAAAAAACTTTTTTTTATTTATTTAATTTTCATATAATTCTCCCACATTTCCAGTGTCCCACATTTTATTCAATACAAAATTAGTAATCTTGATTAATACTGTTTAGGCGCGAAGCTTGAAAATTACTTCGACGTCTAACGGGGTGTTGTCGTTTTACTTCTCCTAACCACTACACTTTTAAATTCTATAATTGAACTACTGGTGTGATCGGTGATTATTTAAGTAAAAGGCGACGTTTGATATTAATATATTTATTATAAAAGAAATATGGTGAATATAATGGCATCAGATAGTTGGTGTTTCTAAACTGATCTCTAAACTTATACTAAATAAAAATGACTAAAAATTAAGATTAAGAATATTAGCCCCGCCCGTAAGAGGCGGGTTACATTAATTTGTACATCTACGGGGGATGATTTTGTGGACTTAATATATCTGAGAAGGATGATTCCTTGAAATTATCTGAAGGCATTTGCAGACCCATAAATAAAATCATCGACGCGGATATAGATAGTCCAGTCAGATAAATTACATCAAACTCAAAAATATCTTAGGTTACTAATGCATTTAGTACTTGAACTGTGAATTCCATGTAGACCACCTGCATCATAGTCCGGCGACACTCTAGTCTAGCATAACAGACGACCCTTACAAAAAATAGTTCATGTTACACTATTGGGACTCGTAATAATATATTTTACGAATTCTTAGCAAATACTATATAAATTTATAGCCACATTGAGAATTTTAAGGAAAATTAAAGTCTCTAAGTAAAAGGTACTAACAATTTGTTTACTGGACAGTTGTAAATAAAAAAAAATCTATTATGAAATGAACAAACACTAGTTATAGCATGGTGTTGCACCGTTTAACATTTAACAACTCAAATTTATATAAATAAATATTAATATAGGATTAAAACTTCTGTTTGTGAAGAAATAGTAGACTGATTTAATTTGATTCAACTTCAGAGCATTATTTTTGAATGATTTAAATAAACAACTCATTTTCAATAGTTTGGATTAATGGATAGAAAATGTGGAAAATGCTATATACGGTGTCACAGAACTTTATGTCAAGCCAAAAAAATTGATATTATTTCATCTCAACTGTACTGAGAAAATAAATAAAAAAATCTCACATTATTTGGAAATTGTAAGCCCTTAAGTAAAATTCAAAATTTCGATGAAAATATGATCATATATATTACATTCCGGCTTGACGTTGAGTTTTGCAACACCTTATATAATTATGAGTTTTTATTCAATGTATATCTAATGAAAGTCTGATCCATTAGCAAAATTCATTCGTCTAGCTCCAGATTTTCTTAAAGATATTGTATTGTAAGAATATCATTCATGTTTCTATAAAAACTTATGAACTAATTTTTTATATCAGTTTATTTAATTATCAACAAAATTTAATATCAAGATATTTTTGAAGCTGTAATTAGTGCTATAAATTAATAAAATAAAATTAAATTTTTTTGCAACATTATCTCACTGATGATCTCAAAGCTGTTAAAAATAATTTATTTTTTGTAACAAACTACACACAAAATAATTGTATAATTTATTAAATCTTAAGGTTTTGTTGTAGCAATGCAAAATTGTTAGTTTCTTTATATTATTATGGGCGTCTCCTTAATACAAAATAAATTAATTTACAATATAAAATCACTTCAGTTGCAAATGGTTATTACAATTATTTTAGATTTTTTTGTGATATTATGTTTATTAAAAGAAAACTTGACAATCATGCCGTATTAAAATAACAAATTATATTGTGACAGTTCAAAAAGTTGCTAAATCTCAATTTTTATTGATTAAATCGATTATTCACACATATCGAAGGCAAAATGCTCTTTACACCTAGTTTTACTTCATCATCCTATTTTTGATCAAATACAACAGTTATTTCAATTAGCATTAGATATCTATCTACCTGCAAATGACATAAATATCTAAGAATCGGTTTTTCACTCATGCCGAACAAAAAGCTATCAGTACCCATTCTTGGAAAATCCGTACGTGAGATGAATTACCGATACGGTTCGAACTGTGAACCTTACATAATTGATAACCAAAACTTTGAATACTTGCTACTCGCCTGCCTCTTTGATTTGGCTATTAAAACATTCGAATTTATGTAAGATACCTAAAGATTCACTCGACTACCTTGATTGGCTCAGCTAATGAGGCGTTTTGGATTGTAATTTTATTATGTTAATCACCGTTCACAACCCTTTTTCCATAAGGAGTGGATACAAAAAGCGTTTGTTTAATGTTGAATATTTGGATCATTAAATTGCTTGGAAAGTAGGCGTTGAATTTGCATTAAGAGCTGTAGGTATTTTTCATAATTTATTTTATTTATGTTACAATTGTTGCTTGATTCATGGAATTATATAATTTAAAGCTGTGCTGTATAGTACATCAAATATTCCTTTAAAAAGCTAAAATACAATATTTGGTAAAAAAAATCGATGTTATGCATAGCGATTTGGTAAAACCACTTTTTATGAAAACTGCTACATAGCATTTCCTTTCCACAATGTTGGTCTATTTTAAGCGTCGGAATCGGCCTCTAATTCTCAAACTTATTTAAATATTCAAACGTATATTCACCATTTATTTACTATAAAAATTTATCTACTATTTTTCTACTTATTAACTTCCCGTAGGGTAAGTTATTGTAATGGGCCGAAAATCGGAATTGAAAATTTTTACATTTCTCGACGTTTTGAAGGTTTCTGAACGTTTTGGCATATCTCAGAAAAAATGGATGTGTGTGTGTGTGTGTGTGTGTGTGTGTGAGTGTGTATGTATGTATGGATACAAATTTTCGTCCACGTTTTCGGGCGTACGGATCAACCGATTTGAATGGTTCAAAAAACATTCGATTCCTATTGATAGGGAAAAGAGCTGATTAGTTTTTGGCAAAGACAGGTCCAGCCGTTTCGGAGATACGGAGCAAAGAGTGCAGAAAATAGAAATCGAATTT
The DNA here is from genome assembly GCF_003426905.1 of Ctenocephalides felis. NCBI lineage: Eukaryota > Metazoa > Arthropoda > Insecta > Siphonaptera > Pulicidae > Ctenocephalides > Ctenocephalides felis. The sequence goes on from NW_020537758.1 coordinate 54,811,695, forward strand.
TTGAGAGAACGGAGTATCCGATTTGAATGATCTAAAAAAACATTCAATTAGTAATGATTGGGAGAAGTGTTTATTAGTTTTTAGCAAAGGCAGGCCCAGCCATTTTGAAGATACGGAGCTAAATATGTAAAAAATGGCAATTTTTAAGAGAACTAAGCGTCCGATTTAAATGATTCAAAGAACTTTCTGCTTGTCTTAACAAAATAATTGATTTTGAAAAAAAAAATTTTGTCATATTTTTTTTTTTTTATTTTATTTAGTTTTTTGTATATCAAAAATATTTCAGATTTTATTTTTAATTCTGACTATAGTACTAATATACTTTGCAAATAATTTCAACTCTGCAATTCAGTTTATATAATTCTTATAAATATTAGACAATGTTACAATATTTATAATAATCTATTTGAAAACATTCAGTATTCCACGAACATTTCGTTACGGTACGGGAAGTTCCAGCAATTTGCCTTAAGGCACAATGCCATAATTGCCTCAAGACAGAATTCCACTTACAGCTAGTTTATTAATAATTTATCTACTATTAAAAACTACGTGGCGTCTCCACCGTATTTTAAAATTCGTTTATAGAGTGTAAAATTAAGATGTGGGGGAAATAAATTTAGAAAAAATCTTATTTAAATAATTTCTCTTTGCAAATAATACAGACAAAATTTATTTTTATTTTTGTGTTTAAACATATAATTTTGCAAGTTATTTTGAAAACAATTAAAAGATTTTAACTCCATTTCATTCTGTTCTGTTTAATTCATTAAACACAAAATTAGATTTTAATTGGCGAATTATATATATTATATTTCTATATAAGATTTTCTGTTGTGTCGAATTCTTAAAACACAAAAGCAGATTTCAATTGGCGAATTATATATATTATATTTCTATATAAGATTTCAAAAATATATGGAGAAATAAATAACTAGCATTTCTTTATATGGATATTACCATTTGTATTTATGTCAATTTGCAAAGTTGCCATTCGAATTATACAATAATGTGATGGAATTTGAGTAACTTTTTTTCTGAATTACTGTTAAAAATATGAGCTGAAGCTTTTTACGGAATGATTTTGTATACCGAGAACTGTCAAACAATTTAACAAAGTTACTGTGCTTAATTCAGAAGTCATGCTGTTGTGACGTTTTCTTTTCTTGTGACAATTCGAGTAATGTCAAGTGACTTCTGCATATACAATATAAGATTCTGCAAATTAGGATATTACATTTAATTATTTTTGAAAATTTATATGCATAAAAATTACAATTTATCGTTTCAAAGTAAAGTCCTAAATAAATGTATTAAAGATTTTCCCAAATTATTGCAAACGTCATATAACACATATGTCAATGTTAGTTTAATTGAAAAATTGTACAATTACTGAATATAACATCCATTAATATAGAACAGGTTAAAAAAGATTTTAAAGAGATGCGAAATATTTTAAATAATACTGATTTTTTGAAACCAATTAGAGGTAATAATTAGAAAAAATGAAACAATAATTAGATATGCAAAAATATGATTATATATATATATATATATATATATATATTGTAATAATCATATTTAGATAATAATGTATTTGAACAAATCGGTAATAATTAGAATTAGGTAATAATAATTGGATATGCAAAAATCTGAATATATATATATCGTAATAATTGTATTTATATAACAATGTATTTGAACAAATCTTAAAATTTTCTAGCTATTTTGCGATATTCGTGTATTCGGTTTTGTATTCCGCCATCAACTATAATGAAATTACAATAAAACAAAGACGAACTTATGATAATAAGTTCTCAATTCCTGCAAGTTAATCCTTTGTGTCTATTTAAAGAGTTCGCTTAACTTTTCGAACTCTCGTTTAAAGCAAAAACTGCAATGTAAATGGATCAATTCTCTTAAGAGATTAAGAGAGAAAATGGGTAAAGACGTTTTTATTAAAATGGATTTGCTTGAATTGGAACTTTGTGAATGTTTTATTTATGTATTTAATCATATAGTTTTGCAAGTTATTTTGCAAATTATTAAAAGATTATAATGTTTTGCATATATAGATTTGATCAAATTAAACAAATAATTCCGAAGGTATTCTGAGTACTATATAAATAGTAATATTTTAATTTTGTATATAGTGAACACTCGTGTATTTTTCAGAAAATCAACTATCTATTTGCTCTTATTTAATGTAATCAAAATTTAAGCGAAACTAGCGAAATTTGTGTTATATATAATAGATATATTATATTTTGACAATTTTGACAATTTACTGATAGATTACATTTGTATTACAATTTAAAAATATCCATTATCATTTTTGCTATTGTGCTGATAAAAATTAAAATTTACCTTGTGGCTATTGATTTCTAGAAATGTCAAAGAACATATATTCTGCATATTATCGACGGCGGTGTATTTCAATACGACTTTCTGAAAAATTCATACATTTCTAAAAGTTTTTATTACGCAACATTTGCAATTCAAATATCGGAAATATGTTCAACTTATCACTATATTCGCTCTCCGGGAAATCTGTATGCACACCGTGGTCCCAGTATGCGCATGAACTTTTTTAGTTTGGTTTCATGTAATATTCGCTTACATATGTGTCTATGTAATGCATACTATACACGAGAGTCATATTTTGCTGCAGACTTGATCAATATATTTGTTTTATTTTGCAAATCGAAATAAATTTGTAAATTTTGCAACTCAAAAAAATGTTAATAATCAGTATGCTATTAGTTTGTATCACTATTCTGTAATATAAACATCACCAACAGCTTTAAAAGCAACCAGATTTTTTATTGAACTTGTGCATTGCATGTACCAATACCTGTACCAATAATTAAAAATTATAAAAAAAAAATTTTTTTTTCAAAGCAATTGCTCTTCGTAGCGTGGACGAAATATCAAACGCCGCGCAGCAGTCTAAGAGATAAAGCACATTAGGAGGAATCCATAGAAACGTAAACAAAATTTATACTTAATAAAATAATTTATACTAATAATAATTTTTACTAATAAAATCTTTATAAAATATCTGATAATTTAATGTGCATATGTCTGATAATTATTTTTTGCCGCCAAATGGCTTTTTTCTTTACTTTTTTATTGGGTCTTTGAAACTGCTAGACCTGCCTTCCCAAAAATTTAATCAGTTATTTTTTGCGTCAATACAAATAATATGATTTTAGCATCATTTAAAGCAGCCAGACCTGCCTTTCCCAAGAACCAATCAAAACGTCTCACCAATAGAACAAATCGAATGTTTTTTGACTCATTCAAATCGGTTTATCCGTGTTCCCACACTCGTCGGCGAAAATTGGTATCCGCACATACAAATATCTATTTTTTTGAGGTATGCCAAAATATTCAGAAACCTTAGAAACTTAAAGATCTATAAAAATTTTCATTTTCGATTTTTTTGCTATTACTTTGCGAAGTTAATCAATAATTAACTATCTTGATTGCGTTTTACTATATTATATAAAATATTAATAAGGTATGTGAAAATTGTAAAATTGTTCCTATAATAAATCTAGTTTTCAAGATACAAGAATAAATTTCGCATATGTTCTAGCGTAAGAGAATTGATTTACTGTTAAATCAAAAACTTCTATCTTTATAGATAATAAATTTTTTCAAAGTATAAATATATTTCATTAAAATTAAACAAGAATATGTTCTATTTATTTGAAAAGTTATTTGTAAATTTGAAATAACAAGATTTGCACATAATCTGCAGTATCAAAATCGATACAATGCGCACGTTATTTAAGTATTGAGATTGATTGAGATTCTATATATAATTTTACGCCTCTTTTACGCTTTTTACATTGCAGTAGGGTAAGTTATTGTAATGGGCCGAAAATCGAAATTGAAAATTTTTACATTTCGCGACGTTTTAAAGGTTTCTGAACATTTTGGCATATCTCAGGAAAATTGGATGTGTGTGTATGTATGTATGGATACAAATTTCCAGTCAGGTTTTCGGGCGCAAGGATCAACCGATTTGAATGGTTCAAAAAATATTCGATTCCTATTGATAGGGAGATGAGCTGATTAGTTTTTGGCAAAGGCAGGTCCAGCAATTACGGAGATAAAGAGCAAAGAATGCAGAAAATAGAAATCGAGTTTTTGAGAGAACGTAGCATCCGATTTGAATGATCTAAAAAAACATTCAATTAGTAATGATTGGGAGAAGTGTTTATTAGTTTTTGCCAGAAGCAGGCACAGCCATTTCAAAGATACGGAGCTAAATGTGTAAAAAATGGCAGTTTTTGAAAGAACTAAGCGTCCGATTTAAATGATTCATAGAATTTTCTGCTTGTCTTAACAAAATAATTCATTTTGGAAAAAAATTGTTTCAATTTTTTTTTTCAAAAAAAGAATTTTTGTATATCGAAAATAATTCAGATTTTATTTTTAATTCTGACTATAGTTTTAATATACTTTAAACAAATAATTTCAACTTTGCAATTCAGTTTTATATTTATATTTATAATTCTTATAAATGTTAGACAATGTTACAATATTTATAATAATCTATTTGAAAACATTCAGTATTCCTCGAGCATTTCGTTACGGTACGGGAAGTTCCAGCAATTTGCCTTAAGGCACGATGCCATACACCCCACTAGTTACATATAAAATTCAGTATTATAAAAGTTAATTTTCTAACTATATTTATCTTGAATAAGATATATTGTTATTTTAGTTAAACTTTACTAATATATTTATAGATTCATTATCCTTTGTAAATGGAATTAATGTATTCACATATAATGAAAATAACTATTAAAATGAAACTTGGTAAAACTTCATAGCGTGGCATTTGCCTGGAATATTATTGCGAATGAACTCGAACTATAAAATTGCACTGGAGAGTTTAAAAGATCAACAAAAATGCACTGAGAATAAATATAATAAGCGAAGAGCCCCATTGTCGGCCAGTTAAAGTTGCCAGTAATTCGAGTGGTCGTGTACAACCACCACAAACTCGCAAATGGGTGGTTTGTAATAAACCTCAAATGTTAGGTGGAGAGTTTGTGAGCATTATTTGATAGATTTTCCTGTAATTATACATAGTTCTTTTTTGATTCTTTACATAGTTTTTTTTTATAATTTGTATAAAAACTACTATCAAGAATTATAAAAAGTATTATCAGATAATTCGTTAACACAGAATTATCCTTTATGTAAAAATCAGCTTCATATATTGGAACTATTATATATTTATATTTATCAAATATTTTTTATACATTTATATTCCATAACTAGTGGTGTATATATGGCATCGTGCCTTAAGGCAAATTGCTAAAACGTTCCGTACCGTAATGAAATATTGGAGGAATATTGAATATTTTCAAATAGATTATTATAAATGCCCTAACTTATATATGTTTACAGAAAAGTGAATAAGCAAATTCTAATCAAGCATTGAAGGACTTTGTCTAATATTCATAAGAGTTGTAAATACTGAATTGCAAAGTTAAAATTATTTATTTGAAGTATATAAATAAGCTTAAGAACTTTAGCTAGAATTAATATTAAACCCCGAATAATTTTCGATTTTTGAAAATAATAATTTTTCGAAATTAAAAACAAAAAAAAATACCAAGAGCATTCGTTTCGTGACCACAAATCGGATGCTTAGTGCCCTGAAAAATTGCCATTTTGTGCACATTAGACCTGCCTTTGCTAAAAACTAATCATTGCTTTTCCTTGTCACTAAGAATTAAATAGTTTTTGGATAGATAGATAAAATGCTCTGTTTTCTCAAAAACTCGATTTTTATTTTTTGCACTTTTTGTTCCGCATTTTTGAAACGGCTGGACCTACCTTCGCCAAAAACTAATCAGCACATCTCCCAATTAATAGGAATCGAATGTTTTTTGAACCATTAAAATCGGTTGATTCGTGCGCCAGAAAATATGGACGAAACATTCTTTCAATACTCACACATGGACATCCATTTTTTTAGGTTCGTCAAAATGTTCAGAAACCTTCAAAACGTGAGGAAATGGAAAAAATTTTAATTTAGATTTTTGGACGATTACAATAATTTATCCTACGGGAAGTTAATACCACGTAATTTATGTCTAACATGTAATTAATTTCCCGAAGGAGAAGTTTGTTTTCGTCAAAAAATCCGATTCGCTAATTTTATGTTTTTCGACGTTTCAAGCCATTCTGAATCAATTGAGACCAAATTTGGAGAAAGTATGTGTGTAAATGTGTGTGTGTGAATAGATTTTTTACCGAAAATCGACGTTCGATGTATCTCTATGAGGACTTTCGTTTGTCAGTTTTGTGCGACGATCTGGCAAGCCGTTTCTTTGTAATTTGAAAAAAGTGTTAAACTTTTCGTCCACATTTAAGCTCATACTATCGAATCCATTTTGAAGAATTAAGAACTGTTCGAAAGATATTAGTTGCGAATGATACACATTAGTTTTAGGTGAAAATCTATGCAAGCATTTTTCTGGTAATTAATTGTTGAAAAAAAAAATTAAGCCAACTCTTCTTATAAATCGCTTTTTTATATATGGTCAATTTAATGCATAGAAATCTGTATGAATTTTTGATTGCTGAAATAAATCAGAGTTGAAAAAAATTAAGTTAATTCGTATTCGTATTTATCTCAATTCCCCGTACTATTCGTATGGGAACACGAGCATTGCAAAAATGCGAGACCGCGGTAAAGTGTAGGGGGCGCCGTCCGAAAAGACATACAGTCCGAACCTCTTATTCGTGTTACATTTTATACGAGTTATAAAAGTTTATTGTTTTCGTTTTGTGCAAGTTTGCTGCTACGCCCTACGTTTGAAAGAGTCTCCATTAGAGTATTCGTTCAACGACAGACGCTATAATTTACAACAGCAAATTTCTTTCGTTACGGACTGTTGAGTGAAAAATATACATGATTTGTGTTTGAAATCGAATAGGAACATATATAGCATAGGTGCGCCAGATTATATCTAGAATGATTAGGTATATACTGTCATGACCTTGTTCTGTTGGCTTAAAGTAAGTTGAACAATACTCATAATTCTTAAATATACTTATAAATCACTTATAAATTATAAAATTGAGTTCTTGTTTATTAGGTAATATTGATTGATCACACAGCATGACACTATCATTTTTATTGATGTTTTTAAGTAATTCGAGGACGTTGATTCGCAAGAATAACAAAATTTTTCAATTTTTCTCAAAAACAGCTTTAGTGTTAGAGACGTAGCGACGTACTAGTTTTACCTCAAATTACAATAAAAATAACATATTTTATTTTATGCCTTCAAATGGCTTTTTATATGACTTTCGACTAGGTCTAACTGATCTCGTCGTTGGCTCGAACAATTATTAGCCATCATGTGGACTTGATATTTCTCCTCCATAGTCATGATGTCTTGCTGAATACTCTCGTCCTGCTCTTCTGCAACATCAAGATTTTCTAAGAGCAGTTCTAAATAAAATTGCAGGTAATAAATTTTGATGCTCATGGCATCCTAGATCTTTTAAATTGGATAATATGCATTGACAAGCTCAATAAAGCAACTATTTTTTTTATTTCCCAGAAAATTTGTAACCGCTTAAATAAATAACTTCCTGGTCTAGGAGTAGTTTTATTCTCGAATTTATTCATACAATTCACTAATCGTAGATTTATTATGTGTTGTCTCATATGGTGATCATCAAATATATCAGTTTTTAACTCCTTCTGTCTTTTCTTTTAACATTGGACTTTCAATCCATTATACGATAGGCGAAAGAAGTTGATGTTCTATGTTGATCGTCATAGCATGGAGCCATGGAGTTATGACCATTTGCTTCTATTACCTGAATTTATTCCATTGATATATTCACCACACAGAACTAACAGTATTATTGGTGACTCAAAGATTTTTTTACAAATGAGAAGGATATTAGAATAATATATTTTATCTTGATTGTGTAATTCAATTTTAAAGTGGTTAAAATAAACAGTTGGATAACGGTTTTCGTCATTTGTCGAAAACATATTTACCACAGATGTAATAAAAACTGTCCGCGTTATACACACAACGTAATAGAGTCAAAGCCATAACAAAACTAGTAGATAAAACTTTTAATTGATTTTTAAAAATAAAAAATGAAATGTATATTTGAAATCAGCTTACAATTCTGAGTTGATTTAAAAAAAGTTCCAGGGAAAAAATTAAAGTGCCATTTTAGTCACGCAGTGTTATTTATTCATGTCGAGAAGCTTATACAACTCACTTCAAGTCGAAGTGTTACTTACCACTAAATATAACTTCTTCCTATATACTTTATATTATTTTTCATATTTATAAGAATTAGGTGTATAAGCTTAATTTATTTTTTATTAACTTCCCGTATGGTGAATTATAGTCATAGCAAAAAAAAGGAAAATGAAAATTTTTGCATATCTTCACGTGTTAAAGGTATCTGAACATTTTGGCACATCTTAGAAAATTTGGATGTATGCGCGTGTGTGTATGTTTGGATACAATTTTTCGTCGACAATTTAGGCAAAAAACAACCGATTTTAATTCGAAAATATTCGATTCCTATTGATAAGGAGACGTGGTAATTAGTTTTTCATGGAGAAATGTCAACCTGTTTTCAAGATACGGGGCAAAATGTGCCAAAAACTGTAATTCAGTTTTTGAGAGAACGAAGTACCCGATTTAGATGATTCAAACAAACATTTTATTTGTTTGGACGAAATAAAGACTTTATGTAATTTTTAGTGAGGCAGGTCGCGCGGTTTCGGAGATACAGAGGACGAAGTAAAAAAAAGATATTAGGCGGTCAAAAATAATCATTAGGCATATGCACATCAAATTATCAGATATATAATCAACTTTTTAAAAATGAGTACTAACTTTGTTACAATGCTGTTGCGTTCCGTACCAAGATTGGTAATTTTTAAAGTTTACTTATTGGTTAAAGCAAATTTCAAAATTTTCAGAAACAATTTTTTTTCAAATTCAAATTTTTAAAAAATATACAAAGTTTTTTACTCCAAATCGGAATGTTAAATTTACAATTCAGTTTGAAAATGTACATATTCCAAATGCGTTCTTCTAATCGTAAGAAATATTTCCCCAGATGGATTAATTCTGCACCTTTTGCTAATGTAAACTTTCTCAAGTCTTTTGAGTGATAAGACTGTCACTGTATATTTCATGAACGATAAAATATAGTGATTATAATTATCTATTTGAAAATGTTTAAAACAGTTGTTATTAATCATCGATCAATATTTATTGATTACTGTTTTTTTCCTCGAATTTTTATTTCTGGTATGGAAAGATCCAACAATTTGCCTTAAGGCACGATTCCATGCACCACTAGTTACAACTTGTCGCAAATATTGATACATGTCATCATAAGTATCGCGGCATTCGAAGATCGTCGTCTTAATGCGTATTAATGACAGTTTAATCACCGTGCGGGCGTTGCATGCTGCATAACTTGTGCGGTGTAGTTCGCAGACACGTTTCAGAGAGGAAATTCATTTGAGATTTCACACGCTAATGTTATTACAAGCCACAGAGAGAGAGTAACATTGGGAAAACTGCAAGTGAGGGTAGAATGTTATATAGAGTTTGTGTAAACGGCAAATTAATCGCATAAGTTATTTAAAGCTTTATATATACTAACATACATATAAATATACTCGCAAGGAACTAATTAAATATACTATGTAAGCATATAGTTGTGCTCTGTACGATTGAAATGCTTTGCGTGTTTTCTTTATCGTGAGAGTAAAATAAAAAATAGTTGCGGAAAATAATATTCTATGTATTCCTTCATAGAGTAACAAAATAATCCGCATTTAAATTTTACTTATAGACTGTTATAATTATTATTATTTGATAATAATCGAATATGATTTTGAATATGATAATGAAATATATACGTATTAATCATTTGCATGACAAAGAATTGTATAATTTTTGTTGTACACTATATTTATGTATTGAGTTAATGATTTTATCAACTTCCCGCAAAGTCTAGAAATTGAAATCGAAAATTTTTACATTTGTTCACGTTTTGAAGGTTTCTGAACATTTTGGCATACCTCAGAAAAAAATTGTGTGTGTATGTATGTGCGGATACAATTTTTCGTCGATGTTTTCGGGCGCACGGATCAACCTATTTTAATGATTGAAAAGCATTCGATACCTATCGATAGGAAGATGTGCTGATTAGTTTTTGACAGAGGCGATTCCAGCTGTTTTGGAGAGATCGAGCTAAATGTGCAAAAAATGGCATTTTTGAGATAACTAAGCATCTGAATTGAATGATTCAAAGAACTTTCTGCTTGTGTTGACAAAACGATTGATTTTGGGGAAAAAAAATATTTCCAAAAAAAAAAAATTAATATTGAAGACAATTCGAATTTTATTCTTTTTCTAGCTAGATTTTAAAGCTTAATTATATACTTCAAGTGAATAATTTCAACTTTGCACTTCATTCTATATAATTCTTATAAATATTATAAAATATCCTTCAATCTAAATTTTATTGATTAGTTTAGTTTATTTACTTTTCTGTGAACATATATAAGTACCAATAATTATGAAAATCCATTTGTAAACATTTAACATTCCTCAAATTTTTCTTTACGGTACGGGAAGTTCCAGCAATTTGCCTTCAGACACGATACACCATTAGTTTTTGATATTATTAAATAAAAATGAGTAAATTTTTGTTTTAAAAAGTCTTCAACAGCCTCCTTAGCATATCAATAGATTAGGATGGGGTATAAAGTTCCACTTTGACTCTTAGTAATAATTTAGCCAAAACCAAACCAGTTACATCAAAAGAAAATTGATGTCAATTTTCAACATCAATTGTTTTCTTTTTCCCAGCGTGATGGTGGTGCTTTTTACCTCAATTATATGTGAGCAATTCTAGAGGTTATAAAAATAATAATGTTGAATCTAACTTAAAATAACAACACCTATTATCAACTAATTAAATAATGAATAAATATTTAATAAATATTGAATGCATAAAAATATTTAAGTATCTCAAGTTAAATAACAGTGCACAAGTGCTTATTAGTTTTTGGCGAAGGCAGGTCTAGCCGTTCCGAAGATACAGGGCAAAAAGTGCCAAAAATGGTAACTCAGTTTTTAAGAGAACGGATCATCCGATTTTAATAATTCAAAAAACTTTTTACTTGTATTGACAAGATGAAGAATTGATCAAATTTTAATGAAGGCAGGTTTAGCGGTTTTGGAGATCTAATAAAAAAAAGTAAAAAAAATGCCATTTGGCGGTCAAATATTGCCATTAGACATATGCACATCAAATTATCAGATATTTTATAGAGATTTTAAGAATAAGTATAAATTTTGTTCACATTCCTATGGGTTCCGTACCAATGTTTATCCGTTAGACGGCGACGCGGCGCTTATGTGCTTTGACACTTCGTCTCTATGCAGTTAAAGCAGTACGATTGCTTTGAAAAAAAAGTTCAGATTTTCCAAAATATGTCCAAATAAAGAAAACAATTTTTTTGCAAAAATAGTAATTTTTAGTTTTTATAGTCATTTATAGTCTCTCAAAAATTTAATTTTTTCGAAGTAATTTTTTTTTTTCAAAATTGTTAATCGTTTTTAAGAAAATAATAATTTTTGGTACGGTAAGTTTCAGCAATTTGCCTTAAGGCGCAATGCCTTGCGCCATACTAGTTCATTATTGTGAATCATTAACTAAATGAAAATTTCATTTTGAAATATTTAATGGCTATTAAAATAATAGTTAGTCGCATATGAGTACAAATTTCAATATATAGCTCTAGATTTGTATACGTGCCTCATTTCCTCCACAATCCTAAGTCGTGCCACGAAAGTCTTTCTCAGTTTCCAAAATCTACATGTCTAAGCACCTGGCACCTTCGTTTCAATGTTTCTCGCAATTATAAATTACGAATCTCGGGGAATTTATCTGTGTCATTACCGCAGTGCGCAATATCACATGCATTCACGTACATGCAAGTGGGATTTTCGAATAATGGAAACCACCGCTTCCTTTCCGAGTTGCCGTCTCTTTGTACCCTGATGCGATAGTAATTGCATTTCGTCAAGTTGGGACAACTGTGACGCATATATCATTTACCGGGTTGCTAATGAGATGTCTTCAGCTCTTTGTGGCAAATGACTTTTAGAATTTAACTGTGCTAACTTTTATTTCATGTGCAAGTCATATATTATGAACTCTCCGCTGCTGATTGTAATAGATTTCGAAAAAAGAGTGCGCGTAAGGTTCACAGGCGATTGAAGTGAAACTTATTTGATACTGTACGAGATGGCATTTGAGTAAAAATAAATACATCATATAACAATTTTAAATATGTTTATTAGTAATATGGTATCACTCGTGATGCACACATTTATTAGTGTCAACCATTATACACATTTATATAATGATAAATTATAAATTATATGTATAATATAATATGTATAATTATATGTATAAAATATGTATAATATTTAGAAACAATAATGCAATTAAAGCTATACTTATGACATGATCGGTTTGTCATTGTAATTAGCATTTAGAAACAAACTCTCATTAGAGAAATGAAGTAATTGCTGATTTATTATAAATTCTATAATATTTGTTCACATAGTGGATTATTTAAGTAACGCCTAAACAAATATTGTTTTAGCAATTTTACACATCATGTGATTGTGTTAGAAGAACTTCATGTAATTAAAATTAACATACATTCATTGACTGCTTGTATTTGTTTTTACTTTTTTGCTGGCGATATAATCTCATTCTTTGAATAGCTGTAATATCTATCTTGCCTATTTTTTCCATTTTAATAACTTCAAAGATTTATAGAAGCTACGAATAATATAGAAATAATTTCTAATCAATAAACTTACTAATCATTAATCTTATTAATCAATATTTTCAAGGGACAGGGCAAAATATTCTTCTGATTCAGGCATTTTTCATTAAATGAAGATCTATGTTACGATGTAACTTTAAAATGTTTATTTATCAATGCCGATTTGTTTGTCGATACGGTACGCATACAACGACAGATCTCTATTCACATACGAAATAACTTATCACAATTTCCGTTGCATTTGTACGGATTTACACCCCAGTCGCGTCTAAAAAAGTATTACTTCAAAAAGTTAGTGAAGTACAGGGTAAGGCGTGGCACAAAGATCAAATTTTACTTTTAGTTATTATACTGTGACAATCAGGTACCTACATCACAACAAAGAAGACGTTTCAAACGAACAATTGCCGAACTATCTTCAGTAAAATTCCTAGCTAAATAATTCTAATAATAAATTGAAGAAATAAGTTTTTCTTTACTATTTTTCTAAAAAATGTCATCTGGATAGCTAGGGGGCATACAGTCCACTATCTTATTTTTAATTGTAGAGAAGTTACGATAAATAATATCTACGGTATAATTTATCGTTCCATTCATTTCAAGACTTTTTTAACAAACAATTTCTGCCGGCTTTTTTGACAAATTCTGCCTTTTCGAATGAATCCGATACATAAATTTCATAGAAATTATTTCTGTATTATTCCATTTTATTTTAAAATGATTTTACTTTTTATTGGGTTATTTTATCATTAAAATTATAGAAACTAGTGGTGCGTAGAATTGATCCTTACGGAAAATTTCTGTAACTTTCCGTACCATAATTCATAATTTTCAAAATCTTTAAAAAAATTGAATATTTAGAAAAAAATTGAATTTGTGGAAATCCGAAATTTTTAAAGATTTTAATTGTTTTAAAGAATTTTTGAAATTTTTGAATATTTCGAAATTTTTCAAACTCATCCAAGTCGTCTGATTTATTTTGTCGAAAATATCATTTGTTCAAAGGACATTTGTTCAAACTATATATATGAACTTTACATATTATAAATCTTGATACGGAACCAATAGAAATTGAAAAAAGTACTTCTTAATAGAATTCCTAAAAAATATCTTCTAATAAAATATGCATAGATCTAGTGATCACATATGACCATCAGATGACAGCACGTCTCTCCATCAATAAGAATCGAATGTTTTCTGACCATTACTACCGTTATCTGTGCTGTTGAAATCAACGACGATAAATTGTATCCAAAAATATACACATACTACTACACACAAGTACACACACATACATTCATGTTTTCAAGGTATTCCCAAATGTTCAAAAGACCATAAAACATATGCAAAACATTTCATTTTTGTTTCTCTGCGATTGCTATAACTTACCCTTCGAGAATAGCATTCATTAATACAGCATTATTAAACTATTGTAAATGCATAAATTTTAATTCATCATTATATAATACATTTTATTTTCGATGTTTTTATGCATTTAATTATATATAATTATATAGAAGCGCTTTGTTCTTTAAATATTTAATCAAAATATAATGATTCATGTGATATGAATTTATTTTTAATTTTCAAGCTAAATTAATTCGCGAATCGTAATCAATATATGTATTATTATTTTATAATTTATTACATCTAGAAAATATATATGGAATGATGTGATTTTAAATTTAATTATGAATACAGACAAAGTCAGATTTATTTCAATTTAATTAAAACTATTCATAATTTGTTTTATGAAATTAATTCCTAAATTTTCAATTATAAATTATGAACCCGATATTCTTCCTACGTATATTTTTTTGTTCTAATGATATATGAAAATGTTTTACAAATATACAATGCGTGTATCATATTTCATTTACAGTTGCGTCTATAATTAATGATACGTGCTTTTATATGGAAAAATAATTTTCGATATTAAAAATACTGCAATGGAAATCATGAACAGTAATTAATTTTAATAGCTTGTATGAAATAATTGATAACGTAACCAACTGTATAATGTAATTTATTATTAATTACTTGTTTCGTTAACAACGCAATTAAGCGTGTATTAAATATTTATTTTTTGCATTATCTCAATACAAATTAAGCAATTTTATTTATGATTATAAATCCTGATGCAAATATTTATGATGAAACCGAACAAACAAATTTCTCAATCATTTCTTAACAAACTAGTATTAGCAACTACTTGTTCCGAAATCGATACTGTCTCGGGCAGCCTGTTATCAAGCAGTGATAATATCAGATTTCAACATTAGATTATAGCTCTAAAACATATAATCAAGTGAAAATTACTTTTTGTGAAATTTGCTGAAAAAATGATTAAGTCAAATATACCACTATTGGAAATATATCACAACTAGAAAGAAAATTTTCTGAGTTGATACTTAATTTACATCGTTAAACAAAACAGTGTCTTCATATAATAATAGACTAATACATTTAAAATAGATGTTTTCATTGTTTGTATAATTCAGATAGTTGTTTATACATTTATGATGAATACGTTTTCGACCAATACCGATAACCTATGTCAGTCTGCGTAAAGACAGCGAACTTTGAACATTTTAAAATTGAAATGCGCAATAAAAACAAATTATGGCCTTTCTATACCATGTTTCGAAATTGCGTAGGTTGTTCACTATAATGTCCCAAGGTTAAAAATTCTATAATTTAAATACCGCCGGATTTTGGAAAAAAACTCATAAACGCCACGACGACTGTTTCTTCTGTGTGGTAAATATCAATAAAATAAATTTAGGCAATAGAAGCAAATAGTCATACCCCAAGACCGCAATAGTCCGCGGTATACTTACGACCCCTATCCGTTCTAATGATGATCGATCTACAACATCAAAATCGTTAATAACTGATATGTTCGATGATTTTAAAATAAGGTAATCTAAAAAAATCCACTGTTCGTAAATATTATGAAAAAAATCTAGAAGAAATCCAGGGAGTCAGGCAAGAGAATCTACCAAGATATGATGATCTTGAAGGAGCAATAGCACGAGAGGTGGCTAATAAATGTTGAGGCTTAAGACAAAATCAATGGAGACCTTGTCCACGCTCGAAAATTATGTAAAGAGACTTTTGAAAGCATAAGATGAGATATTTGTTAATTTTTCATAGGTAAAGCAAGCACTTTGGTTTATCTCGAAGACTTGAGCATTTATCAAAGTTTTGTTGCTTTTTTTGGAATCAGCGTCGAATTACTTAAAAATCGTCTTAACATATCAAGAAAAAAGAACTGTTGTGCAGTGTAATCAAATGCCATGGTAAAATTATTTGCTATATATGTTTTATTAAAGAAACAAAATTAGGTCGCTACAAGTTGGCTATCATGGATTCATGTTAATTATTTTGTTAAACCCATAGATAAGTCGCAATCTTCTCATTCATTCTATAAGTCTCTTTCCCATTAGAACCTTTGTCTTAAATATTGCAAATAGCATTAGATACTCGTACTTCGCCTTATTTTCCCGTCAACTAATAGGACACAACACAATCCCCCAAATTCCCGGCTTTGTTCCACACATGAGGACGTAATATCGCTCCTTGGGGAACGCGATGAGAGCGTTATCTGTGAGTATGAAAGAAGGGGGTAATGACATGCAAATGACCGAGTCTTCTGTTCGAGTTCCAGTTTCTATTGCACGGTAATGGGTTTTTGATCGCTCCTAGTGCTTCGTATTTATTTCTTTTGTTTTATGTGTTTTGTGACGCTGTGGAACGGCTTTTGCTCGAGTCGCGGGGAATGTTCTGCGAGAACGGGCCGCGCCGCGCCGCGCCGTCTGGTTTTTATTCCGATATATATAGGGTGCCTTTGCAACTGATCGACGCGATCTGTACCGATATCAACGGTTCATTCAGTAACGAATGCTTTTACGTTCGAAATAAACTGAATGTCTGCTGAATATAAATGGGAATCAAGTGAATTTATTTATCAACGGTTGTTTGCTTATTTAGCACTACTCGAGAGATTCGCTTAGGTAAATTAAAATGTATTCAATAAAATACACCTATACCTACGGAGTAACTCGTAACAATCCTACTCCTATTAGTAGACGAACTAATTAATTTTTGATTAATTTGTAGTTTATTTATAATCCTTTAACCTCATTAAAATCTTTTTTTCGTAGTCATATACAAAATACTAATTACACTATTATGCAGAAATTGTATCAATTTTCCGTGAAATAAGTTTTAGTAATCGCAATCATCGAAAATAAATCTGATATGTTTTTGCGATTCAAAGACCTCTGAACATTTAGATATACCTTATAAATAATTGGATTTATTTGAGTGTATGTTCGGATACAAATTTCTGTTGATGATTTCGAGAACACGGATCAACCAATTTGATTAATTTAAATATCATTTGTTTGATATTTTATTTATTTATTTATTTATTTATTCATAAGCAAGCCGTAATCAATAATAATAGATATTATTTCAGGCTCTTGTCAAGCTTATTCATAGTTAATATTAAAAGGAAATAGTAATTTTATAATAATCATAGTAGCTGCACGAATATCGCTTCTGAAAATAAAGAGCTGAAAAAAAGCATTCGAACATTAAATACAATGTTCATCATCAAGTTCATCATATTAAAGTCTATTTGACCACCAGTCAATCTCAAAATTCTTGCACAAGGTTGAAAGTTATACTCATTTAAAACCGTAAAAATGTTAAATTAATAAAATATCAATAGAAAAAAATTTAATTTTTTTTTTTAAAAAACATGGTTGTACAAGCGATAAAATGGTCAGACTTCATAGATAAGGATTATGCAAGAAAATAGTTATTCAAATCAAATTGAGAAAATTCAGTAATGTCATAAAAAGCTAATTCTTTAAAAAGTTTAACTAGGGAAGCATGAAATTTTTTGCTGTCTAAGTTTCGGATGTTGAGTGGAAATTTATTCATAAGCTGAATACCTAGACCGTCGATCGTATTGAAAGAGCTGCCTAATTTATATGTGCGCGCCTTAATAAGTTAGTGTCTAGTATTGTAGTTTGAGGAGGACGAAGCCATATAAAAAAGTTTCGAATTGCTTTTGATGAAAGATAATGTTACCAGCAGAAAAATGCATGAGACAGTTAGAATATTGTGTTTTTTAAATATGGGTCTGCAGGAAGCTTTACTGGGCAAGGAAAAAATTATTCGAATTGCTCTTTTCTGAAGCTTAAATATTCTAATTAGCTCGGATGAAAAACCCCAGAATTGGATCCCGTATGAAACGTGAGAATAAAAGTTGCTATGATAAACTGAAAGTAAGCAATTTAAACCAAGTTTGGGTTTTAGGGTGCGCAACATGAAACATGTTCTAGATAAAGTTGGTGATAGTGAGATATAGATATGAACAGACCACTTTAAATTATTATTAATATGGATACAAAGAATCTTTGATACTTGCGAAAAATTATATGCTGAATTATTGATGGTTAAAGAAGTAATATTATTGGATAAACGATTTTTTGTACAAAAAGATATGATTTGGGTCTTATCATATGAGGACATGATTATTTTCACAAAACCATTTCGTTATTTTTGACATAACCACGCTTAATTTATGTTGTAATTCATTAAGAGATTTAGCCTTGATGATAACGCTGGTATCACCCGCAAAAAGAATAAAATCACAAAGATTTGTACAATGGGGTAAATCATTAATATATATGATATCGATTTGGAGATGAAGTTTTAGTCTTTGACACAGGCAGTTCTTTCGAAAATATGGCGAAAACGTTTCAAAAATGGATTTTATTTTTTTAGATAAAGCTGAGTCTTTAAATATTATTTAAATTATTTATTAAAAAATATTATTTGTATGACGATTTGAACAACTAATTAAGTTTTTTGTAAAATGACCATTAGACGTGTGCACATCAAATTTTCAGATATTTTATAAAGATTTTAATGATAAGTACAAATTCTGTTTACATTTCTGTTTACATATGGGTTCTGTAGTAATGTTCATCGGTTAGACTGCAACGTGACGTTTACGCGCTTCGAAATGTCTCTAAAACTAATTGCGAGAGCGATTGCTTTGAAATAAGTTCAAAATTTTTAACAAAATTCAAAATGTAAGCCAGGCATGTTGATTTTATGTTATGTGATTTATTTTGCTTTTTCGGTTAGAGTTTGGGTCATCTGGCTGATGGAAGAGGTTGCATTTATTACTGTATTATTACAGGTGCGAATCTAATCAGTCTAATTTTCATTTTCATGACTGAATATGTTTCACAATTTTTGTTGTCAGACATTTTAGTCGCCACGAATTATGTGCCTATTTAATTATTTTTTTACATATATTTTTGACTGTCTGTAATTTAAATATTATATTAATTAAACTCAAAAAACATAAAACTAATTTCACAGACGACTATCTGGTTTCACAGCACGTCAAAATCGTGAAAACAGGCGGTGTGATAGTAGTTTTGTTACCCTCGATTAACAAATCTAAAATAAGTCAAGTAATAATAGTTAATAAATTAAAAAAACATATTGTGCACCGATTATGTTAAAGTTTAAAGCCAAGGGCCTGCCAATTAACTTTACTAGTTTCATTCAAGTTTATGAGTACTTCTTCAAAAATACCAAATAAATGTTTGAATATTTTTACCAAGAAATATTGAATCTTTTTCGCAGTGTCTTATACTTGATTAGTGTGTCTAATGAAATAAAATTGCGCAACAATTACTAAAAAATTCTTTAATAAAACTTCAATATTAACATTTAAACTCGACAACTTTGATACAGTTTCGTCGAAACTATTTTGAATATTAAGTACTTTTTCAAAGTATTCGTACACCATATTGCGTGTCGAGCCAATTTGCAATTATATTAAATTCAAAGACCTCGCGGAAGACTTGACCCATTATGCATCGCATGGCTCTGTTGTTCATGAAACGATCAAGTTTGTCGTGAGTGCACTATTTCTTTCGTGCAAGCAATTATCGTTAGCTTTAAGTAATGTATTAAGGTTGCATATTACAAATTATAAATTGCTTTAATTATAATTTCATATTTCTTAGAGATGCTATCAGTTTCTGCGTAACCTAGTTTTGTTGGAGAAAAATGCAAATTATGTGACATGTAATATGTGTCATTTGTCGTACCTGGTAATTAGTAATCATCAGGGCTTGCGGATATATCAATCATACCAAAGCTGAATATGTTTCAATTCTCAAAATGTGATATTTAATTGTTCAAAATGTGATATTTCAATGTTCTCATTTTGTATATAAATTTTGAAGTTTCTGAAACGCCCACGACAAGTATTATATATTTTTTAAAATTACTCAAAATTTAGTGTAACAAGCTGAATCAAAATTTCAAAATTTTATCATCAAATTTTTAGTAGTTGCTATTCACATATGTATGGAGGTGAATGCAATATTAGCTAATACAGTCAGCATACAATTAAATTAAGGTTTAGTATATTCATTTTGGAAACATTTAATAAATAAAAAATTCATCTGTGCCAGAGAATTATATTTTTTATTTTTATCAACGCATTTTAATAAAGTTAGGAAATGGTATTTCACAAGAAATGCCACCAGTGAAAATATAGGAAAAATTACAGCAAAGAAAAAAGTGAATACACTGCATTTATTACCTTTTTTAATAACGTCCAATTATAAAACAAAAAAGTACATTTGCACTCGTACCGAAATATCTCTGAAAACAATAATGAATCGAAAAATCAGTGAATGAGTACTAAATAAAGGACGCACAATAACTCATCCAAGCGCGATTTCGCAGGAAATTAAACTTGCTGTGCCTTTTTAATTAAAAAAAGCAACGCTTATGCGGAACAGAAAAACACCCCGTTTTATTATAAAACGAGAGAATGGTTCCTACTATTGTTCAACACTCGAGATTCAGAGCTCCAATTTTATGTCTTTGCACCCTTTTCAGTTAAAGTTTATGTTTTGACAATAAAACATGAATACGACAATGTTGAATGTTTTAATTAACTTCAATACATGTAATATAAATTCAAATGGATAGGACAGAAGATTTTCAAAATGTTATTTGAACTTTCACACTTTCACAATTTTAAATTTAAGTATTTTAAAATCTTTCAATTTTAGTTGCATTGATCTACCGAACTATTATATTTATTTCGCTAGATTAATCAAACAAAGTGATAAATCTGTATACAAGTATCAATTATTATTGAAAGAAATCTAACAAAAAATAGTGTGGGTAAGGATCACACGCCATTAAAGTAAAACTTATTTGCTACTATGCAAAGTAGCAAATTTAAGTTAAGTAAAAATAAATACATGATGTAACAATTTTGAATAATGTTTATTAGTAATATGGTAACACTCGTGTCGCACACATTTATATGTGTCAACCATTATACACATTTATATAATGATAAATTATATGTGTAATATTTAAAAACAATAATGTAATTGAAGTTATACTCCAAATATGACACGATCGGTTTGTCATTGTAATTAGCATTTAGAAGTGAACCTTCATTAGAGAAAGAATGAGTAATTGCTGATTAATAACTTCTATTATATTCGTTCACACAGTGGATTGTGTTAAACAACGCCTAAACAAATATTGTTTTTGCAACTTCACTCATCAAATTGTGTTTTTCTGAATTTTTCATTCTTTGAACATCTGTACTATCTGTCTTGCCTAAAAATATTTTCCGCTTTAATAACAAAACTGTAACTGTGCTGAGCTGTGAAAAACATTTCAAAGATTTATAGAAACTACGAATAATATAGAAATAATTTTTAATCAATAAACTTACGTTTAGTTCACGTAACAATTGTTTAATTTGTTTTATTATTTTCAAAGAACAGGGTAAAATATCCTTTTGATTCAGGCATTTTTCATTAAATCAAGATTAGTACTACGATGTAACTTTGAAATGTTTATTTAACTATGCCGATTTCCTTGTTGGTATCGGTACGCATACAACGTCGATACCGTTACACATACAACGACAGATCTCTATTCACATACACGGCGACTAATCACAATCGACCCGTATAGAAATGATATTATCGAGAGCGAATGACGAATCATTGGCACTCGACTCTTATCTGCCGTAACGCACTTCCGTTGCATGTTAGTCGCGACTAAAGAAGTTTTACTTCAAAAACTTACTTTGGGTTCTTTAAAAGTAATTCGATGTACATAGCATGTTAATGTAGGCGGTGATTCTATGCAATATTGTAAACATGTTCTAACAAACATACTTAACCTTTCTACCCTTGGACACTATCTCAAATTCAGTAAAGTTTAGTTGTTATGAATATGGTCACTACCCTGGCACGAGTGTACCCAGTCTCCCTTATATAAGAGAATGGTATATAAAATAAAATTATTTATCTTTTTTAAATTCAATTGGTAGTTTACTTAATTCTACGATATAAATCATTGTTATATATTGATGATACCTCATATATTAAATATTTAAACAATGACTAATTTGTAGAATACATATTTTAATCATTTCAAATTATATTAACTCATAGTAAATATTATTTTTAATTTCATCGTGTATTGTGTTTTCTCTTATCTCGCCATATGTTTAATTTTTTTTTAAATTTATTACAATCATTTGCTTTTTGGAATTCTAACCTTCATGATTAAGAAATAACAATAAAACAAAATAAAGAATTTTTTAACAAGCAGTACCTCAAGAAATTGAGATAAAAAAGAGAAAACTTACAGGTTTTTGATGAACATATGATTTTTAATTTTTTTTTTTAAATAAGCCACTATACTATTTATAAGCACCTGACCCAACATTTAAATTTTCATTATAATTTTTCATTCTTGAACAACAGCTTATTCTCATCAGATGAAACTTATGATATATTCTTTATTCTATCTTTATTAGTTTTATAAAGAGCTATGTCATAATTCTCAAAATTTCTACAGAACTAAATTCTGCTACGTCTAGTTTGAAACTTTTTACTACTAAAATAGTTTATGGCATTCCCGGTATATTTTCATTCCTGACGTTGTGTTCAGCGTGAAGTATTTTAACTGTGTCGTTACTCCTGTAATAAATATTAATAATGAGAAAATTATTCCTAAAGTGACAGTAGACTTCTCTCAAACAACTTAATTATCATTGCGTGTTTTAATTATTTTAAAAGGTATTAGGAGCTTCCAAAGGTACCTATTATTCAGTACAAATGAACCTCTCTAAATCACGGAATTTTTCTGATGTAACTTCGGCGATCGAATTGAGTTGGAATTTTCCAAATTATGTGTATTGTAAGTGATTAAATTTACATGAAAAAATAATTAAGTATTGTTATTCCAGCTTTGATAATATACTACTTTAGAAAATATTTTGAAAAATTACGGCAAAATAGATTAAATAAATAAATTATAGAAACATTATAAATTTGCAAGCTAAAAATGCTGAGGGTTTAATATTTGAAAAAATATAGAAAAATTATTTTGAGGCATTTTAAAACATCTATAATTACACGAATTAAATTGTTGTCAAATTTACGTAAAATAGTCATCATTTTTTGCTAAAATAATATTAAAATCCTCAAGGTAAAGTAAAGTTTTTTTGATATTATGATAGAAACTATTATAATTAATAAGCACAATTGAATTAATGTTTTTCTACAAAATTTGCATTGGAGTCAAAAATGTACTGTTGTTGATCTGGACATATTACATAAAATCTGAATTTTATATATATTATACTATGCTTAAGCACATAAAATAATATTTTGAAAAGTTGATAGCTTTTTTAATAAAAGGCTAATATTTATAATATTTTATAAAAAAATAAAGTTTTGATGATTTTGAGTGAGAAGTTTTGCATTCAATTCTCTATTCTCTTAAATGTGAATTTTCGTGCCCGTTAAAAATTGCTTTATATTTATTATATAAATATATAAAACTAGTGGTGCATGGCATCGTGTCTTAATGCAAATTGCTGACACTTCCCGCATCAGAATTGAATATTCAAAGAAAAAAATCAGTAATCAATAAATATTGATCAATTATTCATTCATTGAAATATTCATTGACAATCTTATCGCTCAAAACACTTGAGAAAGTTTACATTTGCAAGAGGTGCCGAATAAATATCTTTCTAAAGAAATATTTCTAATGATTAGAAAAACGCATATAAAATGTAAACATTTTTAAACTGAAATATAAATTTAAAATTCATATTTGAAGTATAAAACTTTATTAATTTTTAAAAATGTTGAACAATTTTTTTTCTGAAAATTTTAAAATTTGTTCGAAGCGTATAAGGAAACTTTGAAAATTAACAATATTGGTACGGAACCCAACAAAATTGCAAGAAATTCAGTACTCATTTTTAAAAATTTTATCAAATATCTGATAATTTGATGTACATATCTCTTATGATCATTTTTGACCGCCAAATATCTTTTTTTTTACTTTTTGCCTCTGTATCTCTGAAATCGCTAGACCTGCCTCACGAAAAACTTCACCAATTCTTCATTTCGTCATTACAAGTAAAATGTTTTTTGAATCATCAAATCGGTTGATTCGTGCGCCCGAAATCGTATACAAACATACACACACACACTCATACACACACATACATCCAATTTTTCTAAGGTAAGATGTGTAAAAAATTTAATTTTCCATTTCTTTGCGATTACTATAACTTACCTTACAGGTGGTTAATGAAACTTTAAAGTAGCTTTGTCTATAATTTTATGCCAGGTAAAATTAAAAGATAAGGTTTATGAACAAAGTAGATATTTCAAAATATATAAATTGATGAATTATTACTACAGCAAATTTAAAATAGAACAGTGATTAATTACGTACTATTGGCTAGAGACTATTAAATTTATCTAGTTAGTTAAACAATTAGTATGAATATATGGCGACAAGTAATAGCTTAAATTCGTATACAATTTGTTAATCTTAAAACTGATATTATTTCAATGAATAGTTTTAATTTGTTTATCTGAATCAACTTTAACCTACATTCTTCAGCTATTTGCAAAACTTATAAATCAAAACCATCATTCTTGTCTTATCTCCAAACTTTTAGTTCACAAGCTTAGCCTGTTTGCATATTAGTTGACTAATCTCCATAATATGTGTTATTAGATGAAACTTGTGTTGTCCTGGGCTTTCGTCTACTTCGGCCGTGGTCTCCATGAGCAGGTGTTAATACTTAACTTGTCTTGTTAGTAGTTTCTGCAGAGTATAGCTAGTCACTTATTATAGTAAATTTACCTATATACAAGGATGGTCAAAGATTGTTTGTTCTTTGTTGGCTTCTATTATAATTCATAACTTTTTATAGTAATTTATAATTATTATTTTTAAGTTTTTTCTTGAATTTGCACTACAGTTTTTATTTATACAGACTGCGTACAGTTGTCACTTTGTTATCAGCAATAATTTTGGTAATTTATCAGTTAGCTGGAAGAAAATTAAATGGTGATTTGTACATTTGTCTACATGGAAATAGTGAAATAGAGTCCTTAAATACGATGTATTAGTCATAAAATTAAATCATACAAAAAAAGGGCGAGTGTCACCACCGTCCACACAGGACACTCATGTCATTCAGTGATGTTGAATGATTTGAATTAATGCTCTGAAATTTCAGATATTTTCTCTTATCGACTTTCAAACAAACCTAGTGACATTACAAAAAATAAAATTTTGCTCCGGTTTCTAGTAGTACTTCAATATTTCGTATTTATCTGTAGCATCAGCTTCGTGAAAAAACACAAACTCGTTCGCGAATCGAAAACATCGATAAAAAACAAAGTTCTGCCCGACGAAACGACACTGCAAAACACACGTAGCATATACGAAAATGTAACACAAGGTAAAAACTAACTAATCGGGTGTAGGTACAATTTCAGCGATGATCAAACTTTTCCATTGATAAGTATTATACAAAACACATTTTTGTATTTTCTAACGTTATTATAAGTCAATGATTGTGCTACAATTTTCATTGTATTCAATAAATTTACAAATGTTTAACTTTTATATAAACTTTTTAATTTTTGTATTTTTATCATTATTGTCCTATGCAATTGTGACTTTCATACTCTTCTCGATTTCTACCGTATATTATGCGTATATTTTATTACCATTATATGCAATAGAATGACAGTAATTATAAATATAATAATATAATAATATAATTATAAATAAATTGCTGGAACTTTTCGTACCAACTTTTTTTTTTAAAAAAAGATTTACATTTTTGTAAATACTTTACTTTACGTACTTAAAAAAAATAGCTTTTTTGACAAAAAAGACTTTT
The DNA here is from genome assembly GCF_003426905.1 of Ctenocephalides felis. Lineage (NCBI taxonomy): Eukaryota > Metazoa > Arthropoda > Insecta > Siphonaptera > Pulicidae > Ctenocephalides > Ctenocephalides felis. The sequence goes on from NW_020537758.1 coordinate 54,837,914, forward strand.
TGAAAAAAAATGTTCTCTTTATTTTGAAATATTTTGGAAATTATGAACTTTTTTTCGAAGCAATCGAACTGCTTTAACTGGACAGAGACGAAATATCTAAGCGCATAAGCGCCGCTTTGCCGTCTAACGGATAAACATTGGTACGGAACCCATAGGAATGTAAACAAAATTTATACTTATTGTTAAAATCTCTATAAAATATCTGATAATTTGATGTGCTTATGTCTTAGATCATTTTTGACCGCCAAATGGCATTTTATTTACTTTTTTCACTAGATCTCCTAAACCGCCGCCTTCATGAAAATTTGATCAATTCTTCATCTTGTCAATATAAGTGAAATGTTTTTTTTGCGGGTGAACCGTATTCCCGAAATCGTCGACGAAAATTTGTATCGACACACACACACACACATACATCCATTTTTTCTAAGGTATGCCAAAATGTTCAGAAACCTCTGAAACGTAAAGATATATAAAAATTTTCATTTTTGATTTTTTTGCTTACCCTACGAAAAATTAATAAATGATATATGCAATAGGTATACTTTTTTAATATAAAACAAACGAATAAGATAAAATTAATAAATATTAAAAGTGTAATTATTACAATAGTATGTATTCACAAAATAATTAATATTTCAAATATTATGAAATATACGTATAAAAGTTTAATGAGAAAAACGTGGGCCTACATTACAAATATTTTCATAATATTGAACATACATATTATAAGAGGATGTTTTATTAGGCTTATCATTAGAAAAGATGGTCTTATCTTTAGAAAACTTAAAGGAGTAAAACTGCTAAAATATCTCTTCGTGTTAATTCAAGACAAAATATAATTCAAAGACAAATTTTGAACTCTTTAAATTCGATGCGATTTATGGATCGTATTAATGTATGGCACTGACTCAGTGCTATAATGGAAACTTATTCTTCCTTTGGATTCTATCTCAAAATCAGTATAATTTACCTGTTAAGACATTTGTACCCTGGCATTACCATGCTCAGTCTGCTTTTCTATTCGTTACTAATTACACATGTATATAATTAAGGTGGACCGGTACCTAAGGGGAGAGCCTGCTTTAAAGGCTTCAAAACATCAATTTTTTTGAGGACTTTTTGGGAAGAAAGTAAATATTCAATTGAAATAAAATACTTAGGTTTTATTTTTATACATTTTTTAACATTCTTCTCAAATTAATTTTTAAATATATGTCATAGTATACTGGGTACAAGCTTTTTGCCGAGACGCCACGAGCATGCACGTGTCGTTTGACGGGAAAATTGCAGTTCACAAAAATCAAAACAATTCACCAAGTTTTTGCAAATAAAAAAAAATCATGTTTTTTGATAAAAAATTTTACTTGCGGGTTAATTATAACTTTTTTTAATTTTTTTAGGTTCAACTAGAAGAGAATTTTATACTGAATACAATCAATTTTGTCTCGTTTTGATAGGACAGTTGTTTGGCTATATTTCCAGCCAATTAGGTAAAATCTAACAAATTAAAAACCGAGAAATCGTACTTCGAAGTTTTCGTTCCGCTCGTATACATGCTCGACGCTTGCTTCCTATTTCTTCCATAACTCCGAAAATAATTAGATTTTATTTTCGAAATTTCAGGGATATATTCTTGGCGAGGTTTGCAAAAAATCTACTTTTTTAACACTCTAAAGCAGGCTCGCCCCTTAATCTACAATATAAAAAATTAACTCTGAGCAAAAAAACAAATCAAAATAATTATAACTCGTTATAAACTTGTTATCAACAAAATTATATTAAAAACAAATTTTCTCTGCTCAATAAAAATACAGGTAATGACCATCTGTCGGTAAAGTAATCTATCGCTATTTTCAACTAAGTCGTTAAAAATATGACCACAGGAATAAATTAGCCGTAATAAGTTTCGAAACATATAGTCACCCATTTTGAAAACGTCTCTTTCGAATTAAATAAATCCTTAAAACTCCATCAATATCCCTGTCATGTGTAAGAAACGTCCCCGAGTGTAGATTTTTTCCTTGTCTCGAAAGTAATAACAATAACCGTCCACATTGTTATCTGTACCACAAAAAGGCAGAAGTACCTCGCATTCGGTCCTCGTGACGGACAAAAAACATATCCTGCGAAGTGAAACATTACAGTAATCTGTAAACGCCGCCACGACCCCGATGCCTCGTATATCATGCCCGGTTCCATATTGCACGCGACAAAACTATGCGGAGCCATTGTGCAAACGTGATCTGCTTCTCGGCTTCCTAAAGCTGGACGATTTATGATAAATGGGAATTGTTAATTGGACATTGTTTTTGTTGGGGTTTTGCAATTACAAATCATTGAAGACAGCGGAGTTTCTAATCGAACGATAGATTTTTCAGATATGAAATGGGGTATTCGGGTACATCTCGACAACAAGATACCCAAAAATGTGACGCAATTCAAAGGGCTTTGCTGCATTTCTATGTCGGCATTTTCATGTTATTGTAAATTCGCATTAAGGCATAATCAAACTAGTGGTGTGTATGGCATCGTGCATTAAGGCAAATTCCGTCATTACGAATTGAAATGTTTTTTGAATCAATCAAATCCGATGCTCCATTCTCTCAAAACCTCGATTTCTATTTTCTTCATTCTTTGCTCCATGTCTCCAAAACGGCTGGACCTGCCTTTGCCAAAAACTATTCAGCACATCTCCCTATTAATAGGAACCTAATGCTTTTTTAACCATTCAAATCGGTTGATCCGTGCGCCCGAAAATGTGGACGAAAGATTGTATCCATACATACATACACACACACATCCATTTTTTCTGAGGTATGCCCAAATGTTCAGAAACATTCAAAACGTAAAGAAAAGTAAAATTTTTCAATTTCGATTTTTGGACGATTACAATAACTTACCCTACGGGAAGTTAATATAGCTTTTAATGCCATATATAATTCAATTCACTCGAGTCAACAAGTTGGCAAAGAACAAAATGCAGTTGAAAGTCAATAGTAGAGTGCCAAAAAAATATTATAATGCCCAAACTTCATCTTACAATAATTAATATAATATAATATTAATAGTAGTCCGAGGATGCGAATCATATTTGTGCTCAATATGCCCAATATGCCCAATATGCCCTTATGAATGTAAATCAAGTAAACATGCAATATACTATAATGGACTACTTCATGAAATATTATGTTAAGTGCGATTATAAACTTAACTAGCAATGAAACTATATTATCAGAATATTAGGAAAAACAATTTTAAATAACATTATATACTATTTTCTATCTAAATGCATTTATATTTACTTCAATTGATAAATGTATGAACATACCATTATTAACACCAAAAATAATTTAATACCTAATAAACTGAACAAGTAGCATCTCATTCTAAAATATTCTATTAATAAAGTAGTTGTTTGTAGCTTTTTGTCTCATTTTCTCTTTTTGTTTCTATGAGAACCTCTTATTTATTTATGGGATTTTAATGAAATTGCACACGGTGATAGAGTTGATATTCAAACCAAATACCTCAAAATATTATAGGCTTACGAAACGTAGTTTAATTATAATAATTATTTAAAGTTTTGAGAAATAAACCACGCATAAAAAGTGTGTACAGTGTTCCGTATACGAGTCTCGTATGTCTCGATTGCTCACAAGCACAATTAGAGGTATATCTTATGTTTAAAATTACATGAAATAAGTTTTAGACTGCAGTTTCCTAGTATAACTTTTTAAAATCACTAAATACTAAAATAATTAATGAGAATTAAATTCCATTATTTTGCTAAACTCTAGTTCGTACTGACTTTCAGCAAGTCAAAATTTTGGCGAGCATACGGAAACGTAATTATTTTAAAACATTTACTAGTAATGTATAGAATCGTGAAAAAATGTGAAAGAGTGATTGTAAACGCACTGGGGTGGTAAACATGCAGACAGCCAGACGAATTTATTACACAAACGAACTAGTCAATCAGTTTCAACTGGTTCAATTTCTATGTTGAGTGATTGCAGTTGCAGTTAAAAGAAATGTATATCTATAGGGATGAGTTTAACATTTAAACTATTTTGAATTGAAATGCTACATTTGAATATTGTTCCTGTACAGATTAGAGACTAGAAAAAAGTTGAATAGAAGAAAGGTTCAAAATCCTTTTTTAACAGTTTTCAAAAATGTTATCCGCAGGAGCCTCGCTATTGTATGAGTCAGAAAACAGCTCAAGTACTTGTCACTTAAAACATGTTAAGCTTTTCCAATCATTATCAAAGAAACACTTCTAAAAAACTGAAAACCGCAGTAACAAATTAGAATTTTCAATAATTTAACTGAGAGTGATGAATATTGAAGTCGTCAAGCGCATGTCGTCCATGGGCGACGCTCGAACTAAAAATTTTTGCTATACGGTTCAATAGTTTAAAATAAATTTATCATATAAGAATTTAACACTAGTTACACTAGTAATACATAAATTCTAACCACTTTATAATTATTTAATACCTCAAATTAATTACTATCATACTTCAAATATGATATGAAACTAATCATGGTTTGAGATAACTGAAGCAAGAGATATGAATTCAGTCAGCAAATTGTCTAAATTTCTAGCTGTATCATTTATAGTGCCAGATCTCGTAGTTGGTTGAAAAAGAGAATTATTCTTTGTGAAATTTAGTTCATCATGTTTTTGACCAGACGATTTCGACCAATCACATCAACTCACTTGACGTCCTTAGCTAATGACGATTCAGTATATGTGTCCCATTTTTCTGAGTAGTTCTTAAAAAAGTTTTACTTAAAAAGTAGGAGAGAATATAACCGTGCTGTATCGAACCGATATTGATAAAACGTGTCTTACGCAAAACAAAATCGAAGTAAAAATGGAATGACCTTAGAAGGAAGGCGGAGGTAAATGCACGTGGAAGTTTGAAAGCATAAATTTCAAAATTAAAACGAAAACTACAAAAAATAGTGTAACTAGGCATGAATAAAATATATTAGTATAGCAATTAAATAGGCAGCCTCAATTTAATTAACTTCCCGTAGGGCAAGTTATAGTAATCGCAAAAAAATCGAAAATGAAAATTTTTATATATCTTTACGTTTCAAAGGTTTCTGAACATTTTGGCATACCTTAGAAAAAATGGATGTATGTGTGTGTGTGTGTATGTGTATGTGTATGTATGTGCGGATACAAATTTTCGTCGACGATTTCGGGAACACGGATCAACCGATTTGAATAATTCAAAAAACATTCTATTTGTATTGATAAGGAGACGTGCTGATTAGTTTTTGGCGAAGGCAGGTCTAGCCATTCCGAAGATACGGGGCAAAAAGTGCCGAAAACGGTAACTCAGTTTTTAAGAGAACGGAGTGTCCGATTTAAATAATTCAAAAAACATTTCACTTGTATTGACAAGATGAAGAATCGATAAAATTTTCATAAAAGTAGGTCTAGCGGTTTCGGAGATATGGAGGAAAAAGTAAAAAAATTAGCCATTTGGCGGTCAAAAATGATCATTAGACATATGCACATCAAATCATGAGATATTTTATAGAGATTTTAACAATAAGTATACATTTTGTTAACATTCCTATGCTTTGGTTCCGTACCAATGCTTATGCGTTAGACAGCGACGCGGCGCTTACGCGCTTTATATTTTGTCCCTATGCAGTTAAATCAGTATGATGGCTTTGAAAAAAAGTTCAGATCTTCCACAATATGTCAAAATAAAGAAAAAAAAAATTTTTTCAAAAAAAAAATGAAAAACTTTTTTTTTTTTTATTTTTTTTTTAAAAAAAAAGTAATTTTTTGTCCATATATATAGTTTCTCAAAAATCTTATTTTTTCAAAGTACATTTTTTTCAAAAATGTTAATCGTTTTTAAAAAATTAATAATTTTTGGTACGGGAAGTTCCAGCAATTTGCCTTAAGGCACGATGCCTTAATTGCCTTAAGACAGAATTCCACTTACAGCTAGTTAAGTTTTTGTTTTAGTTGATCAATTTGAACATGTTTCTATATGTGTAAGGAATTTTTAAGATTACATTGTAAAAACATAAAGTGAAACAGTAGATTAATTTATGAATGCCCTACAGCTGCGTCTAATGCCCTGCAACAGCATTTAAATTTAGTAGAAATGTAGCACAAAATTTTGGCGACTTGAAATTAACAATCGGAAATCATCACACATCACCTTCGCGTTAAGAATGGAAACATGTCCGCCCGTCTTAATCAATGGGGTTCAACTACCTCAGGTTGAACATGTAAATTACTTGGGGTTTCACATGGACAGAAGGCTTACATGGGAAAATCATATAATGAAAAAACGTTTCCAGCTTGAAGAAAATTTCAAAAAAACTGTACTGGCTGTTGGGTTCGAAGTCCAAACTATCCATCTACAACAAGCTTCTTGCATACAAAGTCGCCTTAAAACCAATCTGGACTTACGGCCTTTCCCTCTGGGGCAGTGCCAGTGGATCTAATATAAACATCTTACAGAGAGCTCAAAACAAGATCCTCTACAAAATACTGGTAGCTCCCAGGTATGTACCTAATTGACTTGTTCATCAGGACTGCAACATACAAACAATAGCGGAAGAAATTAGTAGATTTGCTGCGATATATAAGTCAAGATTGGAGAACCATCCAAATGAACTAGCAAAGGACCTACTTTCTGCGAACACTGTCAAGAGACTAAGAAGATTAGATCCATTAGACTTAATATAGTAATATATTTAGTATAGTAATTATTCTCACATATTTATATTTATTATTTGCTTGCAATTATTGTCACATATTTATATTTATTATACTAACTTGAAATACTACCAATGGCTAGTATTTTAAAAACTTATTTAATAACTAATTACAACAATTACTGAATGCCATCTCAGGCAGCTGTAGTTTAGATGAAAATAAAAAGAAAAAAAACATAGATTAATTTGTCGATAAGAATTCACAATCCACATCGCTTAGTGGTCGCTGATATCATATTATACTAGGGTCTATCTCAATACTATGAATTTCAGCCAAGAACACGATTCCAGTATAGTTCGTCGGTTGTAAACACAACTGATCTCGGTCCACAGATATAGTTCGCCTCTCTGACATTGATTAGTCGCATACGTCCCATATCAATGCCCGTACGATAAAAGCAGTCTCCAGGTCAAACAATACATGTTTCTGAGCATTCCGTATAACTATTTGCTGGAATAACGTCAGAGTGCTACTATTTGTTCAGTCTTATGTAGAGGTTACTTTATTGTGCGGGGTTGAGTTTTTTTGTAACAGACAGGAATGCGAATTTCAAGATATTTTAAATATATCATTATTCACAGAATCTTTTGTACTTTTTTACACATTTATTTTAGTTAATTATGTTTAGGTGCACTAGAATTTTCTTTTCATACATTACTACATTCGTTAGAATTGTAATTTCATGCAAATTGTTTAGTTTTTGTGCAATTGTTTGAGAATCTGTTAATTTTATGCAAAATGTTTAGGAAAAGAAAGATGACTGTTGAAATTACATTATATTAAACACTATTACTAACAAAGAGAATAAGTTGCATTAACATTTGTTTCTAGCTTAATTAATTTATTATATTTCATATAGTATTTTGTCAGAGATTTTTGAGAAAATTATAAACACGACAATAATAAGAAGATTCTTTATTATTTTGGAAAAACATATTTTTCCTAATTAAATGAAAAATTATTGAAATTATTTTTAGCGTGCCATTGTGTTACTTACGTATTGAAAAAAAAGTTCATTAGTCTATTCAATGAATAATTATGGGTTTATTGAAGATTAATTATTTACTGCACCTTTTCAAAGGCCGTGCTCCATATAATTTACCAAAAATAATTTAACTCGAATAATGAGAGAACCGTAATTATAATTGCCATCGTTTTTGCAATGAATCAAACATCGATTTCTTGTATTAAATAACAATTATATTGGTTGTTGCAGACCATCATCTTGTATTCGATATATTTTAAGAATTCCTATTGTTTATAAAGCTCAAAATGCCATTGGTTTCAGGCTATTGTTTAGAGGCTTCGTCAACTATTTCATGGTATGTGATGTATTTTTGTACCCGAAGCTATGATATTTTCATAAACATATTTTTATTCGTCATTTCTTAATTTGTCCGTGAATTTCTGTTAAACAAGTCACCATTTTTTATGAATATTACGTATTATCATGAATATTTTTTACAACAATTAAATAGCAATCAGAAATTTCTATAAGCTATTGTGTTGATTTATAGAACTCCAGTAACAGTACTGAAGTTCTATATATATGACATGACGAAGATCACCCCAGTGGGCTACTCCACTTCAATGCATTAGATCGAAGGGATGCTTCTTCTTCAATCTTCTAATATGTGATGCATGTAATACGGGAATTAATGTGGGGTTATTGTGGTTGATGATCTTGTGATGAATTTCACTTCTGTTTTTCACTACCTCCTGGACAGTTTCGATTCTTAGATCGTTATGTAGTATTCGGTTGCTGACATACCAAGATCCATTTGCAATACACATCAAAATTTTAGATTGTTTCCTTTGGTTAGATGAAGTTCTTGATTTACTGGCGCAGTCCCATAACTCTACTCCATAAGTCCAAATCGGTTTTATTGTCGCTTTATAAAGTAGAATTTTGTTTTTTAATGATAATTTAGATTTACCATTAATAAGCCAGAACAGCAATCTCGTTTTTCTTTCCATTTATTTTGTTTTGCTGTTAATATGAGTAATCCAATCATAAATATTTACTAGTCACTAAATGCGGCTGAAGTCAAACTGTATTTTGATTTCAGTAACTCAATTTTCTAATTATAGCAGTAGTAAAACATAGTATATTTTTTTGTTATAAGAGATAGTTTCATAAACTAAAAATTTGAAATTGATTCAGTTTTGAAACTAAAGAATATCCAATTTTTTAACTGAATTATTTCAATCCTTGGTTTAAATGGTTCAAATTTTATTTCTTTATATAGAATTAATAGGATTGTGAATTCATAATTATCTTCTAATTTTTCGAAATGTATCATTAGGAAATATGTTTTTGGCTCCATGACCCCTTTTTAATTCATAGTCTGGATAAAAAGTCAGCTATTAGGGGCAAAAAATACAATGTTTATTTCTAATTTTAGACTGGTTTTACGAAACAGCAGGTACATTATTTAACCAATTCCAAATACAAATTTTAAGGGCACATTATTTACAAAGAGATTACACTCATATTAATCTTGTTTAATTAATTTATTATATTTCATATGGTTTTTATCATCTATTTATTGAAAAAATTAGAAATGCAAGAACATTAACAAAGTTTTTTAATATATTGGAAAATCATATTCCTCTAGACTTGGATTAACTATTAAATCAATTGATCTATCCTAAAATTCTTTTTTTTATTTAATATATTTTTTATTTACTGGAAATCTATTGCCAGTAAGAAGTTGCTTTTTTCTACCCCAATCACGAGTAAGCTTTTACAGAAGTTTTAGAAAGAACGCAAGAATTTGAAAAAATATTAACTACTTAAGTTGGAATAATAATAGAATTATGAATTGTACTAATAAGATATGTATGTAAAATCTAAATATATAAAAATTAGATAATTAGAATTTAAAATGAATTGAAGTAAGAAGTAATGAGAAGTATAGAAGAAGAAGAAATAGTGGTTAGAAGATGAAGTGAAAAGATAGTAAATGAAGGATGAACATAAGTTAAGAAGTATAGAAAAAGAATAGGGTTATATGAAGAAGACACTATAAAATTGAAGATTGTATAAAATAATGTAGGTGGCTAAATGCTCGAGTAAGCGAGGCCAATAAAAATAAAATAAAATAAAATAAAAATATTGTATTTAATATAAAATAACAATACAATTAACTAACAATGCATAACAATTACATAGCATATGCTTAGAAATTATATTTGGGTATCGTCAACGAAACAACAGTTCCAAAACCAAAAAAACTATCGACCTAAAAAATACATGCCTTAAAACTTTGATTGGTGGACAAGGTGTCCAACTCAACCGATTTAAGGCGATAGCTGGTTACTAATTTTTTGTCTTCTACTTTAGTGTCTTTAAAAAATACTATATTTCACTTGGTTTTGAGATAAAGTGCACCTTTTTAGCCGCTGAGCTTTGTGCCCTGTTCTACCTTAAAATCTATATAGAAAATATTATCACAAAAGTGTAAAAATATATAATACATTTTTATTTAATAATTAGTCATATATTTATTATTTTTCTATCTCTTTCAGCTTGCAATAAGACGTATTATGGTGTGGCCGGTCGCACATACGAGCTGGAAGTTCCTCGGCCGCAAGATGACGAACTGCCGTTCATATGTCATCTCAACTTCACGGCCCTGGGAGGAGCCATGGGCGATTTCATTCAAGTGAGTTATATCTTCTTCGCCATTTACTACGTAATTTGTTGGGAAAGGCATCGGAAGTTAAAGAATGTTTAGCAATATATACGTGTAGTAGATACAAATAACTAAGGGCAAAGAATTTCTTATATCAAAATATTTGATGTTTCGACGTAATAAATGAGGTATTTTTAGTGTGATAAATTATGGAAAAATATTATTAATAGTTAACGTTTATGTCCTTAATTACATACAAATATTATTGCAATATTTTTCTTTTTTATTTGTTTGTCAAAATTTATGTTCACAAATATGCGTCCTACTCGAACAAATTGTCTCGAGTAAGAGACAGTAAATATTTTCACCAGTGGATTACAATGGTTGATTATTTAATTATTTAACAATTATTATAAAAAACATATAAATTTAGTTAAATCTGTACTTGAATATATTTCATCAAAGGTAGCTTTTTGTAAAGAGGGCTTGGGCATTTCAGCAACCTCGCTTGTCTTGTTTTGGTTTTCGAGTGTTTAACATAAAATTTTTGAATCTGTCTAGTTTTGCTATTATATTTGGTCAACTTTGATTTTTAATATCGAAAACAATCTTTCATACATTCAGAAACACATGTTTTTTCAATGTATAAAATTATTTTAGTCGATCTCCTTTGAAATGCAAATAATTCACAGAATTGTAAAATTTTAGATGGGAAATACAAATCATCCATATGTCAACAACAATTCAAATTCTTGATAATTATTCCGTAGCTCTAAATAGAAGTTAAAGAATCAAAGGATTTGAATCGAGGATGGATCTTTTTCTTTTTATACATTTACTTTCAAAAATATCTGCCAAACATTAAACAGAAATGCTTACGATGGTATGATAGTAGTAAGAGTTGATAAAGGTTTCACTTTATATATAAACCTAATTATTAAACTGCATTGTGTTTATTATATAATGTAGCTTTTATGTAAATGAAAATCATGGAATTTTTGCCTCTTAGCTGTTCATTTCTATCATGCCTATGGGGTAAAAATAATCAAATCAAACCTTTCGAAAACTGAACCGCATTCAAAAATTTAAATGCTTTTTGATGCAACTCCATGAGGTTTAGATTTATTTCATAATTAAATATTGAAAGAGTTATTATATTTTTTTACCGATGGAGATCATGGTCGTCAAAAATATACTAAAATATTACGGCTAAACGACAAGTCGCTTAATTTTAAAAATTTATCAAACTTTGAAAAAATGAGCGGCGCTATTTTGGTGTAAGTCAAAATTAACCCATTCGACGCCGTTTTCCTAAATTTATAAGCCATTTTATGATAAGCACATTTATGATATTCTTGATAAGCACTCGCGTTGGTTAATTTTTTCATACGATCGGCTGAGCCATTTCTTTTGTCAATACCACTCACAATCAGGGACAGTGATAAATTATCTGAAAATTTTGTTCCACAGTTGTTTGTTTAATATATCTCAGTTGTTGTAAAGTTAGTTTGGTTTTCGCAGAAAAAGCTGTTGGTTGGTCACAGTAAAAGCTAAATTGGAGCTTTGTGCCCCGCCCTACCTTACATGTTATTATTATACTAACTAACACAAATATTCATAAATCATTATTTGAAAAATAAATTAAAAAAACAGATTACATTATAAATTTATTTAAAACGAGTATATATTTCAGTATTATATTTTATCATCAAAAATCTTCTAAGCAAAACGACATATTACGCACTTTTTGGGGCGTTTAAATCAATTTTCTCATAAAGTTATATCGTCCTAACAACACATAAGTATATATCTCCCTACGCTCATTATTTTCATATCTCTCGTCGGATGCATCATATACAGCACCGAAAACTTCGCCAGTACAAAAAGAAATCTATAAAATAACCGTTTCAAGAGAAAATTCCATAAAAACGCTCAACGCTACAAACCATTTATGAGAAATACACATACGTATACCGCAACGCAGCGCGGAATAAAAATAACCCAATGCGCTCCGGCATAAAGCGCGTCCCATAAGGTAAACTCCCCGGTGGAGGAATTCCGCCGGATATTATGTAAATGCTACTTCAAACGATTTGAATGATAACAATATTATAAGATTTTTTGGTTAAATATGCACTTTATGCGCTCTCATAAAATACAGGACCGTAGCACTTTTTTATTCTTTTCACTCATGCAAAATAGACACAGTTACGTTTTTATATATTTCAACTGGGTATGAGATATAGTATTAACTTTTTTAAGTTAATACATACAATATAATATATATTATGAAACTGATTAATAATTTATTTTATATTTACATTAATGTACCAGAATTTTAGCAACATCGATTAACAGATCTTATTTATCATAATAAAATTGATCAAGTTATTATGTTGCTAGACGACGATAATATCTTATTCATATTTATGTAAATTTATGTTTATAACTAGATGACCCGACAGACGTAGTCCTGTACTTACGTTTACAATTCAAATGTTCCATTTTTTTTAATAAATTATACTCTTATTTACCAATTTGTTAAAAATTATTATGTTTTTTTACACTACAGTCTATACCGAAATGTATATACGAGTACATCCACCTATATGGATCTTAAATGTACAACTGCTTTAAATAAAATGATCAATATTTGCGTTTTGAGAAACATTATGAAACATTTTTTTCTTATAAATAATTTTTTTATCATTATCCGACGTTTTGAAAAAAAATGAAAATACACTACTGAGAGGTATGTCTTCTTCGCGGGAAATGGCAAAGGAGTTTGAGTTATTTTCACTTTTGAACTTGAGAGTAAGATAAACCTAATTTCAAAATTTCATACGAATTGGAGCACAGTGAAAAAAGACAGACCCAAAACGCTCCATTGACTTAAGTAAATATTCCGTATCCGATGGCAAAAATATGAAAATACTAACGTTTGTATGTGAAAAAGAAAAGGGCTGTTTTTAGAGTTTTCCCGGCAATTATTCGATTTTTTCTCGCCGTAAGAACCACCCTTGGACTTCAACGAACATTTTAAAAAAAGAATTGGCCAAATTGGTTCAGGCGTTGTTGAGTTATACGCTTACCAACACATTTTGCGATTCATTTTTGTATAATAGATATATTAATAAAGAATTCGTGTTGATAAGTAATTCGCTCATTTTTTTATATTAAATTTAATAACTGTTTTGGTATTTATTTTAGTACTCTTTTATTTATGTCAAAATCTATTTACGCCTTAAACAGCCTGATATCAAGCAGTAGTGCCGTCGGATTGCACTTGAAAATGTAGATATCAATTTCCAAGTGAAAGCAGCTTTTCGGGGCAGTGTTGCACCAATACAAAATTTATCACTATTACAGAAATTGTAATATTAACCTTTCAAAGTACTCAGTTAAGAAAATTATCCCAACGGTTCATAGAACCTTTATGTTGTGATAGATATTCAATCATTCGAAAAACAAATTAAAATTCAATATATAAATATAAAAATATAACCAAAATTAAATGAAATATATAATAAATATAAAAAAGTTTGTCTCTGGGAATTATTAAATTGACTGTTTTCTTATTTTATACCTATGGAATTTCTATTAATAAACATGAGAATTTATTTTCAAGTTTTAACTACCATGAATACTTAATATTAAATTATTTTTAATTGATGTTATTTATATAAAATAACAATTCCCAACGATAACAATTGATTTCCGACCTAAAAATTAAAATAATGTTTGGTCGTGCATAAATTATTTATCTTATTCCATATTGGCAAAGTTTGAAACTAGGTTAGGGACAATATATTCCGGGTAGGGATTGGGAAAGATCAGAACAGTCTAATCAAGTAAATTGAGTTATTTTAATAAAATTGCTTATTTACCGGCAAAATACTGTGTATTAGGTGTAGAACTCCAGAGGATTGTGATAAATGAAAGGATACATTATTTCGAGAAAAGATTATAAAACTTATACTTCACGGCGATAATTCTTTTGAATAAGCATTTTGCTACCCCAGTCTCACAGAATTGTCCCATACATCAAATAAAAAAATGATATGCAATTTGTATTTAATAGTGTATTTTTTAAATTTGTATTATTAATACATATAATTAAATTGACTTCAAATGCTTATTATTTAGCAGTTTATGAGCTTTATTTTTTTGGCATTGATTTTAACATGTTTTTTTTAAATAAGAATGCATCCATTCATTTTTTTTTTTATATAAAAATGGAAATATTTTTCTGCAGCTGTGTATTTGGACACAGTTTAATTTATATATTTTTGACGATATCATAAAATGTGCTGGTTGTAAAATTTGCACATGTGCCGTTTTACTCACGGCCGCCGCCGTTGTAATTATTGATTCTCACCGTACACGAAATAGATTTCGTTCAACGTAACATATTTTACGATCTGCAAATAAACAACCTGCTGATTGAATCCGTGTACGGAATCATTGAGCATTACAGCGTGAAACTTTAATCAAATTTACTGTCTAGTAGATTTTTATAGTTCTTTTAAAGTTTAAACACTCCTGTTTGCTTCATTTTCAATTTATTAGTTGCTTTAACAGGTTTTAATTAATTTAAGACTTATATATATATATATATATATATATATATATATATATACGTGTGTGTGTATGTATACATATCGAGAAGCTTTGTTCAAGTATGAAGATACTAAATTAACAAAATATGCAAATGTTAGTAAATTACGTGACGGACAGGTACCTAACTTGATCTATTTCACATTACGATAGAATTCACCAGAACTTCATTGATGTCCAACAGGTTATTGAATTATAGCAGTGATGGACAAATGTATATAAATAGATGAATATATATATATATATATATATATATATATATATATATATTTAATTTGAGTTTAATATTCGGGCGTAACATCAATAAAAATATTTTTATTGATGTTACGCCCGAATATTAAACTCAAATTAAACATATATATCAACATCAAATTCAAGAATATTCAAAAATATATATATATATATATATATATATATATGTATGTGTGTATGACTGTGCTAGCACCACCATAAGAACATATATCCAAATATTATATATATTTTTCAAAATTTATTATAAATTGTTTTGTACAAAAATATTTAGAGAAAACCTATGCATCCTGTATCTCTACACCTATATAAAGCTTGCGCAACTTCACTTAACAATTGTGCTATATATTATGAGAATCATGAAAATGAACTTTACTAATTTAAAAAACAACTCAAGTAAACTGACTTTACTAATTTAAAAAATAACTCAAGTAGTATCTTCAATAAAAGGATATTAATATATTTATACTGATATATATTTTAAATTACAATTTTATTGGAAATCTTAACATTTTAAATAAACTAGATTAATAAAATAGACTATGGTCGAAAAAATCCTAGTCAATATTTATTGCATCGTTTATGATTTACGATTCTAAATCACACTCAGCGATCATGCAAAAAGTTCTGGAACTCCGTTAATTTTACCTACAAATCATACTTTAATTACAAAATGATACATTAATCTTTGTAATTTCAAGGTAATCCAGAAAACACTTGTTTGGTGATTAAGTCAATAATATAATACTTCAGCATTTTATATTTTAAGTAAAACAAAAATGTTTAATATGATATTTTAACTAGTTGTTTGTTCTTTGCCAAACATAATACCTGCCATATAGTGGAACAGTATTAAAAATTAAATGCATATTTGATTTTGTTATTTAATGTATCGAAGAAATGATTGGTCAAATATCTACCTGCCACATAGTGGAACAGTATTAAAAATTAAATGCATATTTGATTTTGTTATTTAATGTATCGAAGAAATGATTGGTCAAATATCGGTAGGAAAATTTCATGAATATTTTCTTCAAAATAATGACGCATTTTGAGTTTAAAATTATTTCGACATTTGTAATGTACAGAAAAATATGCAGGAAGTTTTATTTAAATAAGCTTTTACAATAAAATTATATTGTGTTTTTTAGAGAAAATAGAAAAAGACCTATTTTCTGTTCACAAAGTTTGTACTATAACCTCTGTGAACACAAAATAGATTACTATTTTTAGCTTCCATTCAATTACAGTTTGACATAGGGTAGGACGGGGCACCAAGGTTCCATTTGGTTTTAGGTAAATAAACTGTTTAATCCAAATAAACTACATCACATCATTGATCTACATATCAACTACTTGGGCACTTTTTACAAATATAATATTGCATGTAAAATTGATCTAGAATTTTGTCAGAAATATTCATCAGCAGAGTTGGAATAACTATTTACTTTATGTATCACTAGTAAAATTGTTTTTTTAACTTAATTTACAATCTTATTTATCATTTTTTATTGTGCACACCTTTGCCAGGGTAAAGATTGAGTTGGTCTTTTCTACCTCACCCACATGTTATACATATTATATAAAAACATCAGGTAAATTTAAAATAAAATTATGAATACAACTAATAAAAACAATTAAATAAAATTACTCAAAAATTGTATTAAAACGAACTACGAAAAGAAATAAATTTGTTATAGATTTTCAAACATTGCCGTTTATCTCCTGAAAGCGACGTAGCTTGATTTATTGCAATGGCTAGTTATACATCTTTTACCCTCTACTTTCAAATATTGTTGTTCAAATAATTCTAACTTTACTTGTTTTTGAGATAATGGTGGCCCATTAACGCGCGGGCATTTAAGCCTCGCTCTACCCTATACTGCTTTTATCAAGTCAAATACTTAAATATTAAGAGATTTTAATCCGAATATGTACATGAAATTAACAATACAATTAATTAACTTTTTTGAAATATTTTTGATTAACTTGAGTAATTTTTATTACCCATAATGTAGTTATTCTTATGGATATGGACTGTCCCATTATACAAAATAGTTGCTTTGATCACTATATTTGTAATGTAGAGAAATATTTTATATTAAACTGTATTTACTAAATTTGTAAATCTATAATATAAAAATGAATTGCAAAATGAATTGCTTGGACCAATTTGGCCAATTCTTTTTTTAAAATGTTCGTTGAAGTCCAGTGATGGTTCTAACGGCGAAAAAATCGAATAATTGCCGGAAAAATCCTAAAAACAGCCCCTTTCTTTTTTACATACAAAGATTAGTATTTTCATATTTTTGCAGAATAATCACTCAAGTCAATGGAGCGTTTTGGGTCTGAATTTTTTTACTGTGCTCTAATTCGTATGAAATTTTGAAATTAGGTTTATCTTACTATCAAGTTCAAAAGTGAAAATAATTTAGACTCCTTTTTTATTTCCCGGGGAGATGACATCCCTCTCAGTGGTGTAATCGCATTTTTCTCCAAAATAACATTGGATATCGACAAAAGAACTAATTATAAGAAAAAATGTTTTATAATGCTTTTCAAAAAAGCAAATACTCATCATTTTATCTAAAGCCGTTGTACATTTAGGATCCATATGGGTGGATGTTTATACATTTCGGTATAGACTGTAGTGTAAAAAAAAACATATTAATTTTCAACTAATTGGTAAATATAAGTACATGTTATTAAAAAAATTCGAACTTTTGAATTGTAAACATAAGTACAGGACAACGTCTGTCGGGTCATCGAGTATGAAATATAATTAAGTATATGATAAATATCTGTTAATATTTTGTTTGCAAAATATTTTATCTTTAAACGAAATCATTTCTCAATAACTTATATTTTTCTTTACATAAATATTTTGCGATTCAAATGTAAAATCAGTAAATGGAAGCAACCAAGCTTATAGCAATATACATTTACATGGATACAGTTTACCATGTCCAATATTCACGAATCCATTGGAGCATTGTAACTTATCCAACGTACACAGAAGTGGCCAACTCTCGGCGATTGTATTCGGAATTCTAATAACATTTGGTCAACATGAAAACAGTCTGTCGATACACATGACATTTTCATAATCGCCTGGCAACTATATTGTAACTTGCGTTGCGGTCTGTTTGCTCGGAGCTAAAAGCCCGATCGTATGACTTGGCCGCTTTCAACGCCATATGGACTGTACGATATGTTTGACAATTGATGCCTATTATATGCAGATAAAGTTTGTGTATTTGTTACGTGTACTTTAGCCAATTAGTTTGAGGGAGTAGTGTGAGGAACAAAGGTCCAATTTAACTTTGAGCAATTAAATTGTAAAAACTAATTATATCACAACAAATAACGCATATCAAACAACTATCTGACTATGGTCAATAAAACTCTCAGATAATTCATTATTGTAGAAATGTGTTTTTGGCTATTCTTCAAAAATTTGTCGCCCGGTTTTTCTTGCCACAAGATATTATTTGTGGTAAATTGTGCCGAATAGTTTTTTGCAAAAATCAATCGAGTCGTGTCTTAATATTTTATTAGTGAAAAAATTAATTATTCAGGTATCAGTGATTAAGCTTATATATTAGAGGCCTACGACAAATGGTTTAATGATAAAAATTAATTAAAATTTGGATTAATATTTAAACCATTTGCCAAAAATAACCAACATGTTTGGGCAATTTATTCAATTTGAATAACCTGCAATAGTTTCTCACTTTATGAAAGTCTAAGGTAACACGGTATACTTATTAATCACTTATAAATAGTATATTCATTTCCTATTGATTAAGTGGATTATTTAACCATTTCGAGAAGTTCATGCAACTTCCTTTCTGCAAGCAAAAAATAAAGAGAAAGCACAGGTTGTCAGCCTTTTTCCTGGTAACTTTTTTTTGTATCTGCTTGTTCCTTTTACCCAGCCAGTATAAAACTATATTTGTTGTCTACTGTCTTTTTTCGTATTCACGTCATATAACATAATATTGTTTATATTTACTTGTGTTTGAATATTTTTCTTCACCAAAACTCTGAAAATGTCGGGAAACGTATACTTTGACCAAAAAACTGAATTCGATAGAAAATCTTCAAAAACTAGCAGATCGAAAAAACATAGAATATGCCCATACCAGAGCATAACTAATTGTGAGATCAAATTTCTTAAAATATAAAGAACAAATAACTTGGCAAAATTTTAGCAAATGTTTATTATAATATAATATTGCTAATATAAATGTGATTTATATGCAAAGTTAATTTAAGAAATTTGTATTTTATTCTATACTTTGTAACATGTGTAAGTCAGTACGAAGGCGCTTTACAATTCTATTTCTGTGAGTCAATCTAGTAGAATAAACGGAATAAACGAAAGGATTTAAAGTGTCCAATTCAAACGAATGCACAATATTCTGTGTTTATCTTTCTATACTCTATAGAACTCTAGGAATTGATCCAATCTCCCCCAAGAAGTAGCACAATTCATGTTGAAGGTGTGCTAATGGAAATAAATGTATGTATAAAAATGATAATTTACTGTACATTTTTATATTTTATATAAATTTTACAGATCAGATACTAAATTGTATTGTTGAAATTACTCAGAATGACCTTTTCCAAATATTGTCATGTATCTAAGGCAATTGAACTGCTGACATGAAATACTCCAGACGTCTGTACAAATGCTAATTATAGTTCATTACAGCTTGTTGTGCTTTTACTGCAAAATAAACTGACCGTGGAGACAACTATTCTGTCTTCTTTGTTGCCGCAATCAAGACTTTAACAGATTTATGTGTTGGCTAAAAATAACATTTTCGCAGTTTCGCAAAATTTTTGACATTAAGGATATTATAATAAAGATATTAATTTCATTTAAATAATAAATACATGAATATTTGGACTAAAAAGTTGAATTAATAATATTTTATTTAAGTAATTTGCCCTATTTAAATATGTTAATCATTAATATAATAAAATGTTAATAGAGTAGAGCGGGGCTTAAAGGTCCCCGGGTAAAAAGGTTCACCAAAAGATATGTTCATCACTAATATTTGAAAGTAGAGGACAAAAATGTATAACCAGATATAACCTTGATTCTTACGACGTCGCTATCGGGAGATAAACGACAATGATTAAAAATCTATAACAAAAATCTTTTTTTTCGTTGTAAGTATTTTGGTTGTGAGCACTGTTGTTTAGTTTTTGAGACCTTGATATAATGTTTGTGTCTACGTTATTCAAATCTTTATAAGATGTGTTTTCAAGTAAGATTTGACAGTTTTGTTTTTTAAAACTTCTCTAAAACTTTACATGTGGGCGGGGTAAAAAGAACCAACTGAATATTCACTCTGGAAAAGATGTAAACAATAAAACATAAACTAGTTGTGTATGGCATCGTGCCTTGAGGCAAATTGCAGGAACTTCCCGTACCGTAACGAAATATTCGAGGAATATTAAATGTTTCATAATTACAGTAACTATATTGAAGATTATTAAAAATACTGTAATTTTGTTTAATATTTATAAGAATTATATAAACTTAATTACAGAGTTAAAATTATTGATTTAAAGTATATAAAAGAGCTTTAAAACTTTAGCCAGAAAAAAAATTAAAATCTGAATTATTTTCGATATACAAAAAAGCTAGAAAAAAAAATTGAATTAAAAAAAAATTCCAAAAGCAATTATTTTGTCAAAACAAGCAAAAAGTTTTTTGAATTATTCAAATCGGATGTTTTGTTTTCTCAAAGACTGCTATGTTCTGCACATTTAGCTCAGTTCATATACAATGTTATTTCTGTAAAAAATGTATCCATAAAATTTATATTTTGCTTTGATTAAATAATGTAGCCAATATTTCGTATAATTGCTTTGAAATTGAAAATAAGACTTTTTACCCTGTCTATGAGGTAAAATGACCAGTTGGCAATTTTTTGAAAAACTGCAAAAAACACATTTTTACAATGATGAATTAGCTGGAAGTTTTACTAAACATAGTCAGATAATTGTTTATTTAATTTTTGTTATTTGTTTAGGTCTAATTAGATTTGTTTTCACAATATAATTGCTCAAAGTCGAATTGGACATTTGTGCCCCGCTCTACCTTATCTTTATATGATTAATATCTCTATTAAGATGTCAAAAATTCATAAACAGTGTTCCATTTGTCCTACCCTATCTTTATATTATGAATATCTCTACTAAGATGTCAAAAATTCATAAACTGTGTTCTATTTGTGCAAAAACTATTCAATAGTATTGATATTTTTTTATTATAACTGTATCTGAATTTATTGATTTCATTTCTAAATATTAAACTTTATCCAGTAGCTATTTTATAAATTTGAACATCAAACTTTCTCTGTTTAAAGAAATTTTCAATGAACTGTTTGTTTCTAAACATTTATTTCATTCTATCTCTTAAACACACCTTTTCAAATGCATAAATACTCTTTTCTTTTTTGTATTTATTGGTTCGTTACTATTTCGTAAATTTTACATAGGATTCTCTAAATTTATCAAAATTTTGTTATACGTTATAAACTGAAAACTTGTTGCAAATGAATACTAACCATGTACAATTTTAAGTTATTTATTATAGAAAACTATATGAATTTCTCTCGCCATAAATCGCTAGTGTAACCAAAAATTTAGAGCAAAACCTCGTTCCTAAATCGGAACGCAACTATGTTGTATATGGCACGCTCGAACAAGCAATCAAAGTGCTGTAATTTTGCTCTACTAGCTTCGATGTTAACTTGTTTTAAAATTTATCGATACAAAATCGATGTGAACAGATTTTTAAACTGCTTTATATTATTGTATTACCTTTTACCAATATGTATCTAGATCCGTATTAAATTTATGAATCTTTTCAAAAACAATACAAGAAGAATTTCTTGATAAGTTCTGTTGAACCTAAATGCCTTAGTAAATCAAAGCCTTTCTAGTAACTTTAGGGGTGGATTAAAATTGACCAATGAGATCAAAATTTAACCTGTATAGATCCTGGAAAAATTTTGAGTGCTCAAGAACTCAATTTTAGCACATGTTATTGGTTACTACTATATAGATAATAGACCATACTCTTTTTAAGTATAGATATGCCTTAAATCGGGCGATATATCAATATCACGAAATAAACTGGCAGATTGTCAAAATTTAAACAAAAGTTTTTTTTTATCATAGTTTATTATGTTGTTTAGTTCATGATATATTTTATAATTTTTTACTGTTGTTTAGTTTTTGATGTAATATAATTCATTTGATTACTAATTTAAATGATATAATATATAATTTTTGTTACAAGAGGGGTGTAACGTTTTTTTAAAAAAAAGTTTTAGAATAGCTTAAATGTGGCTAGCATAAAAAGCTTAACCGTACACTAGTAGAACATACGAAAATAGTAAATAAAAGTATAAAATATGTTAGGGAGCCATTTTACTAGAGATAAATTAAATTAATAGTTATTCCAACTCTGATGACATATTCTTCTGGCGAGGTTCCATACGAAAGTTGTATTCAGTGTGATCTTTGTGAAAAATGTGCCCATAAAATATGTATTCCAAACAGAAGTTGTATTCACCTTATTCGTAATATCTAAATTTTCAAAAAAAGTCAATTCATACCAAAGCAAGATTTATGATACAATACGTATAAATATTTTAGTAGATTATAATTTTTAATATAGTGCTTCAAACTAATAATTAAATTGCAGAGAATTAATTAAATAATGTGTCTGCTATTTTGTAAAACCTCTTTGAAATTGAAAATAAAATATTGAATTATTTTGCGCCCTGGATCTATTTTTAGACCAGTATTAACCAGTATTTACCATACCCATTGAAATTTACTGAACAAAATTTGTTAACTGTAGCTTCGATATGTATTATCTGTTGTAATGCATTTGGTTTGGTTTTCTCAGTATAATTACTAAAATTAATATTGGACTTTCGTGTTCCGCTCTAGCCTGAATAATCCAAACTAGTATTCGTGCACTTATGTATGTGATTGAAGTAAAACTTTTTTGCTATTGTACGAGATGGCGTTTAAGTTAAAAATAAATGCATCAAATAATAATATTAAGTTCACTAGTAATATGGTAAAACACGTGATGACACATTTTTTATTGTCAACCATTATACATATTTATATAATAATAAAATATAAGTTATATATTTATAATAGCATTAAAAACATTTATAATATTTGAAAACAATCAGGTAATTGAAGTCATACTCAAATATGACATGATCGGTTTGCCATTGTAATTAGCATTTAGGACTTGAAGCTTCGTTGGAGAAATGAAGTAATTGCTGATTAATAAATTCTATAATATTCGTTCACACAGTGGATAGCTGTAATATAACAATCTTGAGTAATTTCATTAACGCTAGCAATAAATAAATTGCATAGATGTCCATTATGAAGCATATAAATGATACACAGCTACACAAACTATTGTTTAGATAAATAAATCTCAATATCAATTTATTCTTCATTATTTATCAAAATATGCAACTTTGTGATGGATGGATGCTTTACGTTCAGGATTAGTAAAATAAAATTGTAAGCTTTGACATTTGAACGAGAACAATTGTTTCACCCATCATATAATCAAAGCAATCATACTCACGCGACACGGCGACCAATCACAGTCGACCCGTATATGACGAATCATTGGCACTCGACTCGAACGTAACGCTCTTCCATTGCATTTTTACTGATTTACACTCTAGTCGTGTCTAAAAAAGTTTCACTTCAAAAAACTATTTTTTCATTTGTTTCATATTCTCAGACCCTACATTTGCCTAATTCATTTTGACGATTCCATTTATTTACTTAATTTACTATTTAATGAGTACTTGTGTATCACCAGGAATGTATAACAACTCCTTCCTAGTCAGTCACAGCATATTTACACAACGTAACATCTAATTAAATAAAGTGCGAACAGATACCGCACAGTATATTAAAGCAAGATTACGCGACTTAGAATAACATTGCCGAACGAGAAGGGCGGGTGTGAACTCGAATGATAGAGAGTGATATAGGGCGGAATACAGAATACGAGGTTCTTGTGTAAATAGTAATGCATTTCTTTAATTTAGATTTTGAAAGATACGTGTTATCTATTTTCAGAAATTCTAACGTTAAGATAATTTACCCAATATAGTGCTGAGATAATTTTTGCATATGTGGTAGGACAGGGCACAAAGTTCTAATTTGACTTACACATATCAAACAAACGACTATCTGACTATGCTAAGTATAACTCCCAATTTGTCGTTGTAGAAATGTGTTTTTGCTGTTTTACAATGTAATTTAATTTTTTTTTGCGCCATAGGCGGATAAATTGGTACAACCAGGTGGCAAATAAATTCAATATATTATTTTAATTTTAAAGAGATTTTCTAAAATAACACCTGCATTTTTCAGCCAATGCTAAATATAGATTTTATGAGTGCATTTATTACAGAGATAACACTGTAAATACCTTGATCTGGTATTTTGTCATAAATATACATCAGCAGAATTCAAATGACGATTTATTTAATTTATCTTTTGTGAAATTGCTTGATATTTTATATTTTGTACATTTTTGCCAAGTTAAAGGTTCAGTTGCTCCTTTTTATTCCGCCCACCTGTTAGCTTTTATAGAGGTTGTATAAAAATTCTGTTGAATCTAACTTAAAATTAACAATACATCTTATAAAATAATTAAATAACGTATACCTAAAAATTACATTAGGGTCTCGCGAACTAATCAACAGTACTCGCAACAAATAAATAACAAAAAGCGATAATACTTTTGTTATGCATTTTCAAACATTGCTGTTTTTCTCCCCAAAGCAACGTCGTAAGTATCAAAATAAATTAAATATCATTGATTTGATTTTGTTTTATTTATATTTTTTCATTTTTTACTTCATTTTATAGTTTTCCTTTTATTTTCTTAATTATTATTACTTATTATGTATATTGTTTACTTTATTTGATTGTTCTTTTTATTAACTAAGCAAGCATTTTTGCGTTATAAGACTTTATAAGTCTTTATTGACAAAATAATGAATAAAGGCAAAACAAATCATTGATTTGAATGAAAGTGTCTGGTTATACATATTTTCCCATCTACTTTCAAATATTTTTGTTGAAAAATTCTTAACTTAACATATTTTTTGCTATATTTTAATATAGCAGTGGTGAACCTTTTGACCGGCGGACCTTTAAGTCTTGCTCTACCTTATTACTTAAATTAGAAAAGGATGAAAAAGAGAGTGTTCAGAATCTTTATTTACCTTGAAATAGATAAATTTTTGTATTATTTCTGGTATCTGTAAATGGCATACATCTTATTTCACTCGAAATAAATATATGAAAAAATAAGGCAATAAATGCCTTAAACTATGATTTTTTTGGATTCATCTACAACCTCATTTTGAAAAATGTTTTTAATTACGTATTTGTAATACGTACGTATTTATAATTACGTAAAAACCATATTTTTATGATTTTTTATTCTACAAATACTTAATTTTACCTTCCTTTATTTTATCATTAGTAGGTACACCTAATTCATAAGAATAAAAATTGTATTGCAAAAGATGCCCAGAGTTTTGAAGCAGAAAAAATGTTATAAAACTGCCATTTTGAGTTCGAAAATCAACATTTACTATATTATTGACTTATTTAGAAAATTATTATTGGTAGGCAGGTATTGAGGTAGACAGATTTGAACTTAGTCAAGTAGACACTTTTCTAATAAACATTTGTTACCTATCTTTATCTAGATTTATTAAAATTGAATGAATTCTGTTTCAGAAACTAAAGTTCACTTTACGAATACATATATTATACTTCAATGTGCTGAAATACTTATGAAATTTTACTCAAAAAGGTGTTTTGGATTTTGACTATCAAGTTTAGGTGCTTTTGTAAAAGTTATTATACTAGGCGACTACGGCTAATAAGATCGCATGATTTACGGCTACTACCTATGATTTATTTTTGTATTCTGAATTAATGCAGAATTATAGTTTAGATTTTAATAAGGCGTAGGTGTAAGCTAGTACAGCGTACCCCAGCATCCCCTACGAACGTGCTGGGTTGGCGTTCGTTTGATGCGATGCAAAGCTCGCCTCGAGCGATTCTTCGTCAGATGCTTTTCGCGACGGCAAATTACAACAAATTTGCTTAAAGCATTGAATAGAAGCAGACTATGCACTGGTGATTCAATTGATTGCGATAAGTAGGTATTTATACATACCTTGAATGTAATTAATGAGAAATAGTGAGATTTATAGATAGGTTCTGGAGAAACATGATGTATTGAAATTACAGACGTCAGTTTGATAACGATCAATTAATTCATTCATAACTATAATGAAACGTGTCAAGCAAAATAATTTTCTTGAACTTTTTACTTATATTCAAACAAATTAAAACCAATAGTACTATTTGTGAAAATAATATGCAATTTCAGTCTTTGAGTAATAAGATAGGTCTGGGCTTTATGAAAAAGTAAAGAAACTCAACATATCAATATTCATTATTGCACTACCAACGGCTTAATGAATAGTTGCCAGTTCTTAGTAACCCGAGAATTAATCACTTCTTAGTTTATTCGTTACTTTTTGAGATTTTCTCATTTTGAGTATTATTTTAATAAATATATAACTATAAATAAATAACTTGGTAACTAATAACCATAAATAAACAAGTATAACGTTAATAACTAAAGAAAAGTTGATCTCATGCTAAATTCTATGTAGTAGGAACGTGTAAAGCGACTAGGTGTTTTAATCGTATCAGAAGCGCATTTTTTCAAAAAAGAAAATAGACCTACTTGATAAAAATTAAATTTTGGTGATTACTTATTTAAAGCCAACTCAATATAAAATCAATAAACACCAATGATTTATTCTAATTTACACCTACTAAATTTTATAGCATTATTTTCTATGAGGGGTACGACCATACCCAATATAGTATATAATGCAATATACTGAAAACAAGAGTTAACTATTATTGCAATTTTCTAAAAACAAGGAATAACTATTAATTAAATTTATTTCTTATGAAGTTGCTTTTTTCAACTGAATGCGCTTTTGCCAGGGTAAAGGTATAGTTGGCTCTTTTTACCCCATCCACTTGTAAGCTATTATAGGGGTTATATAAAAATATCTGTTGAATCTAATCATACTAAAATAATATATTATTGAATTAAACAATAGTGCTCATAACCAAGAAAACTAACGAGAACATATATTTTTTTGTTATAGAGTTTCAAACATGTTCGTTTTCCTCCTGATAACGACTTGCTTAATTTAAGTCGATTGTTGATTACACATCTTTTTCCTTCTCGTTTCATATATTGTTGTTAAAAAAAATTTAATTTTACTTGTTTTTGAAATAGTTTTTGCGGACCTTCAATCCCCGCTCTAGCCTATATATAATAAATTTAAAAGAAAGGTTTGAGAAAAAATGGCAAAAATTATAGTTATTGTAATGATAATTTTTTATTGTAATTAACTCCAGTAGGGTGAGTTATAGTCGAAAACGAAAATATTTATATATCTTTACGTTTTAAAAGTTTCTGAACATTTTGGCATATCTTAGAAAAAATGGATGTATGCTTGTATGCGTGTGTGTGCGGATACAAATTTTCGTCGAAAAGTTCAAAATAATTCAAAAGTTCTAAAATATTTCAAAATAAAAAAATAAAGTTTTTTTTTCAAAGAAGTTTCAAAGTTAAAAAAATTTAATCTCTTTCAATAAATTTAATATTTGGTACGGGAAGTTTTATCAATTTGCCTTATGACACGATGCCATACACCACTAATCTAACTTTAATATAACTCTAATCTAATAAAGCATTTTCATAAGAAAATTTATTTTAATAATTACTTTAAATGAATTTATATAACCACGGTTCAGACAAATATAATTAATAAATCTATACCTCAATTTGTTATCCTGCCATCAACATAGACACCTTATATTCTGTCTTAGGTTTATATGAGTCTTATACATTTTGCAAAAAAGGTATACGTAGAAGGAAAATCAATTTGTTCGGCGATTTGCAAAAGTCTCTGAGAATATAGTTTTAAATGTCCTTTGAAATCCTGTTCGATTGTTCGCTTATATATCAAATGGTTTATGCCTGTACGTGCTTCAGTCAGCTTTCTTGCTGAATTATTGAAAGGATATTATATGTAACATCAGAGTATTCAGAAGTACCATACCCACATTCTAAATCCGTACTTTTATCATTATTATACAGACAAAGCACAAAAAGCACACATGCAGAAGAATATATGGTTTTTTCATAAAAATAGAACCTTCTATTAATATTATACTAAAGATATAAATGAATTTTGTGATTATATTAAGCAATATGTGTGAATATTTCACCCCAAATTTTATAGGTAATATTAATTTTATACTATATATTATATACTATGTCATGAGTTCGTAATTTAAGATAATTATATTATAGTTGTGTAGTTAATTATATTAATTTATTTTTGTGTGTTTTGGATTCGTGTGATACAGAAATGTACAGAATCATTTCTTTCATGTTGTTCTACGACCTCGCAGATTTTCCTATTTATTTTCCAATTAATCCTCATATCTAACGCCAAAGGCAATATAAAATATTCAGCATCAGATAGACTTGTAAATTAGTTTTTGTATCATTGAAAGTTAGTAATAGTAATTGAAATTAACTATACAAGCTTCTGTTCCGATTATATGACCATACGATAATTTTTTTATTTTTATTTTATGTATAGCTTTGCATTCCATTTATAAATAAATTACATTTTTTTTACTTTATTACCTTCTTCAAAAAGTATTAGTTTATGTTTCCGGCGAGAAATTCGATAACTTTATGTTATTTCATTTGATTTTGAATAGTTTTGTATTCAAATTTTGGAGAGTGTATATGAATGTGATACAATATTTGATTTTGTCGATCGTTTCTCAAAAATTGTTGCACTGAAGTCATTTGAACTGTTTCATCAGATTTTGAAATCCAAAAATTTTTGAACAAGCTTTAAAAAAATATTAAAGTTTGGAATTATGGGTCGTGTCACCAATTTATTCAAATCGGTAGATGAGTATGACCAAAATCGTCGACTAAAAGTTGAATCCATACATATACACTTTTTTCTAATGTATGCCAGGGTGTTCAGAAACCGCTGAAACGTAAAGATATGCAAACATTTTTAACTTCCTGTAGGTCAAGTTATAGTAATCGCAAAAAAATCGAAAATGAAAATTTTTATATATCTTTACGTTTCATAGGTTTCTGAACATTTTGGCATACCTTTGAAAAAATGGATGTATGCGTGTGTATGTGTGTTCGGATACAAATTTTCGTCGACGAATTCGGGAACACCGATTAACCCATTTGAATAATTCAAAAAACATTCGATTCATATTCATAAGCAGGCGTACTTATTAGTTTTTGGCGATGTCAGGTCTAGCCGTTCCAAAGATACGGGACAAAAAGTGCCAAAAATGGTAACTCAACTTTTGAGAGAATGGAGCGCCGATTCTAATAATTCAAAAACTAACAATTCAAAAATTGTATTGACGAAATGAACAACTAGTGAAATTTTTGGGAAGGCAGGTCCAGCGGCAATGGACTCTCAATAAAAATAGGTTAAAAAAGTGTCATTTAGCGGCCAAAAATGTTTATTGGACATATGTACATCAAATTATCAGATATTTTATAGAAAGTTTAATATTGTGTACACATTTTGTGTAAATTTTTTAGGGTCTCGTACCAAGATTTTTATTTTTGAAGTTTATTTATATGCTTCAAACAAATGTCGTCGGCATTTTTGACAGCTTGGAAGTTCTATTAATTTGCCTTAAGGCACGATGCCATGCACCCCACTAGTTATTTTAGATTTTTAGATGATTACAATAACAATAAGTTATTAAATAATAGTATAATGTAAAATTGTACGATAGTTATTAAATAATAGTATAATGTAAAATTGTACGATAGTAATTGTTGTCAAAAAAATACTATAGTGTATAAATAACATGATATAATACTACATATCAAGTGCAAGTACTTTAATCCTCCGTCGGTCGGATATTTTTTCACCTTCGAACGGTCGGAAAGGTCTGGCTGGACCACCATTCATTTTACATCCATTTATATGGGATAAATGAGTTTTTGGTGTCTTATATATTAACGATTATATAAAAAAATCAAGAAATATAAAAAAATCGTTGCTTTTTTTGTTAATTTTTCTCTTTTAAATCAATGAAAAACAATATTTATTCTTTTTCGGCGCCTTTGAAATGAATGTGTGCATTACTCATCCGATTCTCAGTGTTTGCGATTACCAATAAGTTTGGTAGGTTTTCAAGGAACTCTCGTCATGAAAATACTAACATTCATTTTAGAACACATAGCAAAGAATATAAACAACGCAGTTTGAATAGAAAATACCATGAAAAAAGACAAAATACTGGTTTACATATATCAAAAAGCGTATTTTCATACAAAATGTATGGGTGGTCTGGACAGACCTTTCCGACCGTTCGAAGTATAAAAGAGTTAATATCCTTATAATTATCCTTCTGTACATTTTTTCGTCATGATTTTTTCATTGATCGACAGCTAATGAAATTTTAGGAAAAGTCAAGAAATTTCAAGTCGATAGGATTACTAGAAGTATTTTTTATTTTTAATTGAAGCCGAAAAAAGTCTGGCCAGACCACGCCGACCGACGGAGGGTTAAACCACACTTCCTTCTTTGTAAAGACTGCAACATTTATCTACAAAATATGAATGATAGTAATAAGTTTGTTCGCATTTCATCGAACATAGAAAATCTTTTGAACGATGCGTTACATTTAAATGAGACCATTTAACCAATCCCAGCGAACGGAAACGTGTTACATCAAAGCTATGTATTGCGATCCAGCTGACTGACCGTCTATGGAAATGCTCTATGCAATGCGAAAGCGCCGCTGACTGCAAAATAATAGTGCGCAATATGAAATATGAAATGTGTATCGCAGAGCTATAAACCGCATTAGGGCTGACAAAACTTGCACAAATGCATCGATTTTAATTGAATAAATTAGAGACAGTAAGACATAATTCAGTGTGCTGGAATGAACCCGGACATTGAGGCTGATCTAAAACGCTGGTGTATGAAAAATAAAATCAAACACAATATAGAAGTTGTAACAAGTTGGTACATATAGACCTTGAAAATAACATAAATAGTGAATAAATTGTTTGTTTTTTTTTGTATTCAGTATTAGGTTCAGCGATGAAAGACTGCTAATCCAATTTAATTAAACAGGTCTAACGCCTTATTTTTTAAAGGGACTTTAAGAAATAATATCTATATTATTCAACCAATGCCAAATATAAATTTCATGGTTACATTTTTTACAGGTATAATACTTAATATAACCTTGTTATGGAGTTTCGCCAGTAACATCAGTAGAGTTCGAATAACTAATTATCTAATTTATTTTATAAAATAGCGATTTTACTTTGCTAAGGTAAGAGTTCAGTTGGTCCCTTTTACCTCACACACATCTTATAAAACAATTAAATAACGTATACTTCAAAACTATATCAAGGGCTCGTAAACTAAACAACAATGCTCATAACCATAATAAAATAACAACGATAGAAAATACTTTCGTTATGGATTTTCAAGCATTGCCGTTTATCTTTTGATTGCAACGACGTAAGAATCAAGGTAATAACTGGTTATAAATCTTTTTTTCTGTACTTGGTTAAAAAATTCTTAACTTTTCTTGTCTTTAGGATGTCGGTGGTAGGCTTTTTTACACGCTCAACTCTAATACAAAATTGGTATACTTAAATAGTATGGTATCTAATAAGTTACTAGTAAGACTAGTAATTTTAGTTTGAAGATCAGTTAGATTTTTTTGTTCCAATGTAAGTTTTATCATACAGATAAAAAAAAATACTGCTCAACTATATAGATGCCATTTATCATTAAATATGACATAGCCAATGCAGCGCAATGCAATGATTCAATTCAGAAATATTTTGGTTTTACCTTCACATTTAATAACGTTTAATTCGAAAAAATCTCAAACTGTAATTCTTAATTGCATGCTAATATTAACTAGATATAAGTGGTATTCCATCTTTGCGTGAATTTTGCGAAATGGGTAAATAATCAGCTTTTTATTTCGAAAACAAACTATTTGCTTTCACTATAAAATAATTAAAGCGATTTCCATTTGATGTTATTCAACATTTTTTCAATATTTAGTTCCGAAGGAATGGCCCAGTAGCTATTCACCAAAAACTGAACTACAATCTCCAAGTGATATTTTGCAAACGGTTTTTCAATTTTCAAAATGGGTTCAGATTTTCGTGAACCTAATAAACCCTCCTCATTATCGAGTTTTATGGTTTTTAACTATCTGAAATCGGTCTAGCCGGTTTTGAGAAAACGAGAATCAAATTACATCATTTGGATTTACTGTTAAAAATCAAGGAAAGTGCTCGGCCGATATTCACCAAGAACAAATCAGCACAATTCTCTTTCGTACAGTTTTATATTTTTCGAACAGTTATTGAATTCACAAAACCGATTCAGGATTTGAGGTTAAAACTTGTACAAAAACTTCTGCTCTTTCCTGCTAATCATAAAGAGATGACTTTGACGATTGTTGGCAAACAGTGGTAAACGCGAGTTCTTATCAAACTGCATCCGTCTCTGAGGAAATGTCGACTAAAGAATAAAAAATTGGCTCATATATACATATACACAGGGCCGGTCCTACCTTGAATGCGATGCATGCAAAAAATGCGGGCGCACGCCTTAGGGGGCGCCAAAACGAGATTCGGAAATTAAATTTTCAATATAGTTTTTTTTTTCAATATAATTCAAGAAACCTATAATTCTTTTGCATTCTTCACTAGTTTCTTAGTAATATTTAAGACGCAATTTTGGATATTTTAAATAATGAAAAATCAAAATAAAAAAATCCAACATATAGCACCAGTGTTATGTTTAATAATGAAAGGCTAGAATTTTTTTGCTTTCCATGATTTGTTTAATAGAATAAATCGCAAAATAAATAAGTAATATTTTTCAAAAATATTATTTTAAGCAATAATAAACTTACTGAAATGTTTGGATGCCCTAAAAAGTTTGGATCAAAAAAAAGAATTTAGAAGTAGTTTGGTAGTGCTTATGAAGAATCCGCGAATCGCCACGGTATTCTAAATAAATTTAAATGCTTTTATATCATAAATCTAATTTGTTGGGTACTAAATCCAGAGTTATTAAAAAGCATTTAATAAACTAACGTAAATCTTCTTATAATTTTAATGATAAACTGTTGAAACAGTTAAAATAATAAGGGGGGAGTGGCGCTAGAAAAAAACACTACCTTTCCCTTCGGAGAGTTCTAATAATGTATTTCAAATAATCCATATAATATTCAAATAAAATATAATGACCGTACGTAGTAGCAAGACAAGCAATATAAATATCGATATCGATATAAATAGTAATACTCACTCCCCTAAAGTGCATTAGTTTAATTCAAATACATAAGTATGCATATATAGATATATAAATATATAATTGTATAAAGGTGTGTGTAGTTTGAAGTATTTCGTTGCAGTGTACGAGTCTCCTCGGAAACCGGCGTTATCTTCCTGCTGGCGTAAAACTTTCCGCTGCAACTGCACTGTGTGCAGGAAGCGCCTTCGCTTCAGATCTTACTGGTTCTCTTTCGCCATCCCTATTAGCCGCTATCGCATTTTCCCATAGTTCTAAGAAGGACTCGGATGTAGATGGTCTCGTTCACTAGACTTCTAGTACTTTATATCAGCTACTATTGCGTACTTTGCCAGATTTATATCTCTGTGTATCCTCACAGGAGTAATATATTCAAAGAGACATTCCTTATCTGAATATTGCGTGTATTGAAGAAGTAAATCGAAGATGGGATTTGGTTAGGGTATGGGGTTATATTTGTTAATAATAGTGCTTTTCGTTAAACTTTTGTAAATGGAAGATGAAAAACTAGAACTGAAGAAAATGTATTTATATTCATATGTATTACTATGATCTTTCTGATATTCTGTATCAAAGGGAACTATATGAAATCAGTTTCTTAAATTAACTGGAAAAATCTAATCTATCCTTTCAATATAAATAGACTATTACTGAATGTACAATTTTTAACTTCCCGAAGGAGAAGTTTATGTTTTGATTAAAAAATCCGATTCGCTAATTTTATGTTTTCTCGACGTTTCAAGCCGTTCTGAATCGAATGAGACCAAAATTGGAAAAAGTATGCATGTGAACAGATTTTTTGCCGTAAATCGACGTTTTCTCAAAAACGGCAGGATCGATTTCTAAAGTTTAAAAGCAATTCGATGTATCTCGATGAGTACTATTATTTGTCAGTTTTGTGCGACGATCGGCCAAGCCGTTTCTTTATAAATCGCAGAAAAGTGAAAAAATTTTCGTCTACGTTTTAGCCCGCAATTCTGAATTGATTTTGAAAATTCAAAAACCGTTCGAAAGCTTTTGATTGGTAAACGTGCTTATTAGTTTTTGGTAGAGATCGGCCGGGCCGTTTGCTTGCAATAAAGTTAAAAAAAAAATTCGACGATTTTTATGATTATTTTTTTGGCGGTAGATACCATAGTCTTCTAGATCATACTAAAATATTATAGTCCTACGACAACTCGTTTAGCTTTAAAAATTGGTCAAAGTTTGCAAAAAGTAGTATGGTCTTTCTGGTATTTGTCAAAAATAGAACTTTTATCGACGTTTTCTCAAAAACGCCTAACCGATTTCAGAAATTTAAAAGCCATTTGATGTATCTCGATGAGGATTATCATTTCTCAGTTTTGTACGAAGAGTGGCCAAGCCGTTTCTTTGTAATTTGGAAAAAAGTGTTAAACTTTTCGTCCACGTTTAAGCTCATTCTACCTAATCGATTTTTAAAAATCAAAAACTGTTCGAAAGATATTAGTTGGGAATAATACTGATTAGTTTTAGATGAAAATCTACTGACCAATTTTCTTGTAATTAACTGCTGAAACAAAAATTGAAGCCGATTTTTATGGAACTTTATTTGGCGATATATTTTGTCTTATAGAACTTACTGAAATATTACAGCCTTACGACAAGTAGTTTAATTTTAAAAATTCATCAACGTTTGAGAAAATGAGTAGTTTTTTTTCGACGTTTGTTAAAATAAAAATTAGACTATTTACTTGGTATAACGATAGAGTAATTGGTCTTAATGAACATACTAAACCAATAAAGCCCTACGGAAACCGGATCAATTAAAAAATTATTGATTTTTGAAAATTTGCTTTTAGAAAATACTCAGAGTTAACGTGTAATTATATGTAATAAATCCACTCGGAATAGTTTTAATCACTCATAAATTAATTTATTTGTTGTTTAAATCGATTATTTACACATATCGGGAAGTTCATGTAACTTGCCTCAAATCAAAATACCAATACCAACTAGTTTTTTGCATCAGTAATAAAAATTAAATATTTTACATTAAAATATGAAAAAACCTATTCACACTATATTGAAAGGATAGATTAGATTTTTCCAGTTAATTTAAGAAACTGATTTCATATAGTTCCCTTTGATACAGAATATCAGAAAGATCATAGTAATACATATGAATATAAATACATTTTCTTCAGTTCTAGTTTTTCATCTTAGATTTATAATATTAGAAGATATTGAAAATCAATATCTTTCAAAAATATACTGTTTGGTTTGGTTATGAGGTTATATTAGTTAATAATTGTGGCGTTGATAAAAAAATTCTAGATTGAATATGATAAAAATTAATGCTCAAATAACGCTTCTAATGTATGTATACTATTACTTTATGTATTTACTTATTTTGTTTAACAAATTAAACCCTGTTGGAGAATTTTAACAGAAATGTATAAAATGCATTTATATTTCAGATCAGCGTTTATAAATTGGTCATGCAACGCCTTAACATTTTTAAAACGCTGTTATAAAACTTTTGATCTTTAAAAATGATTTTGATTTGATTAATAAATATGAAAGTTAGACCTTTAGAAATCACTATTAAATTGTGAACGAAACTTTATAGGTGAAACATGTTATATAAATTGAAATTCAAATTAATTTTACAACTAATTGTGAACAACTTGTTAGCATTCGCTGCTTAATGTAATTATATATACTAATTAAATTATATATAATAATATATATATACAGATTTAAGAATAAAATTAAAATTAAAATATTAAAAATAAGAACTCGCGTTAATTACACGTGAACTAATAAATTGATTTCTTCCCGTTTATTAACTTTACTATATACAGCTAGTATATACATTAATTAATATTTAATAAACTATTTAATAAATAGTATGATATAAGGCGTATAACTCAGAATGTAAAGTTTAGGAATAAGTAAGGCTACACGTGCACATAAAGAAACATATGATGTAAGGGTTGTCGTATCGGAATGGAAAGGTCATTATATAGATTTAATTTATAAATATTCTTTCTTCTATATGTATATTTATATTGGTGTAAATATCTACCATTGCATTCAAATCACCCAAAGCGAATGGGTTATAGATCTATCATTTTTCAATTTGCCTCCCTGAATTCAAAAACTGCCTTCCTGTGGAGAGTGCGCCCCACGTTGGAAATTACTGCTATAGATGGTATGACTAATTATAAGGCAAGTAGGCGCCTTAGTCGTACCGGAAGCACATTCGTGAAAAATGAAAAAAATCTTCATCAATGAAATTTTTGTGATAATTATTACATAAAAAAATAAATCAAGATTCGGTAAATATCAACGATTTTATGTAATTGTAATTACAGTGAATGTTACAGACATTTCATCTTATACGTCAAAAAATTTGCGTAGAAATGTAGAAAATACATTTATACATGTATAGCTTTGTATCTCAAAGAACTATGTAGGATAAATTTCAGAACTTGACTGAAATATTCGAATCTATCGTTTCTATATATAGGGTAGGGATTTCTTTTTATCTTTTTAGCACAGTTTTTCTTTTGTAGCATTAATAAACTAATAAAATATCTTTTAAAAAGTGCGATTCATAATAACTATATGTAAATTGAAAAATATGTCGTTGTAGAAAGCAATTAAATTTCCTATTTACGATACAATAAAAACCCGTCATATTGGTTATATATTCAATACACGTAGCATCTGAAAAAAATGTAATTAGCACTTAATTCTTATGGCAGATTTTCAATAAAGTCCTTCTCAAGATTTCTGTATCAATATTTATGTCTGATGGAATATTGAATCGACAGACCGTGATATCAATTAGATTAGTGTGAACTTCTCCGGGTAGGAGATGATGAAAAGAAAACTCTTCTATTTCTTCGCGGCTATATTCCTGTACATTATCGTCATTGAATCGCACGAAACAGACAGAGCGCTTTAACGACGCGGTTCGAGAGTTTAATCAATGGGCGGCGTTCGCGGGTTGGAAGGCACTTAGGCATAGGGTCGGTAAATAATTTTTTATTTATTTATTTATTGTGAGATAATTGAAATCAATTTATCAAAGTTAAAAAGCTACCATCTAAATCTAATTCAATTAATAATGTATTGAAACAATTTCTTTTTTGTTGATTCTTAAATAAATTCTTTAATTACTAAATTGGTGACCCCGACGTCATTTAAGCTTTACCAATATAGAAAACGTATCACAATATTTGA
Source organism: Ctenocephalides felis (assembly GCF_003426905.1). Lineage (NCBI taxonomy): Eukaryota > Metazoa > Arthropoda > Insecta > Siphonaptera > Pulicidae > Ctenocephalides > Ctenocephalides felis. Next base: position 54,875,962 of record NW_020537758.1, read on the forward strand.
CCGGTTATAAATTTTGGGATGTCATGGCCTTATTGATTTATGTTAGTACATCTAAAACCAATGCTGATTCAGACCGGTACAAATTGATATTGGGTGGTCCCCAAATATTTTGTTCAAATTGTGTAGGAATGATGCGGTAATTGAGATCAAAATAATATGATCGCAACATTGAGAAAAATATATAAACTTATTTAAAAGCACTAATAATAAGTGATATGAATGAAGTTCAAGCTTGCTTCCATTAATATGTTGTCAATAAGTTTTATAATGTTTTTAAAGAAATGGAGCTAGCCATGGAGTAGAGGTAAAGTCCGTGGTCTAGCAATCTCTTTTCTCGGTTTCGATCCAAAACTCAGCGAACTTGGTATCAAGCATTATGATATCAGCCTGCACTCAAGATCATGTTTCTCAATTTCAATCCCAAGCGTTTCATGGGTATTGGTGCATAAAAATATGAAGTTAATATGTTACAACTAAGAGGCAACTTGGTTGCTTTCTATATAAGCATTACGTGAATTAAAACAAAAAAACAGATTTTACCCAATCAATGCAAAATACAAATTTGATGGGTACACGCTAACTTAAAAAAGTGCTCGTAAGGTTCACACGCGAACTTAAAAAAGTGCGCGTAAGGTTCACACGCGATTGAAGTAAAACTTATTTGCTACTATATAAGATGGCATTTAAGTCAAATAATTACATTATAGAACATTTTTGAATAATGTTTATCAGTGACACTCGTGATGCATATATTTATTAGTATCAACAATTATACACATTTATATAATGATAAATTATAAATTATATATTGATAATAGCATTAAAAACATGTAATTTAAAAACAATCATGTTATTAAAGTCATACTTTAAATATGACATGATCGGTTTTTCATTGTAATTGGCATTTAGAAATGAACCTTCATTAGAAAAATGAAGTAATTGCTGATTAATAACTTCTATAATATTTGTTCACACAGCGAATTATGTTAAACAACGCCTAAACAAATATTGTTTTTGCAACTTCACTCATAATGAAATTTAAGTGTTTGAAGAACTTCATGTACTTAAAATTGACATGCATCCATTGACTACTTGTATTTTTTTTACTTTTTTGCGATATAATCTCATTCTTTGAACAGCTGTAGTATCAGTCTTGCCTGAAAAATATTTGCCATTTCAATAAATTCAAAGATTTATAGAAACTACAAATAATATAAAAATAATTTCTAAGAAACAGGGTAAAATATTAAGGAAAGGGTAAAATATTCTTCTGATTCAGGAATTTTTTTATTAAATCAACATTTGTACTACGATGTAACTTTGAAATGTTTATTTATCTATGCCGATTTCCTTGTTGATATCGGTACACATACAACGTTGATTCTGGTACGCATTCAACGACAGATCTCTATTCACATACACGACGACTAATCACAATCGACCCATATAGAAATGATATCATCGAGAGCGAATGACGAATCATTGGCACTCGACTCTTATTTTATCTTACCTGCCGTAACGCATTTCCATTGCATTTGTAAGGATTTACACCCTAGTCGCGCTTAAATAAGTTTTACTTTAATAACAATACATCTTATGAAACAATTAAATAACGTTTACTAAAGTATTATAATAAGGTCTCGTGAACTAAACAACAGTGCACACAGCCAAAAAAACAACGACCAAATAAAGTATCTTCTGATACCGACGTCGTAAAAATCTAGGTGATGGCTGGTTATGCATATTTTGATCTTTATTTTTAAATATTATTATTAAGCATTCCTAACATTTCTTGGTTTTAAGATATTAGTGGTGGACTTTTTTACCCGCTGATAGTTGCCAAATATTTGGTATTCGGCATTATGCCGAATATACTGTTCGTTGCAAGCCTAGTAATGATGAATCTGAGATTGCAAGCAATTAGTTAATTGATGAAACTAATAATAATTATATGGACTTTTGTATAACGTGAATATTAAAAACATACGAATATTTGATAATGATAGTTTAGTAATGCATAATAATATTGCTTTAGGGTGTAGAATTTGCTAATGGCCAATTTAAAATAATTTTCAACATTTTGCTATATTCGAATTTGAATACATACTCGTTGAGCATTACTCATTGAATTATTGAACTAAAATATTAGTTATGTAAATATATCTATCTATATAATCTCCTTCTGTTCTTTTGTTTCAAATGGGTTCGGGAATTATTCTATGATATGAATTCCTTATGAAAATATTTACTAGCTCGTTGTTTATCTGCGGTTGCTTTACTAGAGGCGACCGCAAACGTATCTCAGCCGCGTGTCGTCTCTTTAATCTTTTGCAACTCATCAGAAAGTTACCGAGCGAATTCGCTTCTCTGTATTATACGTACATCTGTATATTCGTGGGTATATGAAAGGAAGAAGAAAATTCGCAATTTATCGCATTTAATTAAATTGCTGCTAAAGTCTCTCTCAGACGCCACGACCCGTTCAAATGGTAATTAAAAATATTATGTATTCAATTAGTTGCGCATCGCATATACAAAAACTGTTCGGATGCAAGGCGGCTACGTGCACTATGGATGCACCTCGCGTCAAAGGAACGTTAAGTTGAGGTTGTAAATTAATATAATTACACTACCGCTAGCTTTTAATTTTAAGCATTTTTTCTATGTTTTTCTATCTTTCATAAAAATGAAAATGGAATCAAATTACGCTCGTTGCTTTTGAGATATTTCGTTCAATTCGACAGACAAAGTAATATATAAAAGTAATTGCGATGCCTTATAGTGGTAATATTAAAAATAAAATATATTTTGTTAATACTCTCTGTAACTGCAAGTTATCGTAATATATATTGGCATACTTTTTATGTTTTATGTGCATATACTACTTATTAGTAGTACTTAACTGCCGATTTAATTTGCATCTTTTTATGTTGCATATGTGGTTTCAGACATAGAAATAGGTCAGTAATTTGGCCAAATTGAAACATTTTTATATGTACTTTAAGGAATTGTAATAAATAATTGCTTATTGAGTCATGATTTAGTGTTTTTTTTTTTTTTTTGCAAAAAGTCAAATCTACTTGTAGGGAAGCTAGAAGATTGTTGTAACAATTTTTATTAATTCATTACATCTTGAGATCAACTGATTATATTTCTTTGAAATAAAGATGGATGGTTGCTGAAATCCTCTACCAAACGAAGTGCAAATAATTCCACAGCCGTTCTTCATTATTTTACAACTTACAAATTAACTTCTAGAAAAAGAGCGGTGTTACAACTTACCCCGTGTTTGGGCTAATAGTAACATCTGACAATGCAAGTAAAAACGTTAAAAAACGGCAATAATACTCTGATAATTGAGTTTTCACTCATTTTGAAGAAAATATACTTGTTTCTAAGTATTTCTTTTCATACATCAACACAAATTGTAACCAACACAAATAAAATATATAATGTCTCTTGTAATATACATTTTTATCATAAATCTCAACGTATACTACAATTACTATCATAATACAAAGATATAGTGTAATTTCACATATGCTCACATTTTACAAACTATATATTCCATTCAATTTTATTTATTTGAATTCAGATTATGTATCAACTAACATCTGGTGTGATTTTTTTACGTCTTTTACAATGAAGATAACCAATTATACAATTTAGCAATCACAAAGATTGTTACACATTATCAAAAATTGATGAATTTGAAATGAAATACGATATTTGAAATTTAAAGTTAGTCGATAATAGTAACCCAAACCGAAATTTTGTGATAGAACAATTTTATATTACATATCAAAAAATGACGGACCTGCACAGTTCTCTTTTTTCTTCGACCTGCGGAAGAGTATCTATGGCAATCATTTTTGTGTTCTATCAAGACGTTTATTGAAAAACGCCTGTTAATAAATAATATTTTTAATTTCTACTAAAAATCATGAAGATGCATTGTTCATTGAGCAAACAATTCAAATTATCCATGGAAATTAAACTACTATTATATAAAGAATCAAACCCATATGGACCTACGGGCTAGAGCTTAGAGATGATACTGACTAAAACTCAGGATTAAAGAGAAAATGGCCTCTAGATAACATATTATATAACAACCATTAAAAATACCATTTCAAGCAATATATTGTAAGATAGATCAATGGATCCTATTTTATTTCAACATTCATTTAATCAGTTCTGTTCGGGACACCGACCAGTGCACATCAATCAAAACAAATTATTGTATACCTGAGTGAGTGAGTCATACGGACAATGGCGTCGAACGTAGGCGATCGCCCCGGCCGACCGCCTGACATAAATATAAACACTAACTGTTCATCACTTGGAACAACAATTGCGTCGGCTATGAACATATTGAACTCAATTGATGATGATAGTGATATGTTTTGTAATTACAATGAAAATCAAAGTGAAATAACAACATCTCCAAATAATATCAATATTAACAACTCAATCGAGCAGCCGTGTTCTAGCAGTGCTAACCCAGTGACAAATACAGTGCCGGCAAATATACACAAGTGGCAGACAGTTCCGTGCAGTGCTAAAAAGCGTAAAGTGTGTGGTACAAAAATCAATCCTCTGGAATTGACCAACAAATTTAGTGTATTATCAAACGAAACGCCAAGTAACACCGCTAACGGTAATAATAATACAAACACAACAAACAGTCAGACCGCTGCAACCGTAAAACCGCCCCCAATTTATATATACAATGTCAATGATTTTGCCGATATGATGCAAACAATTAGTGCCGCTTTACAACCGGGTCAATTTGTCACGAAAACACTGCCTAATGATATGGTTAAAATTAACGTCACTGACGCAGACGTTTATAGAAATGCCGTCAAGTTTATGAAAAATAACAACATTATATTCCACACCTATCAAATAAGCAGCGAGCGTGCATTTAGAGTGGTGCTCAAATATATACATTATACAACTGATATAAACGAAATCAAAACAGCCATCGAGAAATACGGACATACAGTGAGAAGCATTACAAACTTGAAACAACGCATTACAAAAAAACCGTTAAATATATTTTTTGTGGATCTAGAACCAAATAGTAACAATTCGGCGATTTACAAAATTGACAAGCTAATGAACCAAATAGTGTTTTTTGAACCGCCAAGACGAACCAAGGACGTCATCCAGTGCCATAGGTGCCAGCTCTGGGGACATACTAGGACATATTGCAACCGCCCTTATGCATGTTTAAAATGTGGTGATGATCATCCTACTTCTGCATGTAAAAAACCAAAGGACACTCCAGCCTGCTGCTTCCTTTGCGGCGACGAGCATCCCGCCAACTATAAGGGTTGCCCATTTTTTCCGAAACACAACAAAAACTCAACGAATTCGTTCTCCCAGCATCAGAACCATTCGCAGCCAAACATTACTAAAAACCGGGAACGAATTTCCTACACCAATCAAACATCTGATCACTTGAGCTACTCACAGGTCCTAAAAACACAAAATCATGTAAATCAAGAAGTTTCAGCAATCACATCCGTAATCAACGACCTAAAGGACGTAATAAAACAAATGATGCAACAAAATACAATGATTATGAATATGTTATCCCTTGTGGTAAGTAAACTAAATAAATAATGGCTAATTTATTAAAAATTGCTATATGGAATGCCAATGGCATCTGCCAACACAGACGCGAAATTACTCACTTTCTTATCGAGCATAAAATCGACATACTGTTAATAAGTGAATCGCACTTGTCATATGGTGCTACATTCAACATTCCTAACTACAGGACCTACTACACGCCACATCCTGATGGAACCAGTCATGCAGGAAGCGCAGTTTTAATAAAGTCAAATATACGCCATCAAGAACTAAACAAATACGATGCTAATTATTTACAGGCCACCACATTACTAGTGAACGTAGTACCATTCGACATTATGGTTTCTTCAGTTTACTGCCCACCCAGACATACCATCAAATCTGATCAGTTTCAAGCATTCTTCAACACGGTGGGTCCCAGATTTCTAGTTGGAGGTGACTTCAATTGTAAGAACACACTCTGGGGTTCAAGATTAACTACGCCTAAAAGTCGTGAACTCGAAAAAGCAATCACCTCTAAGAAACTTGCCGTCGTGTCTCCATGGTCACCCACATATTGGCCCAGTGACCCCCACAAACACCCAGACCTGCTTGATTTTGCCATCACAAAAGGATTAAATCTCTCTAACATATCGATAATTTCAACCTACGACTTGTCATCGGATCACTCGCCTTTGATAATAACTCTGAGCTGCTCCTGCGCAGTAAGTTTTCCTGAAACTTTTTTACACAACTCGAGGACAAATTGGGAACGTTACAGAAATAATATTTCTGAAAGATTGGACTTGAAGATTTGTTTGAAATCACCGAACGACATTGATGATTCTCTAAATCATCTAATACATGTACTACAAGACGCTGCAAAACTCTCAACACCACCATCAAAGCCGAAGGACGATCAACCATTAAGTATTGAAATTAAACGATTAATTGCCGAAAAACGCAAAGCTCGACGTCTTTGGCAAAAATCTCACGATCCAAAGGATAAAACTGTTTTTAACAATCTGAATAACAAGTTGAGAAGAAAATTGCTTGAACACAATAACTCGTGTTTTGACCAATACATCACCAATCTCAATAGAAAAGACAATTCAATCTGGCGTGCCGTAAAAACCAATAACAAACAGCACTCAATCAATAGCCCACTAAAAATCAATACTCCCAACGAACCTACTTGGGCTCGTACCGATTCTGAAAAGGCAGTTTGTTTTGCGGATCACTTGGAAACAGTTTTCCAGCCAAATATTTCCATGGACAATAATACAGTTGTAATAGCCAGAACTCCAACAGATTGTAGCGCAGAATTACGTATTCCAAAATTCACTCCAGCTCAAGTATTTTCTCACACCCGGGCGCTGCAAAATAGGAAATCCCCTGGCATCGATCTAATAACACCTAAAATGCTGAAAGAGCTGCCAAGAAAAGGACACGTTTTACTAACATACATTATCAACGCCATCTACAGACTGAAGTACTGGCCTACATTGCTTAAGCAATCGGAAATTATATTAATTCTAAAACCAGGCAAAAATCCAGAATTACCAGATTCATACAGACCAATAAGTCTCTTGTCCACCATTGCCAAGCTATTTGAAAAAATGATTTTGTCGGATATCACGACTAAATATGAGATATTTCCTACACATCAGTTTGGATTTCGTCCAATGCACTCAACGATCCAGCAGTGCCATCGTGTGGTAGACAAAATCTACAAATCGTTTGAGAAAGGAGAATACTGCACCGCAGCTCTTCTCGATGTGAGCCACGCGTTCGACAGAGTCTGGCACCATGGTCTCCCAATCAAAATCAACAAAATTATGCCTGATTACTATGAATTCTTCAAATCCTATTTATCGGACAGAACTTTTCGAACAAAAGTAGGCAGGCAGGTATCGACGTTTCGGAAAATTGAAGCCGGGGTCCCCCAGGGAAGTGCTCTGGGGCCTATTTTGTATATCATTTATACCCATGATATTCCGACTTGCAACGGCACCCTTACAGGAACTTTTGCTGACGACACTGTTATAATGGCTACCGACTATAATCCTATTGTAGCCAGCAAGATACTCCAAGAGCATCTAGACTCAATTGAACTTTGGTCCAAAAAATGGAGAGTAAAAATTAATGAAAGCAAGTCGTGCCATATAACCTTCACGCTGAAAAAGGGTAAATGCCCTCCTGTCAGCATGAATAACAAGGCTATACCAGAGGTCTCCAACATCAAATATCTCGGTATTCATTTGGACCATAAACTAAACTGGATACAACATATAAACCAAAAAATAAAAGAGATACGAAGCAAAGTCAGGTCACTGTATTGGTTAATAGGACATCACTCCAAGCTGTCGCTGTACAACAAACTTCTTATTTACAAATCTTCCATTAAACCTATATGGACCTATGGAGTCGAGCTTTGGGGATGCGCCAGCAAAACCAGAATCAAGGCCTTACAGAGACAACAATAAAAAAATTTAAGACTTATCACAAGCGCGCCTTGGTATGTATCCAACGAAATCTTGCATAATGACCTCCATATGGAAACAGTTCAAGAAGTGATCAGTAAAAGAAGCATATCTCACTTTGCCCGGCTACATAACCACGTAAATTCCATCATACAACCGCTGCTGTTGGACTCTCAACCCAGAAGACTCAAGAAGAAACAACCAGCAGATCTTCTCTAAGTGTCTAGTAATCCTCATTGGAGGGTTATCTACCATGCCAACTATTATACTCAAGTGCAACTCTATTTGAGTTAATATTGAACCAAACAGCCATAGAACAACAATATGTTCTGATTGCTGTTGGATAATGTTAAAAAAAAAAAAAAAAAAAAAAAAAACATTCATTTAATCCTCACTTTAGCTTATATAAATATTGTAATTTTTCTAATTGCTAAATAAATCTATCTAAAAAATACTATTATAGAAAATATTGATAGTATACGGTTAAATGAATAGCTAAAGTTATAATAAATATAGCATATTCGTAAAAAGTCGGAAGTTGTGAGATTATCTATTTCATGTCACTTAAAGTCGTATTTTGTACAATATTATAAGAAGAGTAATAATTGAATTGAAAAATAGTTTTTGTGTGTTCACCATTTCGAGAAATAAGTGACAAATAAATAAAATAATAATTGAATAAAACTACTTTGATAATTAGTAAAATTGAATATGAATAAAAACATTTTAAATGTATTAGTAAGTTATGTATCGATATTTAATAATAATGTATAAACAAACAATTCCAGAATTAACCGGAACCATGGTAACAAATATTCTGGTTAATAACTTGCCTCACAATTACTACATAGAAAATATTTTATAAATTTCAATCTAATTTTGGGCTGTGCAAACAGTTTCAGTTACCTGGATATGATTAATGGATGTTTATTCTTCATTTCACAGTTGACATTTGACACGTTTACCGTTGGCCGTTTTGCCGGTCTGGGAGCAGACGGCTGCCCAGACGGCCACATGTCAGTCGCCGAAGAGGGACGACCCGAGTCCGGGGGCCGATGGTGCGGCGCAGCTTGGGGGTACACGGTGTACTATAGCGAGACGCCGTCAGTCAACGTGACATTGCGTTTGGACAGACTAGCCCAACAGGTAGATTTATGTTTTTCATTTATTACTTTTATTCTTTATAGTTTTGGAGTATTTTATATTTATCTCCAGTCCAGTTATTTAATAATAGGAGAAAGATGAAGTATGATCGTTCCAACAACTTCCCATTATTGCTTTCAGTCAGTGCCTTACATTAACATTATCTGTAGACCTTACATTAACATGATCTGTAGACCATTGCTTTTAAAGAAACAAAATTTTGGAGTACAGTTGTGACATGTATTTCTTGTCCTTTTCGGGTGATTTAACCCTTTCCACTCGGCGGCGGCATCCGAGTCGAAAGGGTTAAACAGATGAAAAATCTAACATAAGTAAGACAAGATATAAAAGAAAAGAAAAACAAAAATTCAATATATACAAAAAAAAATTTTGCAACGAAATATTGTTAACTTTGTTTGAAAAAATATGTTGTGTTATATATTGTTACATTTATTCATAAGCTTTATTAAGGTCACTATTTTAGTATTTCCATGTTACCAAATGTTCAAATTATCATTTATTTTTACTTTTCTCTCAGCAAACTGGTAAATTAATAAAATTATGGCTGATCAAAAAAAAGGGTTGCAAGCGTACCCAATCTTTCCTACTTATTTATAACTTCACAATATTATGCCACAATGTTATTGAATATTATTGTAACTTTTTTTTGTAAAGAAAGAAGAAGAATGAAGTCACGTTTAAGAGTATATAGAATAGTATAGAATATAAAATAGAAAGTATAAATAAAAATTATATAGGGAAAATAGTATGAACCTGAAGATTGTATTGAAATTGAAATATGTTGTATGTGTCTAAATGCTCGATTAAGCGAAGCCAATAAAGATAAATAAATAAAAAAAAATCCGAATTCAATAGACTCATTCGAGTTACTCATATAATTCAATTTTAATTGAATCATTCAAAAATCGAGCTATTCAACTTCTGCACAGATTATTGTTTTCTTTGCATTTGTTTATTAGACAGAACGTCGAAAGCGAATTTGTTTATAAAATAAAAAACCCAATTTTAATAGGCCCAAGATTCCAAATATTTTTCTATATGCTTTAGTAATATTAAAGTGTTTGGCTATATAATATTGTACATTAATTTGAAAATATATTTTAACCATATTCAAAATTGAACCATTTTTAATTATTTTTATAATATATTCTTTGATAGCAAATTATATTTTTAACAAAGATTTTGATCACAATAATTTACGAGAATTATGACTCGTTTCAGTCGGAGCCATCACTAATTTTATCCGAGATTTAGCCCCCTTATCTGATTATGAGCAGAATATTTAATCCAATTATTAATAGAAATTTTGTAATTTTGTTTTCAAATTTAAAAATGATATACATCTCAATATTATATTACTAATTGAAAAAAAATGATAGTTATTAGTTTATTAGTTTTATTTGTATTTATATGTTATGGATGTGTAGATAAATATGCATTTTTTTTTTGAATTTGTTTGATTTATTTTTTCAGTGTAAAAAGATAATAAAAATGAATTTTATATCAATATTGTTTGAATCATGATAGTGTTCATAGCTACTAATACTTCCTAAATTTAAATTGGATTTTCGGCAGTACATGTTGTAATAGATAAAACTTCAAACAGCTATGAATTTTATTCATTAATTTGTTTTATTTTTTTTACTGTATTTACAATAAATAACTTTGGTATGATTAATTTACACTATATTTATTGGCTGGTCATTCAACATACGTTCATGTTTTGTTGCCATTAATATAATTTGATTATTTTATTTTAAACTTAAAATTAAAAGTCAAATAACGATATATGAAGAAGAATATAGTAATTTCATTTATGGTCAGTATAGGAACTTTTGTTAATTAAAATTTTAAGTCGAATTGAGATTACCGTGAACTACTAAACCTAATTACAATTCACCGTAGAAATATTTTAAACAAATAAAGGAAATTTTAATTGCTTCAAGGACTTGATTTTTATTTAATTAAATTCAGCTAACCAATGGCGTTAATTTAAAACCAGCATAAATAATATTCATATATGAACTTTCAATTTAAAACTTTCAAAGCATTAATTTTGTCACTTTTTTGTCCAAATATATTAACATTGGCAAAGTACAATTTTAGGGTCAGTACAGTAATTGAATTACCTAACAGAAATATCAGTTAGGAAACAATATTTCATGACAGTTTCAAATTTACATACATGTATTTTCCGTGCTACATACAAATAATTTTCATGTACATTTAATTTATGATCCCAATGCGTAATTTTATCATTTAAGCTCGGGAAATCGTTCAACATACATTGCAAATGTGGTAAATTTTGTTGGATATCAAATTTCATGATACATAAATATAAATATCATTGATATTAAGCGAAACAAATTTAATTTATTTGTAACTGAGCTTTTGTTAGGTTTGAAACCAATAATTAAGTTTATTTCTCTGGAAATAATTGGTTGGTCGTGTAATGGGTTAATAGTTTTGAATAGCTCATGCATAAATATAATTTTAATATATTTTTAATGCCTTATGTATTTAATAACGTTTATTTTTGAAAAATGTATATATATATATATATATATATATATATATATATATATTAGGGTGGTCCTTAAAATGGTCATTTTCGAATTTCCTTGCTCCCAGGGGCTCAGATGGTTCCAAATAGATAAAAAACAATTCTCTTAAAGTTTTAGCACTTAATATTAACGTTTAGATAGAGCGCAATTCAATCAAAGTTTTGTATGGAAATAGCATGGAAATTTTTTCAAAAATTTTAAAAATGTTTTTAGATGTAATTTGGCGAACAAATGAATGAATAAAACTCATTCATTTGTCGCTAAGTTATACCTAAAACATTTTTTTTTAATTTTCGAAATTTTTGCCATGCTCCTTTCTTACGAAGTTTGATTGAATTGCGCTCTATCTAAACGTTAATATTAGGAGCTAAAACTTTCAGAGAATTGTTTTTTATCAATTTGGAACCATTTGAGCCCCTGGGAGCAAGAAAATTCGAAAATGACCATTTTAAGGACCACCCTAATATATATATATATATATATATATATATATATATATATATTGATTGTTTCTTTTCCATAAAAAACAATTTGTTTTTGAAGATGTTTAATAACGACGTTTCGGAACTAAATACGTTACATCATCAGGTTTATTCTGTAATAATTTATATATTCATATCACTAATAATTTTTTTTTGTTAAAAACACTCGATTTTTTTGGAGGATATTTGTAGATGTTATGTCTACACAAGACTTAACCACACTTTAGTTATTTTAGAATATTTAACAGTATCACTACAGAAAATGAAATATTTTAAATTAATTCTTTCATTTCAGAATATTTTTAAATTTACTTTATATACCATAATAAATACTAATTTTTTTAAGTTTATTTGATTATAATTATAAATTGTGTTATTATCTATGTTTACCAATATAAGATATTTGAATAGGGTACTGAGTACTATGTATTTTCTAGTTTGCTGGGAGAAAAAAAAAATAAATGGTGATTTGAACATTCGCCTAATTTTATTGTCAAAAATATGGAACACATCACAACATAATCATTTACAAAGTTTATGAATATAAAATAACTATTTATAACTATTATAATTTTTTAAACAAGAAATATTTGTGAAATCTTTTGTTTTCTTGTATTGAATTTGCCTTCTCCTTTATCTTGCGTAGTTTGTCTTAGTTATGTTAGATTGTATATGTTTAGATTTCACTCAAAAAGGTCAAAAATACATGTCACAACACATACATTTGTGTGGCATATACATGTTGCTTAACTAATTGCTTACAATTAATTGCTTACAATTAACTTCTATTAAATGTATTAGATGTATTAGATATACAATTCACAATTTTCAGTAAATAAAATACAAATTAAGAAATGCTAAAATAATTTTGTCTTGATTTTATGAAACTTGATATTAAGTCTTCGTTTAGAGCATCTTCAAAAGTTGAGGTCGTGTATATTGATTGATTTTCTGAAAAAAAGAGCAGTATCAGAGTCGAAAAATATTTCTTAGCTAAGATAGCTATTGCTCAACTTACGACAAAGTAACAAACAAAATGATCTACCCTGTATACAAGTATCTGTTAATAATAACAGAAATCGAACAAAAGACAGGGCGCTGACTCAATGCGATGATGGAAAGTTGTTTAAACAAACATACTTCATGTTTCTCCCTTTGGACCCTATCTTAAAATCAGTATAGTTTAGCAGTTGTGACTGTCACTGTCGTACCCTGTTACAACCGTACCCAATCTTCCCTAATATATATAGTTGAAAAAACACGCAAATAAACCTTCGAAACTCGAAACGCAAAATCATAAAGAATAAAATATATAATGCATATTAATATAAATATAATATAGTATTTGTAAAATCAACACTTGCTTTTTAGTTAAAAATAGAATGGTCTCAATTATCATAAGCTGTGTATGTCGCAGCAATATCTTATATCAGTAACAGTATTTTATCTGTGGCTTTCGCTCATACAATATTTCAAATTCAGGGCGTCGGATATAACTTTGATCTAAAGTTATCTTACAAGTTGTTGCGTAAGGATGACATACGACTTCGCAACGAAGGTGGAGCTTGGACCGGCGAATTGGTTCCGGGCACTTACTGTTCGAGAGAACTGCACGATTGCGACATAAGGTGAATATAAACTTTCATTTAAAATTGAATCATTTTATTTCGAATAACTATAGAAAATTTTTAGTATAGAAGGTGCAGTGATCGCATGTATTAAATGGATAACTGTTGTGCTAGCTAGATGATAAACAATAAGTGTCCAGTATCTAAACAAATATTTATTATACATATAAATACGTAAATCCGTCCTTAAGCATAAAAAGATTCAGGTATTTTATATATCAGGCTATTCAAATTTTGATAAACTATTCTAGAATTTATAAACATAAATAAAATAGTGATAATGACCTAAAAAATTAATATTAATAAGATGAGAAACGTCAAAATATAAATTCACATAAAATTTGAACTCAAATGATGATGGTATGTTATATTATGAACAAGATAAATGTAATTTAGAAATTATTATTACTAAAAAGCAACAAGATATCCCAGAAATTAAAAGATCAAATTTAACCAATAGAGTTCATTTACTTCGACAGTTGACAGTTCCAGAAATTTAAATTTACTTAAAATCAAATTAATAATTCTTAATTTTATTTGTATTGACACTCCTGAAAATTTGGACTTTGATTAATAAAAATGTGTTGATTATTATATTTATTTTATAAATGCATGATATATAAAAATATTAATATATTTATCATTCTACATATAATAGTATAATGTAATGTCTCATATTTGTAATTATCTAATAATAATTAATTAATCATAGCTTAAAATGATAATTAATTATTTAATATTTGTTTTTTAGGGTGTTGCTTGAATTGAATTTTGCTTTTCGAAGGACCGATTGTAAATACTTTTGCGCGAACAATATTCTTAAATTTTTTGATTTGCTATTATATTTATTGCAAAAAGTACTTTAATAAATGATACTTTTATAGACGCAGCTAGTTAGCAATTTAAATTTCAAATAATGTGAATAAATTCTTTGCGTTTATTACTTCATATTAATTCATAATATTAAATTTTTTAAAAAAATTGTACGGATCTATTAGTTTTTTTGTATTGCAATAAAATTTAATCGATATTTCAAAATGAATTACAAGTTACAAATTGTTTAAATAAAATCCTACGTAGACCAAATGAAAATCAGCATCGATTTAACGATAATAATATAACATGGAGAAAATGCTGGTGTTACAATGTAACGTTCATGAATATTTTGTATTTTTTATTTTCATAATTTATGAAGCTAAGTATTGCGTAATATTCTTATTTTTTACATATTGCATAAAATAACTTGTATATATAGCACCAAAGACAAAGTTATGGCGCACTTATAAAGTGCACTCAGTTTATACGTTGAATATAAAATTACGTAAGATTTCCAGAAGATTATGGTTCAAGTTTTAAGATATTAGTACAGTTCTGAGATTATAATATTTGGATAAATTCTATAGTATATTAGCACCAAAATTTAATCAAGATATAATTTAGTACATTGATAAAAGGTGAACCACTAGGTTTTTCTTTTAAAATTCTATGTTATTTGTCAAATTAACTAGTCAATATCTTTCAAACGAAGAAAACAAAAAAAAACTTTAATATATTAGTTTAAACAATTTGTAAATAAAATTGAGAGAAATTTACAAGAAAGAACTTCGAATGATTTTTTTTAATTTTTGGGATTCATATTCGTAAATTTACAATGATATGAACCCATACTATTATTACAAAAATCCATATTGCCTAATAATAAAATCATGTATTGTAATATAGTTGACAACAATTTTCTAGAAAATATATAGAAACATAACAATGCTATATATCTTGAATGCCGATTGTGACAAATGTTGTAATGTGTGTACTAATTCATTATCAGGAGCAAATTTCTATTAGGATAAAAATGCATCCATAAATAGATAGCTATATTTGATTCGATAAATTAATAATAAAATTTGAGACATTTGAGACAAAGGATAATGAGATAATATAATGAAGATCAGAGATTATTATTGTTCTATCTACAAATCGTGCAGCATTTTTTATTAACTTTGCTCTTTACTTTTGAGAACTAAAAATTTGTTATTTCTACTAACTTACTAAATTTCATCAAGTAATAATAAAACTAAATCTTATCTGTTCTGTGTTATTCCGAATTATATTAATTAAATGCGATACTTGAACATATGGAGCAAAGTATATAGTTTATTAATATCAATTTGCTGTATATTTATATATATTAGGATGGTCGTTAAAATGGTCATTTTCGAAATTCCTTGTTCCCAGGGGTTCAAATGGTTTCAAATTGATAAAAAATTGATCAAAAATTTAAAAAATATCTTTTAGATGTAATTTAGCGAACACATGAATGAATAAAACTCATTCATTTGTCGCTAAGTTATACCTGAAACATTTTTTTTTAAATTTCCAAATTTTTTTCCATGCTCTTTCCATACGAAGTTTGATTGAATTGCGCTCTATTTAAACGTTAATATTAAGAGTTAAAACTTTCAGGGAATTGTTTTTTATCAATTTCGAACCATTTGCGCCCCTGGAAGCAAGGAAATTCGAAAATGACCATTTTAAGGACCACCCTAATATATATATATATATATATATATATATATATATATATATATATAAATATATATATAGTAAGATTATAGTAGCATTGCTTGTTATTACTACAATGTTTTCTGTATTGTGTATTTGGACATTGTTAACGAATATATATATAACGAATGCAAGGACGGAAGTCATCTTAATGTAAATCCAGCCCATTTATTCACCTAATCAAGCAGTTATCTTAAAGTTCATTATATGTTAATTGAATTTTTTTTCATATTACACACAGACCATGCCGCATAAGGTCGCCGAACTATCCGGGCGTTTACCCGCGCAACCTGACTTGCACGTACCGAGTGAGGCAGCGCGCGCCGCCGCCCGGAGCGCACGCCATGCTCGCAGTACGACAGCCGGATGGTCATAAGCTGCATATCAAGGAACAGGCGCCGCACTACGAACGGGGGCAGAGATTGCTCAGGTTAGTGAAAAAAGAGAATTTTTTATTAGTGGGCTTTATTTTGATTTTCTAGCATATGACTAATTGACCCAGCGGTGGCGTAATCGGTGCGGATGTGGGCTAGTCCAACTAGTCCCCGGTTTGATGGTTTGATTTCCGCCTCAGTCATGTCGAGACATCAGACAGCATGATTATAAGGATTATAAACCTCAATTGAAAATATCTTCTCGTTGGCATAGCTGCATTTAAAAATATGGTCATCATTATTAAATTTGATGATCTAATAAATCTGGCTTACTTTCTGTATGTGTGTGTGTGCGTGTGCATGTGTATATGTGTCCAATTGATAACTGATTATTTTCGGAGGTAATAAATACAACTTATTGAATTTCTCTTCTAAGTTACTGAAAAAAACATTTCATAAAGAGCTTTAAAATTTTTTGAAAAATGAAAAAAATTGAATTTAAAAAACCTTTCTTTTATATTTCGAATTTAAAAAAAAAAACTTTTATTTATTAAATTTATTAAAATTATATTTTATTTGAAAGATTCGATTCCTATTGATAACGATAACGTGCTGATTAGTTATTGGCCAAGGCAAGTCCAACTGTTTCGAAAATACGGGCCAAAATGCCAAGCATGATAATTCAGGTTTTGAGAAACGAAACGTCTAATATCATTAAAAAAAATACATGTACATATAGCCAAAATAAAGAACTGCTTAACTTTGTGGGAGGCAGGTCTAGCGGTTTCGGTGTTCCAATGAAAAAAAATTAAATAGAAACATTTGGTGGTCAAAAGTGATCATTAGACATGTGCATATCAAATTATCAGGAATGGGGTGGCATTTTTGTCAGTGCCTCAGGGCGCCAAATTTTTAAATCCGGCCCTGTAGTGTATGTTAATATTACTACTATGATTTTGCTTTGCAAATTCAATATGCTTATATTGCATATTTTTGCTTTATAATTTTGTTGCATTTTTTGCATACACACCGTTTATCGGCGAAAACTTACTTTATCATTACATTTTATTTTCCCTATTCATTTGCAATCTTTAAATTCAGTGAACTAGATTTTTCTTTGTGATTAATGTAGCATATAGTATATATATATTTCCAAAATCACTGATAAAATAACAATTTTAAAGGTTGTTTAATTATAAGTATCTCAATAATTTAATTATATTACCTTTAACATATTATATAGATACTGATACTTCAAATTTTATATTTTTTCTATTTTATGCGTGAAGGTTGTAATTTATTTCAACCAATGATATAAAAAAATATGTTTCTCAAAATTGTTTTTCGCATTCTTTCAATGATAAAACAAATTTATCCATTAAAGATTTGTTCTGACAGAAAAAATTCAAATTGATACCAACATTTTTTTGCATATATACTTTAATTGTAACTTAGACTTTGGTTGTGTCAAGCATCATTTTTTGTGAAATTCTAATTATGACGTATGAAACTAAAAGTGTTTATTTTTCACTTGAAAATCTTGGCTAATGATAAAATATCTAGATAACCATCTACCTTTTTTATTTGTAAATACCAAACTATGTCGTAACTATCTATAATAAAAAAATTGATTGTGAAAAAATTTAGAGCAGAATTGTTAAGATTCTTATTATATTTCATACATTACCATAGTTAATACTTAATATATCATATGAAAAAATACGGTAACTGTGTATAGATGCTTTTATTAGTTTCATAATTAAAGGATTATAAATTGATTTTGTAAGGTAGTTCATAGTTTTTAATAGTTTTCAGCACCTGTAGCATTAGAATTATTTAATAATTGTATATTAATTCAATTTAAAATATTAACTATTCAAAAAATATTTTAACAAAGCATGTCATAATTAGCCAAGTTGACTACAATTTCCTTCAACGCCTGTTGCAATATTATTTACACACGATGCACTTTGCAGATTTATTTTAACGCTATACGACAAATTTCATTAGGCAAACAATTTGCTTAAGACCCAATGAATCTTTGCAGACTATGTACAAAATTACTTTATAATTCTGAATCAACATAATGATGAGTAGTTGGAAAACTAACGTAAAAGCATATCTGCCTGCATAAGATCTTATATTCAATATAATACTACTGAGTAACTTATACTGCTGTTTCCATTATAGAAAGTTGAGCGCATTATACATATCGCAGCGTATGGGGTAACTAAGTTATATAAAAGTTTCGCATAATGTGCATATGTGTTGCAGGCAAAGAATGAGTGTACGAGTACATGCAGCATTTCCATTGTAATTTTATCCTGGCACTACCGAAACTTATTGAATTACAATTTGTATCAAACTGAGAAGATACTAAAATTTGAAACAAAAACAATTTTGCCTGGATTAGTGTAGAAATCAGAGTAAAAAATATGAGTAATTTAATCAATAATCAATCATAAATAATCCTAATACTAGCAATAAGTCTTAATATTGATTGTGATTTTTAGAAAAGATTCGAAATTGAAAAATTTGTCCTATTATCTAGAAACAATAGTACTAAAGTCATGATTCTCCTTCACAAAAATGTTTAAATCATTATAAAATACATTTAAATTTGTAATGTGATTGAGTTTTGGAAATTATCAATAACTTTGAAACGGTTAAAAAAACGTTTTATAATTATTGTTTTTACATAATTTCTATGATTATTATTTTTATTTATTTATTATTATTATTATTATAGTTTGTTTTTTTCCTTTACTTTACATTATAGATTTGTTTAGATTATGCTCTCATTGTAGCTCATAGAATTACTTACAATATTCTGATTGTTACATATAAATTGAATAAAAAATATTACGTTATATATAGCAATTTTAATTTATCCAGAAATAGTATTTTAACTCCTTAATAAATTAATTTTTAAAATATTGGTATGTGGCCATATATAGGACAAAAGTATAATTCTCAAGAATTTCGATATAATATAAACTACTATCATATATTTTAATAAAATTTCTCTAATTATTAATTGTCATATCCAATATATGATTCATACAATTAAATATTATTTAATGTATTTGACTAAAATATAAAAGTATAAAGATGTGTTGTATCGCACACAAATTTGAAATTTCCGACTCTGATTTTTGGGTAATATCATTGACTCTCAAATAATTGAATAAAACTTTCCTCAATGTCAATCATCTTATGCTTCAATAAAATTCAATCCGTGTAATTTTTAAACGACATACATACACGACACACAAACAACACCAAATCGTTCGACACTGATTTTTGAGCAATATCGCTGGTTCTGAATGAATCAATACTAAATGCTTATTTTAAGTTCAACTGACTTAATCACCAATAATATCGGACCTATAGTATTAAATTATTCTCAATTTTTGTAATGTGAACTTGTAGGGAAAATAGGGAAGAAATAGCATATATAGACTAAATAAAACAGTGGCTTTATTTTAAAATTGGTCAGTTTTAGTACCGTTTGCACGAATGTATTGCGTTAGGAAATTCATAATCACAATCCTGTCAGATGATCAGATGTTAGTCGTCTTAGTAAAAAGTTTATTTTAAGAGTGAAGTTTTTTAACTTCCCGTAGGGCAAGTTATAGTAACCGCAAATAAAATCAAAAATGAAAATATTGATATATCTTAACGTTTTAAAACCTTCTGAACATTTTGGCATACCTTATGAAAAATGGATGTATGTGTGTGTGTACGTGTATGTGTGTGTGTGCGGATACAAATTTTCGTCGACGATTTCGGGAACACGGATGGAGCGATTTGAATAATTCAAAAAACATTTTACTTGTATTAATAAGATGATCTAGTAAGAAAAGTAAAAAAATGCCATTTGGCGGTCAAAAATGACCAAGATATATGCGCATCAAATTATCAGATATTTTATAGAGATTTTAACAATAAGTATAAATTTTGTTTACATTCCTATGAGTTCCGTACCAATGTTTATCCGTTACACGGCGACGCGGCGCTTACGCTTTCGATGTTTCGTCTCTATGCAGTTAAAGCAGTGCGATTGCTTTGAAAAAAAGTTCAGAATTTCCAAAATATTTCAAAATAAATTTTTCTTCAAAAAGCCTTTTTTTTCAAAAGAAAATAAAATTTAGTCAAAAATGTATAGTTTCTCAAAAATCTAATTATTTAGAGTAAATTTTTTTCAAAAATCTTAATCTTTTTGGTACGGGAAGTTCCGGCAATTTGCCTTAAGGCACAATGCAATGCGCCCCACTAGTTTGTTATTATTTGTATTTATTTATTATTAACTATTAAAATTAAAATTAAATTAAAAAACCTATACCAGTAGTAGTGCTTATGATCCATTTTATAGCAATTATTAACTGTTTGACAGTAATTATTATTAGTTTTTGTCCGTTTGTAGTATGATTTGTTCTCATTGGGCTCATGCGTTATATGATGATGTCCTGAAGAAGACCAAACGATTTATTTGTGATCATTTTAAAACTAGTATCTTAGTTTGTCTTTACCTTATATGCCATGGTTTGGCAAATGGTTATGGCAAAATGTTTTTGTAATGAATTGCATTTCACGATCCCACAATTTGGCAAATACATTTTCTAAGTCATAAATCATAATCGCTCTATATGGACTAATTATGGATATCCGATTATTAATTATTACCATTATTATCATACGATCTTTAAAGTTAATACCAGGTATTCACAAACACCGCATTTAAAATTCAAAGTATTTAGAAAAAGTGCTCTCATCGTCGCAAAACGTCGCTCGCATAATTGCATCCATTAAGACAGTCACGTAGTTACTTTGTGAATCAACAACATCCACCATCCACCTGTACTGCACTCCGCCGCCGCGTCACTCCCTTTCGG
Organism: Ctenocephalides felis; assembly: GCF_003426905.1. NCBI lineage: Eukaryota > Metazoa > Arthropoda > Insecta > Siphonaptera > Pulicidae > Ctenocephalides > Ctenocephalides felis. The sequence goes on from NW_020537758.1 coordinate 54,897,691, forward strand.
TTCTCTTTGCTTCCGTTTGCGAGATCATTAGTGGGAGATTCATACTTTGTTATTAAAACGTAACTATGCATGGCAATTAAACGAGTCGTTCTGGAGCCCCGTATTTATATATTCTTGCATACATAGGGATAAACACACGTATTCAAGGGAATCCAATTCTTGTTCAATTAGACAAGGCGCTGGTGGATATTTTCATTATTTAAATAATAGTAGTAGTTTTACATTTTGCAATTTCACATACTCAGTTTTTTTCTTCTTCAATTATGTGGATGCTTACAGATGCTTACTAATCTACACTAGGCGTAAGTGGCATTTTGCTCTAAAGCAAGTTGCATGAACTTCTAGATATGTATATAATGGACTTAATCAATAGGAAACTAGTGTGGTGCATGGCATCGTCCTTAAGGCAAATTGCTGAAGCGTCCTGTACCATAATTAGAAATCTTGGTACGGAACCCAAAAATATTTTCACAAAATGTGTACACATTCTTAAAATCTCTATAAAATATCTGATAATTTGATGTACTATGTCCAATAAACATTTCTGACCGCCAAGTGACATTTTGTAACTTATTTTTATTGAGAGTCTATAACCGCTAGACCTGCCTGCCCAGAAATGATCAATTCTTCATCTTGTCAATACAAGTAAAATGTTTTTTTAAATTATGTTAGCTTTCTGATTTGATGCACTGTTCTCTTAAAAACTGAGTTACCGTTTTTGGCACTTCCTGTCCCTTATCTTCGAAACGGCTAGAGATGCCTTCGCACTGATCAGCAAGTCTCCTTATCAATACAAATCGAATGTTTTTTGAATTATTCAAATTGGTGGATCCGCGTTCTCGAAATCGTCGACAAAAATGTATCCGCATACACACACATACACACACGCACACACATACATCCATTTTTTCTAAGGTATTCCTAAATATTCTTTGAAACGTAAAGATATATAAAAATTTTCATTTTCGATTATGGATGATTAGGGTAGGGCGGGGCTAGTTGAGCAAATTTTTACTTAAACGGATGTAGCTCCTCAATGAAAAGTCTCAATAAATTGCTATACCGCTTAATGGATTTGTTGTTTATCGCATAGCAAAACTGTTAATACTAGATTTTGGTAATAAGTAAAATTTAAAAGCTACAGCTGTTTAAATCCAAAAAGTCAAGTATGCTCAATGTACCCCATAGGTGGGGCAAGTTGAGCACTAAGAAAGTATAATGAAATTATAGGTTCAATGTCGATTAGTGATGAAATAAAATAAGTTTTTATTAACCAGTTCTATATTTATAGTCTTTATTGACAAAGAAAACAAAACTTACAGTAATTTTCTTTAATTAATTAACGAAAAGTAGAATCAACAAAACAATATCGTATCTTAGGAATTATTTTACCATTATATTCAGTATTTTTCTTTAAAATCATTATTTCTTTATATTATTACTCATAGACTTAGCTAAAATTTTAAAAATAATTAATTTCTGGAAATTAATGGTAATTTCCTTAGTGACAGAACAAGTTTAGCAGCTATGCTCAACTAACCCCAACTCGGAATTTCAAAATAAAAGTGAGTTTATAAAAAAACCGTAAGAATTATACCCAGAATCTCTGTGCATATTAAAAATTCAATAATTATATGGAAGAATAGCATTTACCTGATTAGAAATAAATAACATTTGACTAAACCAGACGAAAACTCGTGATGAATCACTTTTTTACTTTTTGGTCTCAAAATAAACAAAACGCCCGTGAGCCTCACTCATTTGTCCAGCGGCCACTAGCGATCGCGGGATGTTTATTTCTCCCAAACATCAATCTTTCCGCCATATAATGCCTAAACGGACGGTGAATAGTTTTCGAGATATTTCGATTGCTCAACTTGCCCCTATGCTCAACTAGCCCCGCCCTACCCTACTTAGTATAGCAAGTTGCTGTAGAGATTTCTCAATTTTGTATAAATTTTCTTCAGTTATTTTCAAGCATGGAAGATTAATCTAACTCTTAATTAATTTTTATAATTTAACCAGTTGGGTTTTTTTTTCTAATATTTCAGTATGTTCATTAAGACTAGCAACTCTTATCTATTACCATTCAAGGTTCCATATTTGGCAAATGTTTTTCAATGATCAATCTTGAAGAAACGATCTGACCGATCTCTTCCAAATACTATTCAGTATGGTTTCTAAATTATATGTTTCGAATAGTTCTTGAATTTGAAAGATTAGCAGATCCTTTTGGGAAAAGGTAGAAGAAAAATTTTTGCACTTCTGTACTATGAAGAGTGAACGGCTTGGCCGGCCTACGTGCAGAATTATACAATGCCAGTCCTTATCAAGTTGCATCTATTGGCTTTTAAATTTTTGAATTCAACAAAACGGCAAAAATCGATTCCGAAAGACACACATTCATACACATACAAACTTTTAACAAATTTGTTTTCAAAGTTTAACAACCAGATTTTTTCGTCGTTAAAAAATAATACATAAGAATACACGACTAAAACAAATCTTTTTCTTATTTAACAAGGTAGAGCAGAGCTTGAAGGTTAGCGGGTAAAATGGTCGACCACTGATATCTCAAAAATAAGTAAAGTTACGAATTTTTTAACAATATTTAAAAGTAGAGGAAAAAATATGTTATCAGGAGAAAAATATATAAATTATCTAACAGCAATGTTAGATAATTTATAACCAAAGTATTTTCTTTCATTCTTAGTAGTTTTGATTGTGAGCACTATTGTTATGTTTGAGAGACTAATATAATTTTTAAGTATACACTATTTTTTATATGTAATATTAGTATTTTTAAGTTAGATTTAACCGTTTATTATATTACTTCTATAAAAGCTTATTTGTGGGTGGGATAAAAAGAAACAACTGAACGTTTACCCTTTCTAAAGCAACTTTTAGAAATTAGTTCTCTCACTTTGTAAATGCAGCAATAATTGCTGCTTCATTTACCATTTGCTTTGTCTGATCACTTTGTTATGTAACGTTTTCGCCACGCAGCCATCAGCTTACTCCCCAAGTCACAGGATTCTAAAGTTTCTTAAAAATGATAAATAATATAACTGATTACTTTCGCGTTTACAAGATTGTAAGTGTGTTATACCCAAATGCTCTTAGTCTAATGCATCTAATTCTTATCCCACCTGTACTGTCCCACACCAGAGGCAGGTTACTACGTATTTACTGAAACGGGCCGTTCTGTTTCCCTTCAGCTTAATGGCGCGATTTCATTTGCTTCCGCTCCTGGTATAAATGCGACCGTTGTTATTTTAGATGTGCACCCCAATGTAACCTGACGCCTATTGTGTACAATACACCGTATTATTATTAGTCGAACGTAGGTCGTTGTATCTGTAAGTTTAAGCAGAATAGGAAAGCATTTTTCGAGCTTCGGGAAACCCTGTTGATGCTTTGCAGGTGAAAACCGATTTACGTATAATGAGGTTGCATATCACTTCAATTTAGTTACACTTGGTTGAATACTAGTTGAAGGTTTATTATTTATGTAATCACAAAATGCAGTATGGGGGTACGGTTGTGTCACGTTTTTGATTAGCCATGATTGTGTTAATATACCAGTTAGCTGGGGAAAAAGTTAATAAAATGTTAATACCGGTATTTCAGGTATTTTTACATAAGCGCTATTTGATACATAATTCACTAAAGTTTAAATTTCTCCGAACAAATTTATCTTTAAATTCCATAATCGCATAAACAGCTATATCTTTAAGTGATTCTATAGGGTAAACAAATGACAAATATTATCTCAACTCGTCATTGAACTGAATATTTATTGCTTTACTAAGAGGGCTTCATATTGTGTTACAATAAATAGAGTTAGGCTGATAGATAATGATGTTCGTTTTATCTTATGTAAAAATGTAATGGTTTTCTAAGTGACATTTGCGTCAAAATATTTTATATCATACAGATTACCCCCGCGTAATCTTTATTTTTTCTAACTTTATACATAATAATTATGATAATTACTGAATATTTTTACTTCTTATTACAATTATAAAACTTCGAAGCTTGACTATAGAACCATCAAATTATTTTAAATAACAATACTCAACAATTATAGTATCTTATTATTTATCTCGATAAAGTATCGGATCTTAAATTAGTGTAGAAAAATTATTTTTTTTAAATATTGGAGTTTGTGCTAATTCAACACATCGGATAAAGACAATACAGTTTATTATAATAATGTAATATGATCTTTTATGAGTATTTGGTCTTTCTTACTTACGAGTTTGTTCTTGGTGAAAAGTACTCAATATATTCGATACTGATAATGAATTAATTAAATTGGATATAATTTTGTTAAATTACTATTAAAAGAATCAACTCATTGTTTTTTTTTGTTTTTATTGTTTAGTTGAATATAGTTGTAATTGTATGTACATTTTTTTATATTTGCACAAGTAACTTTCAATTTTTTACGTTTGTTTAAGATAATAAAAATACCAGCATTTTACCAGTAGTCCGGTTTTAAAATGAAAAATTACCGAAATACCGGTATTGAAATTTTTCATCGGTATTGCATTTCCTGATATGCACCAAAATGGTTTATAACGATTTCGTATGGCCGTAATTTCAGAAAAATCTTTGATTTTTTATAATTAATTACGAAGAAGCAGCTTGGCAGATTGTCATGCCAAAATGATAAATCTTCTACTTCTTTATATAGTTACATTAAATGTCTTTCACATTTTTATAATCAGTTCAGCTAAGAATTGGCTCACACACTAACATACATATTTTTTTCAAATTTGATCTCAAACTATTCCGAGTGATTTGAAACGTCGAGAAATCATAAAATTTACATGTCGGATTTTTTCGTGAAAACATAAAATGTTTCGTGAAGTTACAAACTGTAGTGAAATATATCTCTTTGGAATTGACTTAAATGCTTTTAATTTTTTGTTTCTATAGTAATTGATCATAGTGTTTTTGTATTTAATCCTTTTAATTCAAAATGATTTAAATTCGTGTTATTCAAATCGATTATTAATTCCTGCAGTATAATTTAAGTTTAATTTGCTCTTACTGCAGACGAATGAAATCCTTTATTATTTGAATGCACAAAGCAAAGAATCCATTACCCATTACAATCCATTCGGGGCCGCTAAACGCTCAATCCAATCTGGGAACTTCACCTTTATATAATTCCGCGTCCGATGTTCTTTGCTCAATCCACTTAAACGCGCTCGATTCCCACTCGCCAAGACCAACGGATTCATAGCCGACTCTGCGGGTTAACGAGTCAACCGTTCGTGGAAGTATCTCTAATTGGAATCTTATTAGATGGGTACATTTGTCTCGTGGCCTTGGGATTTTCGTCTGTAGGGAGTTTCTGCTTATTCCATAAAAAGGGAGGAATATATAGTGAGGTAAAGGAGACATGTCAATTTTGGCAATGGTGAGAAAGCCAGTAACAGAACTGTAAAATGTTTATTTCTTCAACTGTACAATTTATATTTATATTCATATTGGATTTCATATTCATATTCATATTCGTCTTTGTGTTGGTCTTCGTGTTGGTCTTCGTATTCGTATTTGCATTTGCATTCGTATCCGCTTTCGTATTTGTATTCGTTTTCGTTTTCTATTCGAATTCGTATTCATATTCATATTTATTTTCATATTCATCTTCATATTCGATCATCATCATCTTTATATTCATATTCATAGTAATGTAATCATATTCATATTTATATTTATGTTCGTGTTTGTGTTCGTATTATATTCGTGTTTGTGTATTTGTAGAATACAGTTAGTATTGTGTATTAATCTTCATATAATTTATATTTATATGTGGGAGAATTTACATAAATAATACAGCCACTATTTGTATTTATTTTCACTGCATTTACATTACAATTGTAATATGTATGAAGTAGTATAGAATTTTTTTACAAAAAAAACTGAACTAAAAAACTTTAAATTTATACGGTATTCATTTATATTATGAGGTAGCATTTACCTTTTTGTACATTTTTTTCCCGAAGGAGAAGTTTGTGTTTTCATAAAAAAATCCGATTTGCTAATTTTATGTTTGAGACCAAATTTGGAAAAAGAATGTGTGTGTGTGAACAGATTTTTTGTCATAAATCGAGGTTTTCTCAAAAACGGCTGGACCAATTTCAATAATTTAAAAGCCATTCGAATTATCCGGATGAGGTTTATTGTTTGTCAGTTTTGTGCGATGATCGGCTAAGCCGTTTTCTTATAAGTAGCAGAAAAGTGACAATTTTTTCGTCCTTGTTTTAGCCCGCAATTCTGAATCGTTTTTAAAATTCAAATAGATATTGGTTGGGAATCGTGCTGATTAGTTTTTGGTAGAGATCGGCCGGGCTGTTTTCTTGTAATAACGTGTTAAAAAAAATTTCGACGAATTTTATTATTATTTTTTGGCGGTAAATACCATAGTCTTATAGATCATACTAAAATATAACGGCCCTATGACAAGTTGTTTAATTTTAAAAATTCGTTAAAGTTTGCAAAAATTTGTATCGTTTTTTTGGCATTTGTCAAAATTAGACCTTTGATCAAAGTTTTCTCAAAAACGCCATCTCAATGATGACTATCGTTCGTCAGTTTTGTGCGACTATCTGCCAAGCCGTTTCTTTGTAATTTGGAAAAAAGTGATAAACCTTTCGTCCACATTTAAGCTCATACTACCGAATCGATTTCAAAAAATTAAAAACTGTTTGGAAGATATTAGTTCGTTATGTGTAATAAACCCACTCGGAATACTTTTAATCACTCATAAGTTAATTTATTTTTTATTAATTAAATAGATTATTTATACATTTCGGGAAGTTTATGTAACTTGCCTCAAGGCAAAATACCAATACCAACTAGTTATATTATGAGTAAATATACTAAAACCTTATGGATACCACTCTATAGTGAAGTAGACTAATAAGTTTGATTTTAATATTACTTTCATATAACAAATATTCTCATATCTCCTTTTCTTATTAAAAAAATACATGCTTAGCGAAATAAATCATGTCGAGGATGTTGAATACAATTTCATTGGAAATCAGCGTCATATACAAAGCATACTCTATTATTAGACAATTTGACGATTCAAAAATTTGGAATGTTTCTTTATATTCCCCAATAAGGTGCTTATCATAACCAAATCTGTTTATGCTGTTTTGTAATGTTAACACATTTTCGATCGCCTGTAGTTAATGGCCGATCAATAGATTATAAATGAAAGTAGATTAATAATAAGTTGATAAAGTGTTGTATAATAAATTTTATATTAGTCCATTATATATATCAGCCCTCTCATTAATTTTCGTGAGCAATGTCGACCCACGGACATGGTCCTGTCAAACGAAATGATGATTGAATAGAAAGATTGATTGCAAGCGAAAAGGAACACGGAAGGACGACATCGCCCCTCACGGATTATTAATTCACTTTCCAAATTTCGTATTTAATTATGCTCTTTATTCATAACAGAAATGCGTTCATAATCATTGAAATCGTGTTTTTACTTAGCATAAACTCCAATTAGGACATGTTTTTGACGCCGAATTATTACGTTAATATTATTGTTTATTAGGTGGCACGAATGAGTTGATGCTATTAATGATTGAAAGGTTTCACATAAATCTTCAAATAAAAGTATATGGTTGTCAACAACGTAAAGCAAGTTAACCTTGAAGAAATTTGGAAAAAATATTAATTGATCTTAAAACCTTTAGTATTAGAAAATATTACCAAAGCTTAATTAAATTATTCGCACACATTACTTTATTGCAATTTATTTTAGGATTTTTTTTTAAATTTTGTTGTATTTTTTTAGTAAATATATTATCAATAACTACTCCGCAATTATCACCACACAAATAATTATTATTTATCAAACTATAGAATCAAAAATTAAGATGAAATAAAAAATAATCAAGGTGTTGAGCCAAATTCTTTCCACAGAAATACAGATTTCTGGCTTGATTGTTTGCTAGATTCGAAAAGGTATTTCCGCACGTGATTTCTCAACTTTGTCATTGTATTTAAACTTTCCGATGTTTCAAGAGGATGTTGTATGCAGGACGTGATGAGACTAAAATGCATTCGGCTTTTCTAGAATTCAAACAATCACACCCGCATTTCTTACTGTGTAGAAGTATAAATAAATACGTTAACCCGAGATTTGATAATAAAGTTTTTAGGTTCTGATTGTATATAAAATATCGTTTATTTTTTTTAAACGTAAGCAAAATTTTTTCATACTAATATAATTGGCATATGATTGATACGTTCATTTGTAATATCTATGTTTTAATTATAAATAAATAATAAATGTAAATTAATTTACCTATTATTTTCACCATCTTTGATACTAGCTTTAAGATGAAAATTCCACTCGTTGCTCTTTACTAAATAGGCTTTGTCACAAAATTTGAGTTAACATAGAAAACCAAACGATAACTTTAATTGCTGAGTTAGAATTATTAAGAGTAGAGAAGCCTTAACTTATATTTAAAGATTTATAAATATAAGCTTGCAATAAATTTTTCTTAATTTTCATTTACACATTAAATTTTTAAATTACGGGTTATAATATGTAGAACAATTGACTAAAATACTAATAATTGAGCAAACATTTAATTGTATACCCTCAGCCAAGTAATTCAGCAGGTTATTACACGATTCTATATAATAAATTTGAAAACAGGAATTATATTTTTAATATTTTCAACATTTATAACGATTTCATATGCATATTCTAGTCATCAATAGCTTATCAAATGTGATATTGATGGTAGATTCTCGTAATTTTCTATCTCTATCACAGCCAGGCCATAGTGCTATAACACGAAATGAATTTGCGCTTTGACAGTTCAATTAAAAAAAAGCAGTTCAAATATTTGCAACTTCTAAAACAAAATTGACACAAAATGTAAGGATACAAAACGTCAAGAGCAAATTTGTTATCTGCTAGTACAAAAGCAAATCTATCATTATAAACTGTGTCCATTGAACTATTTTAATGGTTTGAATCTGTCACAAGTGAACGTGTGACGTGTTGATTATTAATATATGTTTTATACTATACCACAGCAGCTTTAACTATACTATACTTCAACATAATAATTATTTTAAAATAGATTAATTTTAAATTGTTTATTTTTTATTATTTATGTATCTTGTATTTAATTAGAGCAATGGTATAATAAAAGCGGTAAAAATAGGTTTAATATTTCAATAAGTTTATTTTATCTTTGAATAAGTTTAAAAAGTGCAAGATCGCTCCACCGCAATGACATGTTACACTTTATAACATAAGAAGCATCATGTTTTTTCTGATGATCAAGTCATTGCAATTTTTTTATGAAAACCAGTCAGTTGTAAATAGTTTAACAAAAGTTTAAACACCTATACACAGATTTCATATGGTATTCAATATAAATATATTTAATTTCTTTATGTGAAGTTATATAAAAATACACGTAATAAGTAGGTTATTTTATATTTAAAAGTAAAATCACGCATTGCATTCACCTCATACAGCATTGAAGTTTTTATTTGTTTAATCGTGTGAGTGTAATAAATGCATGAAATTTTTAATTATGACAATAACCATATCAGTACAAACTAATAATCTGGGTACACAATTGAAATTCTGCCACTATTTTGCAATATAATCATTACAACAATAATGTTAACATACGCATATACACTTGTTTACTTCTTATATTCATTATAAGTTAAAATTCAATAATATTTCAAGGGTTTCTTAAGTAAACTTGTTCAGGTTGCAAACCAAAACAGAACAACGCACATCATCTTCCTTTACTATGATTTACGATGAGGGTTTTGCTGAGCGTTGTGTTTTTAAATTTCGCCTACGTGAGTTTACTTCGTATATACAATATTTCAATGATGTCAGCATTCTCTTTAGCACATCAACATCTGGACGCAGAGCAAATACACAATGTATAGTGAATATAAGTTATGTTGTTGTCTTCAAACGCTTTTGAAAGTGGAACTTTTAGCAATAGACAAGATTATTAACAAAATAAATGTTCAAAATTTTGTTTGAACATCTAACCTCAGGCTGGAGTTCAATTCAATTTTCTTCTGAGTGATAACGACTCGAAAAAATAATAGTTGACTTAATAGCCTGTTATTTCAAGACTTGACGTATAACTCAAAAACATGACGTAATATTTCTTCGTGATTTTTATCTATATCGGTCCATTGATAATCTGAGTTATAAGCACACAGTACATTCTTCATATAAAATATTCAGCTCATAACAAAGTGAAATATATCTTTGCCTTTGCTTTTTTTGTTCCTGATTTAAATTATATCACATCCGAGAGCGCACAGTGCATTCCGATCACGTTTCTCAGCTGTTCCCGTTTTTCAATCAATCTCCGCCATTTTCTATGTTGTTCTTTCTATATATAACGTGCACATAGCCATATACATATTTTTTATATACGTGTTTATGGTTTCAATTTGAAACAAAATTTACTTGAAATTTTGTTGTAATATTTTGCTATTAACACAAGATATTTCCAGGAAAATTATTCGCTCTGGAATGAATAATTTTAATTGGATAAGGTACGTTTTATTTCTATTGATAAAATTTAATATTCAAATTAATCATTATGATTTTGCAATTTCAAAAAAGACTTATTTTTATAATGTATATGGTTGAGCGAGGTTCAAACGTAAGTTAATATCTTGAAATTAATTATAGCAAACATACACGAGCTTGCATGTTTTAAAACCGTTCCTCATAATTCAGCCACTTTTTGCATGCGTTTAGAGTTTTAGACCATGAACTTTATAGCCATTGTAAGTTTCGTTAAAAACGTAACAACATTGCCAACATTTAATTACAAAAAAACGACTCGAACGATCTTTACCAAAACATAATCAGCACAATTTTCAATATCTTTCGAAAAGTTTTGGAATTTTCAAATTTGGTTTAGATTTTTTACGATAACTTGAACAAAATTTTTTTATAGTATGTGTTAAATTTTTTTATATAGGTTTAGCCATTTCTGGGAAAACGTTGATAAAAAAATAAAACTTGGCTCACATACGCAAACACATATACTTTTTCCATAGGTCTCATGTGATTAAGAGTGACTTAAAACATCGAGAAATCATAAAAGTAGCTAGTAGCTTTTTTTGTTTTCCTTCGGAATTATAATAAAAATATTATCAAAATTATAATAAAAATATTATCAAAAATATCCATATAATCATAGCATGTAAAGAAAAATAAAACTTATGCGTTATACACGCGTGAACAGTACGTATATATTCAAAATACATTAATTAATAATTGTATGATGTTGGTACATATTGTAAAAACACAAACTTTATATATACAGTAGGGGGAAGTCCCGTAACGGCGGACGGCACCTAAAACCGGACACTCTATTTAACACGTATTATTTCAGCGAGTATAAATCTTTTTATTTCAAACTACAAGTGAAAGGGGCGCGGAGTGCACACAGGTGTAGGATCACTCGCCATGACTCATCTGTGACACACACGGCCACGGCGGGAGCAACCCTTCGTTGTTTTAGGCGCAAAAACACGCCGTCATCTAAATATCAATGGAAGTAATTCTATTATATTTTAGTGGCATTCAAAAATAAAAGTAGTACTTGATTGTTATCCGTAAAATGGTAAAATATTATTAAATATTTTAAACTATTTTAGTAACTACCACCAAATAAACGAAATTGTCTGTCTCTTAGCACCGGACACTAAGTCGTCTCTTAGCGCCGGAAGTAAACATGTTGATATTTCTTGTGAGAATTGACGTCATTTATTCTAGTTATTTAATTTTGTTCTGTATAAGTATTAACGGTCACTACATACCCCCATTTTTCGTCTTTTCTAGTCAAAGAATGAAAATTTTATGATAAATGTTCCAGCCAACAGCAACGGTGTGGCCCAGCCAAAAGGGTGGATAATTAGTGTTTTTTTTTGCAATATCTAAGAATATTCGTCAAACACAAATATGCAGACATTCCAGAGTATGGAGATGGCTACATATGTGTTCAATGCTGGTTATTTTGAAATGTCCGGTACTAGATGCCACTTTGTAAAATCATATTTTTTGTTACTTATGTTTGATGATAGTATTAATTATTGTTTTGCAAAGATTGCTTTTTTGTTAATTTAGTTTAATTTCTAACTTTGTTATCTAACATAAGTCATAATTTAATAAATCTTTCGTAAAATATTTTTAAATGTAATAATGTAATAAATAACCTTAGACATTCGGCACTCGGGGACTTCCCCCTAATGAAAATATGGAAACATTCATTTATAAATTAAAATAAAAAAAATATTTTATTTTTTAATTTTATGTGAAATAATTCGAAGCACGAAGATTTGAATAACAACGACAATTAACTTACTGTTACAAATAACTTAAAAATACAAATGTATAACATATATTCTATTTTAAAGCTTGATTATTAATATTTGGTATTTTTTATGAAATTTTTGCTATAATTATTTTTTTTGTTTATTGTGAGTGTGAAATCTATAAATTTCATCTGCCATGTAGAACGTGTCGTGTACTAATAAAAAAAATCGTGTAGGGATTTTAATTTACTCCAGATAACTCAGATATTATTTTGAGTCACATCAAAAAACTTTGTTATATTAGTGCACAAATTTTTGTTAATTTCTGATCACAAAGACTTAAAATTCCAAGTACGATTCGAAATGCACATAAACTGTTGCAAATTAATTTAGCAATCTTAGTTTCTCGTGTGCTTTGTGAATCAATTTACCGGGACGAATTTCTAACAAGACTGATAGACGACGCTATTCGTTTATGCAAATTCGTGCGCGTTATGTGTGCACTATGTAGATTAGTCGTACTTCATATGTTGGTCTCGTACAATAACATATAGGGCGGGCGTGTCTAGCCAACGACAGATCCGCCTATCTTTCGCTGTAATTACAAAACACTGTTATCATATGTGCCTCATCCGCAGACATACATTGTTGGCTCCGTTCTCCGAGCCTTCCCGGAGCTTTCACCCTCCGGAGCTTTTGCCCTTCTCGAGCTTTTTCTCCGAGACCGAACGTGCCCCGAATAACACTCAAAAGAATATCTGTAAACGGATGATTTAAAGGGACGAACTAATGCGTCTACGTTCGCGCTGTTAACAGCAAAACTTTTTTACGGATACAAGCGGGTTTCTTAATAAAATTTGTACTCAATCGAACTTTTGCTGAATGCAAACATTTACGACGGGATACAGAACATACTATATAAAACTGTTTTACATGCATATAATAGATTAAAATAAAGATTTAGATATTCTTCGAGTGTTATTTAATATTTATTATTATTAAGTACGAACTGTTTCAGAGTAACTGTGTAAGTAAATAAATATTCAATTTATGTAAAATTATTTGCTTCTCATTATATAAATTGGGTTTACAATTGTCGATTTTGTTTTAATAGCCGTTTTAGTTTATATTCTCTAAAACCTCATAACTAGTGGTGCACTGCATCGTAGCTCAATGCAAATAGTTAAAACTTACCGTACCATAATGAAATATTTGAGAAATTTTATCATTAACTATATCATTATAATTACTCTAACTTTTATTATTTGTATTTCACAGACGAAATATAGGGGATTATAAATTGGACAATGACGTTTTTATATGTTCACATGAAAACTAAATGAACAAAACCGAATCAAGCGAAGTTAGAATTAAAGTACCTATCTCATATTGCTAAAAATCATATAAATTTATTTCAAGTAAGTGAGCTTAAGAAATTAAGCTACAATCAAAATTAAAATCCGAATCATTTTCGATATTTTAAAAAAACATTTATAAAAATGAAAAAAAATGAAATTTTTAAATAATGTTTTGTGTTCTCCAAAAACTGATCGTTCCTTCACAAGCAAAATGTTTTTTGAACCATTTGAATCGGAAGCTTTGTTCTTTCAAAAACTGCGCTTTTTTACACTTTTAGTTTCTTATATCTGAAACAGCTGGGCCCGTCTTTGCCAAAAACTAATCACCACCTCTTCTCACCCTTACAAATTGAATGCTTTTTGAATATATATATATATATATATATATATAATATAGAATATATATATAGGGTTGTCCTTATTATGGACATTTTCAAATTTCCTTGTTCCCAACGGCTTAAATGGTTCCAAATTAATAAAAAACTATTCTCTGAAAGTTTTAGCTCTTAATATTGTCTGTTAGATAGAGCGCAATTCAATCAAAATTTTGTATGAAAATAGCATGAAAAATTTTACAAAAATTTTGCAGAGCGTCGAATTTTCAATAAAAAGTGACACGAATTTTCACTTTTAGTTCATTTGTCGCTAAGTTATACCTAAAAAAATTTTTTTTTAATTTTCAAAATTTTTTCTATGCGATTTCCATACGAAGTTTGATTTTGTTTTTTATCAATTTGGAACCATTTAAGCCCTTAGGAGCAAGAAAATTCGAAAATGGCCATATTAAGGAACCACCCTAAATATATATATATATATATATATATATATATATAGTTGTGGTTGTCTAATACCGTGTATATGTCTATGTAAGCTTACTTGGCATTTTCCACTATAAATTTATATTCGCCCGATTCTGTCAGATGTAACATTTTTTCAGCAAAAACATAGAAATATTTTATTCAGATTATTTTTAGTTGTCAGTATTACGTTACGATCATGCTATAGAAGAATTTATAGAATATGTTATACTAGAAGCGATTTCGCTATGTCTTTAGAAAGATTGTTAACATATTAACAATATTAGAGTAGCCTTGCAATCGCTGATCAAAAACATAAAATAAAAATAGTATGAAATAACAATAAATAATCTTTTAAACATAACTTCATACGTCTAGATTATATTTATCATAGCCGAGACAATGAAAGTTTTATACTGAGAGACTTCAGAAACAGATTTGTTTGATTTTTTTTTTTTTGAATTTTTGTCTTAAATAGCACTTAGAAAACCCATTGATTCATAATAAAAAATCTAATGCATATAAATTTTTTAACTCGTATAATTTGCAGTATGTAGCACATATTTTTTAACTCCTGAAAGAGTTTTGATTTTGTATAATATTAAAAAACTAAATATGTTTGCCTGTTTTGCGCCTTTATTAACTTGTCAGTTATAAGGTTCATTAATAATAATACAGTTTGCAATCACAAATTTATCGATTTTATCTGTTATAAGCTTCCACTCTTATATCAACACTTTTAAATAAAGAACATGAACTTTATATGTCATGCACTATGGTGTATCAACAACAACACACATACATCAACAACAAAATTATTATCTTAGATCAAATCCGATTTATGGCAATTTATACTCCATACCATACAATACTTTTAAAAATCGCCTCTAATTTGTGTCATTTTTCCAAATTTTTATTCCAATTCATGACAATTTTTAGAGTTCAAGATTAATTTAATCCATATATAATGAGCACCAAAAGTGATTTCTGAAACATTTTGAGGTGTGTCACTTTTCTTGCGGGAGTTGGATATGGTGGCTTCTTTTGTTCTGGCTCTCTCAGATCTTACGGCTACTAGCATGATAAAAGTGTAAGTTCATCTGTGAACCTTATCATAATATAAAACTATTATTATTATATGTTTTTTATTTCATCATTTATTGTTAATCAATTTTCAAACATCACAAGACTCAATTGCTGCAAACTTTATCAAAAGTTCTCCATACATTTAGTTGACGTGGGTCAATTGGCAATCGTGTTAAAAACGCTTCAACCCGCTTTAATATAACTTTTTTTAGCGGGCAGCCGTTACTCATGACACTAGTATCTCAGATGTGGGTTGCTACGCATTTGTCATCCGTTTTCTTCTGACACAAAACATGTTGCGATGTCAGGTACGTCGCAAACAAAATATTTTATAATAATGTGAATAGGTCTACAAGCCTCATCCACTTCTCGTTCAGGTTGTGTGACAAACAACTTGTCATATATGAGTTCGAGGCTTTTGCAAATATTACAACAAAATGAAAAAAGATCACGAGCAGCCCGCATACTCCAATGTATGTACTTAAATAAGCTTCTGTACATAAATAAAATATGTGTTTGCTAGCACTCGTAAGACTAACAAGTTTATGTATAAGAATTTTTGCACTTGTAAGAGGAAAACTGCGAAAAAGTTTTGAGAACATGAGCTTCATATCTTGAAAGTTTGTGTATTATGTTTATAAATTTATATCTTTGAAGTTGGTATGTTTTGGAAATTCTACTTCTTTTCTTAGCATGTCATATAATCATGTTCAATAATAATTCATTACATTCATATAGATTTAATGATAAATAATAATATTTTTACAAGTATATAGATAAAATTACGATTGAAGCCCAAACGATACCCAAAACTATTTAGTTAGTTCTGAGAAAATGTTGACAAAATTGAATTTTTAACTTATCACATTATCACATTACTTTTGACTTATCACACTTTTGCCATCATTTTTTTCAACATTAGAGAAATTTTTAAAATTAAACCACTTGTAGTCTGTAAAATGTAAGTATATACTGTATTACCATGACCTTATTAATAAAAAAATCATCAAAATTGAGCTTTTTTAACTTCCCGTAGGGTAAGTTATAGTAATCGCCAAAAAATCGAAAATGAATTTTTTTTGCATATATTTAAGTTTCAAAAGTTTCTGAACGTTTCGGTATACCTCAGAAAAAATTGATGTACATGTGTGTGTGCATGTGTAGTATGTATGTAAGTTTGGATACACGATTTTGGGCGCACAATTCAACCGATTTGAATGGTTGAAAAACATCCTATTGATTGACGTGCTGATAAGTTTTTGGTGGAAACAGGTTCAGTCGTTTTGGAGATATGGGGGAAAATGTGTCAAAAACGATTTTTCAGTTTTTGAGAGAACGGAATACGCGATTTGAATGATTCAGAAAACATTTTACATGTAATGATGAAATGAATAATAAATGAAATTTTTGGTAAGGCAGGTCTAGCGGTTTCGAGATACAGAGGGAAAAATATTTGGTAAAAAAATATTTGGTGGTCTCATTTTTTACCACCCACATAAGACGTGTGCACATCAAATTATTAGAAATTTGATAAAGTTTATAAAAATGAGTACTAATTTTTTGTTAAAATTTTGTTGAGTTTCGTACTAAAATTTTTAATTTTTAAAGTTTACCAACGGTTCAAACAAATTTTAAAATTTGCCGAAAAAAAATTCAAAATTTTCAACAATATACAAAGATTTATACTTTAAATATGAATTTTTAAAAGTCACTATTGCAAATGCGTTATTCTGATCGTAAGAAATATATCATCAGATAGATTTATTTGGCACCTATTGCTAATGTAAACTTTCTCAGGTGTTTTGAGCGATAAGGTCGTCACTGTATATTTTATGAACTATAAAATATATTGTGATTATAATTATCTATTTGAATATGTATAAAATGATTGTTATTAAGCATTGATCACGATCACGATTTCTGATTTTCTTTCCTCGAATATTTAATTCTGTTACGGGAAGTTCCAGCAATTTACCTTAAGGCTCGATGCCATACACTACTAGTATTCATTTTAAATTACTTTCACATTATGATCATGGCGTTAGAATATTCTATGTCCGCATGCGTTAAAAGGAAAAAACCTCCCCTGAGCATTCGTTAACAAATTAAATCTCGTTCCCGGAAATGTGTCTACTTAACCTTTTAATCCCTGGCTACCGTCTTCCAAGAAGGGGTGCTTTACTGATAGATTCATCCGTATTTACTTTGCCGCAGTTTGCATGTAATATAATTGAAATGTTTTATTCGAACTTAATTTAGTTAATATCTAGCCCATAACATATATCATAAAAATATTTTCTCTAATATTCATTTTATATTATACAATAGATGAGCTAGTCATGCCAATAAAGCAACAAAGGTATTAAAAGGGTAATATTAGTAAATCTTTAGAAACAGGTCCGATTTTGTTCATTTTTTTTATTTTAATTCCTAATATTACTCAAAATCACAAATATTTTAGAAGGAAGACATTTTTCAGAAGGGAAGTTAAATATATTAAAAACACATTTCTATAAATGCTGGAAGTTTTACTGAGCATAGTACGATGGTTGTTTGTGATGTAGTTCATTCGGTTTAGACAGTTTACTTACTAATTGGACCTTTGTGCAGCGCCCTACCCTAAAAAATATGTAACTAGTAAAATAAGTTAACAATAACATACAATATAAAAAATTATTAATTTAAAAAAAATCTGCATTAGAAAATTTACTGTTGCAGTTAAATTGAATTGAATTTACACTTGCTCATACAGAAGTAAATAAAATAAGTCAAAACGTCGAATGACGGTCAAATATGAAAATTCGCAACTTGTGAATTGTGATATGTGCTTAGTAACGTTTAACAGGTAAAATTTTAACTACTAATTTACATTTATGCTATTTGCAATTTTGTTAGTAATTTTTAATCTAATTTAAATATTTCAAAACTTACTTACATATTAAAACGCTTAATTTCTCATTATCGGTTTATACACATTTTTGATGAGATTATTCTGGAAATAGCTTATATTTCCTATTAGTATTATGAGTTATCAATATTGTATCTAGTTCTATCTATATAAAATTTAAAGATTAAAATTAATCTCGAGGGCCTGAGATATTCATGGATTTTTCTCTCTAACAATTTACCAACACATGCAAACTACAAACGACGCATAAAACTTGTAAGAAAATTACGCACACTAAAGCTAAACATCATAAAAAAGTTTTTAGATTAACATTAAAAAACTCAAAAAACAATCATAACTTGATTGTAAAATATGAACGTAATAAAATTTTTATATCTAAACATATATTATAATTAAACTTAAATTTAACATGGCTGCATAACGCAGATATAGTAGACAGTAGTTTCATTACTTTCTCTACAGTTTGAAATAAAATTATAGCTTTTTTCTTTATATTTTCATTATGTATTCAACTCAAATAGATTATAAAATTGAATACGAAATCAGCTTTCTGCTTGGTGAATATTAAAACATCTCTCAATATCCATATATAAGAATACAAGCAATTAAGAAAAGTTGGGAAAAAGTAATGAATTTATGAGCAGCTGTTCTAATGAACGTCATTTTAAATTTAATATTTAATTTAGTTTAATGTAGATCGTATGTATTGTTGATTATATGTTAGTGTCTCCTTTTTTATTTATAAGTGCTTATTTCTTATCAACAATCATAAAAAATTAGACAACACAAAAGGTGTATTACAAGCACCCATGATATAATATGACAATTAGATATAATATCTAAACTAGTGGGGTGTGTGGCATCGTGCCTTAAGGCAAATTGCTGGAACTTCCCGTACCGTAACGAAATGTTCGAGGAATACAGAATGTATTCAAATAGATTATTATTATAAACATTGTAACATTGTCTTATATTTATAATAATAAATATTAGACAATGTTACAATTAATATTTATAATAATAATAAGTTATATATAAACTGAATTGCAAAGTTGAAATAATTTGTATAAAGTATATTAGAACTATAGTCAAAATTAAAAATAAAATCTGAATTATTTTCGATATACAAAATTTAAAAAAAAAAAAGTTGAAATTTTTTTTTCCATAATCAATTACTTTGTTAAGACAAGCAGAAAGTTTTTTGAATCAATTAAATTGGACGCTTGGATCTCTCAAATACTGCCATTTTTTGTACATTTAGCGCCGTATCTTCGGAATGCCTGGGCCTGCCTTTGCTAAAAACTAATAACCATTTCCCCCAATCACTACCACTTGAATGTTTTTAGATCATTCAAATCGGATGCTTTGTTCTCTCAAAAACTCGATTTCTATCTTCTACACTCTTTGCTCTTTATCTCCGTAACTGCTGGACCTGCTTTTGCCAAAAACTAATCAGCACATCTCCTTATGAATAGGAATTGAATGTTTTTTGAACCATTCAAATCGGTTGACCCGTACGCCAGAAAACGTGAACGAAAAATTGTATCCATACATACATACACACACACACACATCCATTTCTTCTGAAGTATGCCAAAATGTTCAGAAACCTTCAAAACGTCCAGAAATGTAACAATCAATTTCGATTTTCGGCCCATTACAATAACTTACCCTACGGGAAGTTAAAAAAAAATACTAAATTAATCATAAGGAGATCAATTCTGGAAAAAAATCTTTGATAACGTTCATTAATAATTTTTATAGTGGTATGAATTCTCCCATTGTACGGAAATATATTTTCTGGTATTTCAAAATTAATTCGTTTTTTAAATTCCCTCATTTCCGAGTTTTAAATTTGTCGTCTACCCTACAGTTGTTTTTGATGTTAAAAAATATTGAGATTTTCCTTTATTAAGGATAACTATCAAAATTTGTGAAATTACTTGATGTAATTTGTCTTATTTGGATATAACAATATTTAAAATCTATCATTAACATGGAAATATAAATATGAGAAATTATGATAGTTATTTCAATTTAAATTAAACAGATTTTCATAAGTCTGGACTTGAAAAAGGTATTTTTCTAACTACTTGATTATTTACTTTCTAATGAAGCCAAACACATCGTAGGGAAAATAAACTATGTTAAATATTCCACTCCACAACTACATTATCTTTTATTCCGCTCTCTTATTATAATTCAGAAAACCTGCACGTAAGATAACACAGCATTTCGAGTATAGATCTATTATTGTTTAACATAAAAGTGTTATTTATTTTGATTAATTTTTGTTTATATGTGATTATTTTCTCATCTATAGAAATTGGGAACAATGCGATCCGGCACAAGATCAATTATCGATACGTGACGGCCTGGAGTCCTCGTCTCCGGAACTTGCTCGGTTGTGCGGCGGCGGCGGTGACGCATTTCCGGACGTCGTCACCAGCGGACCGGAAATGCTGCTCGAGTTCAGGACGTCGCCGAGCGACAGCCCATTTCATCCGGTGCCCGTCACCTATTTGCCCGGATTCGAGCTCGAAGTTCAGGTATGTCGCTTACTTTTTGTACTGTTATACTGTTCGACTTTTATGTCAATAAACAATGCAAACTTCTTTATAATCTAATACTAAAAATATAGGTTATAATTTATCATATCGAAACTTCATACTCGTCAAATATTCTTTTGCTCTTTTATAAATAAGTTTTATTATCCAATAAAAAAGCTTTAAAAATGAGTTATATTAAATAATCCATTTGCTGCATACACATATATTAACAGTATACAAATATATTTTCTTCGATCATAGATTGATAGTGTTGGTTTTATTAATACTATTAAAACTAGTTGGTATTGGTATTTTGCCTTGAGGCAAGTTACATGAACTTCCCGATGAGGACTATCGTTTGTCAGTTTTGCGTTACGATCGGCCCAACCGTTTCTTTGTAAATCGCAGAAAAGTGAAAATTTTGACGATTTTTATGATTTTTTTTGTGGTAGATACCATAGTCTTAGGGGCAGCGGTAGGTAAATCACACTAAAATATTACGGCCCTACGACAAATCGTTTAATTTTGAAAATTCGTCAAAATTTGCAAAAATTAGTATCGTTTTTTTGGCGTTTGTCAAAATTACCGATCATCGACGATTGCTTAAGAACGAGTGAACCGATTTCAGAAATTTAAAAGCCATTTAATGTATCTCGATAAGGATTATCGTTTGTCAGTTTTGTGCGACGATCTGCCGAGCCGTTTCTTTGTAATTTGAAAAAAAAAGTTAAACTTTTTGTCGACATTTAAGCTCATACTACCAAATCGATTTTAAAAAATCAAAAACTGTTCGAAATATATTAGGTGGAAATGATGCTGATTAGTTTTAGATGAAAATCTACCGAGCCACTTCCTTGTAATTAACTGTTGAACAAAAAATTTAATCCGATTTTTATGGAACTTGTTTTGACGATATATATCATGGTCTTACAGAATGTACTGAAATATTAATGCCTTACGACAAGTAGTTTAATTTTAAAAATTCACCAAAGTTTAAGAAAATGAGTAGTTTTTTTGACGTTTGTTAAAATTAAAATTAGACCATTTACTAGGTATAACAATAGAGTACTTGGTCTTAATAAACATACTAAATCATAAAGTCCTATAGAAACTGGTTCAAAAATAAAAATTATTGATTTTTGAGAATTAGCTTCGAGCGAGTTAACGTCTTCGTTCGTTTTTAATTATATGTAATAAATCCGCTCGGAATACTTTTAATCACTCATAAATTAATATTTTTTTATTGATTAACTCGATTATTTACACATATCGGGAAGTTCATGTAACTTGCCTCAAGGCAAAATACCAATACCAACTAGTTTTATTGCAAAAGCAGATTATAAAACTTAACAATTGCTCAAAACATTGTCATATACTTTATTTTCAGCGAAATGAATTTAAACTTGTAGTATAAGAATATGTAATGTCAAAATATTACAGCGGCCCTGTCAAAATTGTTTATCGTCCTTGGGCCCTTCAACGCTACGACAAAATTGCTAAGACAAGGCCTTACACTCAATTCTCGCACTGTTCAATCCCCAGAGATCGCATTGAATGTGACACCAAAAAATAATCCCACGCCACTCTTCTTTCGCGACGTTGATAAATTCGATATCATAAAATGAAACACAATGCTCACAGCAAAATAATTTAGGAGAGACCCTTTAGAACGACCGGATTAAGCATCGTTATATTGTAGAAACAGCGTGAAATGTTGATCAATATTTTGATCTCTTTATCCGACTTTAAAGTAATGTGACCAGAAATTCATTGAGCCAAGTGCGACAAATAAGATGAAATTATAATTGAAAATACGTTATCAAACAAAGTTTATAGATCTATTTAAAGGATTATAAAATATTTCCGTAAGATTGGTTATGTGGTACCCCCTAAGAAAATAAAACTTTAATATTTAGTGCAATTTAGTAAAAGAAAATATTTGGCATTTATTGAACTTTTATTAACTTGACTTATGACAACAATCACTATTTTTTTACTTAAGATATATGTTTTTGCGTTTTTTTTGAATGTGCTCTCGGTACGGTTAATGCGCCTTTCCAATTAGTCGCACCAACTATAGCCTTAGTGGTGCCTATTACTAAAAAGTATTATATATAATTCAGTCTGTAATCAACTTGTTTTAGTTATTAATTATCAAGTAGAACAGAATCATTAAATAAATTAGAATGCTTAAAAGAAACAAACGCAGTTTTAAAATTATAAAGTTTCTGGGTTTTAGCAATGGGCGATAAAAGTGTTCATGAAAATATACCCGTTATTGTTTACACCTGCTTGGTGCTTCCGAATTTGAGAAAAAGCTTTGCTATAAAAAAAACATAAAACTTTCTTGACGTAACATAAGTATAAGAAATGTCAGAATCATTTTATTGCCACAAAAGGCTTCGACTTAATCAAAAAAATTAGAGGAAACTTTATGAGAAGCTTACTTTTTAATTATTTCTGTTGCACAAAGTCGGACAGCCTTCCAATTTTAAAAGTTTGCCTAAACAACTAAATAGTTTTACCTAACAGTAATAGGTATAATTTATATTCATCAGACAGAATATATTTGGACGGCTTTTCTTGACTTGTTAGACAGTGGTACGACTTGAGCAACCATACTCTAATTTAAACAACAAAATTTTCATTTGACTTCAAATTTTGCATTTAAATAATTAGTTGTATATATAATTACTAGGTGCTTTGATCTATTCGGTTAGTTTATAAAAATCACGTTAACCCCTTAACTTAAAATGATGAGCAGAGCCCGCGAGCAATTGCTTGGCCAAAAGTGAATATTACGGGCATAGCCCGCGTACGATATTCGGGAAAGAAGCAAATATTACGCATTTCGGGCATGGTCCGGTATGTTGAATGCAAGTATTATAAAATATTTATTCATACGAAACTATAAAACACAAAATTATTTTTATTTTTGTGATAAACCGTACACTATGAGAGAAAATAGTCATAACGCCGCGCCAGCTTAAACAACTTTGGGCCGACATTTTCGAATCTAAATTGTAAGTTAAGGGGTTAAATAAATTGTTATTGATATTTAAAATTAACTTTATATTAAAAATTGTAGTCACATTCGTAAAATTACAATTATACATCTAATAAAACCTAAGTATATCGGTATTATAATTTTTTTTTGGATCACTGCCGTGTTTTGAATTTAAATACAATGTATTTATGTACAATTTTTATATTTGCTGACATATTTATATAAAATGTATTATTTGTATATTACGATAAATAAGTCGCAAACACCGCACTTTGCAATCATAAATTGTGTGTTACTATGCGATTGCGTGTATATAATTGCATATAAGAAATTGTATATAAATAATAATATTTTATTAACATTTTGATCCCAAAATACGTCAAATCTTGCTCAATATGTTTAAAATAAGTATTTCACACATTACTACTGTTTTGATGTATAATAGTTTATTGCGTGCATCTGAATAAAAAACGAATTAATTTGAAAACATCAAAATATTACTTAAACAAGATAAAATTAATTATATTTTTTCACCGCACGTGTTTCGTGGATATTGTTCTCAAATGTATGTATATTTTAAATCGATGTTTACATATCAAACCTGTACGTAATAAAGATTGCATTAAGATTGAAATTTCGATAACGTAATCTTATCAAACACTATATAAAAACAATATGAAATTAGATTCTACTCTTGTTATGACTGTCGAATATACTTAGCATAATAATATTTCTGGTTATTATATAAAGTTCACTTCTGAGAATAGATATATAAATTACTTACGAACAACTAACTAACACTAGCAATAAGTAAACAGTGCATTATTTAAATTTATTTTTATGTATTTAAATTTTAAAACTTAATTATAATATTCATTTTTGAAAAACTATGATAAAAAAATTATTTTTTCTGAAACTGGGCGGAAATGAACTCTTACCTTAAAGCCTTAAAACAAAAGTTGCATTAGCTTCTTGATATTAATGAATAATATTTTATAATAGAATACTAAAATACTTTAATAAGCATTCGGCCATTCAACAACACAAACTTCAATATTTTTTTATAATTAAACCACTTTCCGTAAGCCTATAATTTAGGATATTCGTTAAAACCTTGATCTATCGCTATTCAAAGTTTCATCAGATTCGTCAAAAAATTTCGGACGAAATTCACCAAAAACTAATCAGCATGATTACCAACTAATATCGTTCAAACGGTTTTTAAATTTTCATAATCTGCTACTTCTAAAGAAACGGTTCGGCCGATGGTCCCACAAATCAACGCAAGTTGTCACTGACTTGATCAAAAATCAAATTGCATTTGAATTTTCAAAATTGATGTAGCCGTTTTTGCAAAGTTTTGACTTTGATTCTGAGTGACTTCACGCGACAAGAAAGCACAAATTTAGCAAATTGCATTTACTGAAAACAAAATAAACTTTCAAAACAAAATAAAATTTGTGATAATTATTATAATTCATCAATAAGATAATATTTTTAAGCATATAATAAATATAGTATAAAATAAACATTTATATATATTCATAAAAATTCTACACTTAATTTTTACAATTTTGTGGAATGCATATAATGATTTTCATTATACAATAAAGCTTAAATGGAATGTACAATTAGATAAAATTTCAATTAACTAATTTTAATTAGATACATGATACACATTGCAGTAATAGTTCGCATTTAATGCAATAAGTATGACAGATATTTTCCATCTACCTATATATGCTTAAATCTTCAATGTTTATATATTTGTACTTTCATCATATTTTAATTAAACTAAATCAATGCTGTTCTTCTTTGACTTGTAAATCACTCGTATTGTCTGATAAGTAATGATATTTTACAAATCGAGATCCTTGAACAACCTGTGCTGTTGCATTTGTTATATGGCAAGCAAGAAGTAATAAATTTCTAGGTTGGACCTTCCAAGCAAATCTCATAAAAATACAGGAATATAATGTTAGAGCTGTAATAAAAAACAGAGAAAACAATTTTACAATTTATAATAATATAATTTAAACTACACCTAAGTCTGTTTTTACACGGTCTTTTTGTACACGGTTTTGATATAACACAGTTTGAAAATTGAATTTTTTTTTTAAGTTTTTTAAACGATTTTATTCCATTTAGCGCGATTTGAAATTTTATGTACTTAAATTTTTTTGTCAAATTTAATTTTTGCGATGTATGTTCATATCACAAAAAAGTATTTATGAAAGAAAGAAGTCTGAAACCATCGATAGTATCGATAGTTTGCGAACATTAGCTTAAAGATTTAAGTGAATTCCCCTTTAGCGCGTACAAACAATTTTTACTGGTCAAAGCAAATGTGAATAGCACTAATTTAGGGGAATTATTATTAAAATAAACATGAATTCTTGTTCTTGAAAATTCTTGTTTTTCACTAATTTTAATAGGTTTTAGAGAGAAGGACAAATCACCCATTTTTGTATAAGATCAATGTCTTTTTTTACACGGCTTCTTCTGGAACCAATCTCCGTGTAAAAACAGACTTAAGTGTATTTAATGTAATCGTTATAGTCTCAAGACTACATTCTGGTTTTACTTTTTTGTTATATCAATTATTGAATACAAGACTACGTGTACACAATGATTTCTATATATGTAAAAGAATTATACTTTACCAACAGTCATTTTTCCGCTTATATACTTCGGATCTTTGAATGAGTCGGTTATGGCAGCAATAGGTATGCCCCAATTCACAGCAGGTCCCCAGAAATGAGTGCTAAGACCATAATCGAATATTGAAATATTCTAAGTACGTAAAATAATTTAAAGAAAATAACTTACCTCATTAAATATTGTCTGAACTCTTTGCTTTTTAGCTGATCTGTTAATTTTCTTCCAATTGTTGCTGCCATTGTTAAAATGTATACACAAAGTATTTAAATATCAAACTTACAAGGCCAAACCTTAAATAACTTTTATAATAAAATGAAGTAAAAATATAATAATAATGTATTTAACACAAAGCACGAAATAAATATATTTTGATTCGTAATTTTTCTAATTTATATTTAAAGGATTAAAAGATTTATCAAAATCAGTCGTGCCATGTGTTGAATAAATTAATATAAACTATGGAATGATATCTAGAAACTTATTTATGCACATAATTAATTACACATATTTTTATTGGACAATCATTTGACAGTCCAATGTCAAATGACATTGGTTAACACGTGTAGATTTTTTTGACGTTTCTTTTTTGAGGTTAGAAAATGTTTCAGTTTCCATTTTTAAATAAAAAAAATAGTGTGTGGAATTCCTCCGCGCGGAAGAATTTATACTTTTTAATGTGGAAATGAAAATCAGTAGATAATTATAAATTCAGACGAACATCATTAATATCGATTTATTAACAATTGGCCTCTTTTTATTTTCAATTTTCGAGTGCATGGACATCAAAATCTCTAACCTTTCCAGTGGGATGGATTATTATAACTATAGTAAGATACCGAATGATTGACTTCTGTTTTCTTTAATATTTCTTCCAAAAACTGCATCAATTACAGCTTATTCAGAACACAATACAATACTTTCGCTTTACATAAATTTTTCTTTAATATCTGCTCTAGTCATAGATAAAAGAAGAGTATATCAAATTATCGCCGAATTATATCAAAAGTGTTTGTTTTTGACAAGTCCCTCAAATTGGACTGGATTGTCTTCGACATATCAACTAACACCTTGTGCATCCCTGCCATTTTGCAATGTATCATAAATAATCCACCGAGTTGTGGAAAGCCTAAGAAATGGATGTTAGGAAAACATTGTATGCGATAAGCCACATTTTACTTACTTTCATGAATTGCTCATTGAGCATTTTTACTGCCGTTTTGAGTTGTATGCAAGTGCAAGCAGCTTTCACTTTTTGTCTTAGAGCAACTTCTACTTTTTCCCTTAGAGCAACTTCTACTTTTTCCCTTAGAGCAACTTCTACTTTTTCCCTTGGAGTAGCTTCCACTCCTTATGATCAATATTGTTGGATCATTTCTATCATTTAACATTTTCAATCCCAATTTGTCTTTTACTCCTCGTAACGATATACAAGTGCTATTTTGGGTAATAACGAGCTACACACGTTACCGATTGCAAGAATGTTGTGTGCACTTGCACTTACATAAAAACATTGTTTATATTGCGGAAATTATATTCATTTTATTATGTTATATGATTATAGGTTGAATAACTTTTTATAAAGTTGCAAATATCTAGTTACACATTTTTAGTCTGCTCAAATATATTGCAAAGAAATTATATTTAATATTGAGCATTATCAAGTTGCCATTTATAAGGTCCGCGGAAGACCATCTACAGGTGATACTTCATTACAGCTACAGGCAAAAAATTGGGCATATTTTCCTAGACATATTCCATCAACAACAAATAAAGCAAAACCATCTAGAATATGCAAAGTAAGGGAACTAAGGGTGGGAAAAGAAGCGAAACAACTTGGGAATGTAAATCTTGTCATTCTTGGATTGCTTCGAAAAATACCATTCCGTTCAGAATTACTAATTATATATATATATTTTTTTTGAATAAATTCTATTTTATTTCTTATCAATTTGTTTTATATTCTAAGAAAATGGACCAATGGTTTTGACTTATAAGAAATAATATGTATAGTAATTTTATTACATGTTATTATTAAAACAATAAAATTTATATTATTTTATTATTACTTATTTATACTATCTAAAAAAATGAAGTTATTATATATTTAATTATAGTACATATGAATTATGAATTCTAAATCTTGCTGATTTTACTAATCTGTTTGTTACATGCTTATAATTATTCATTCCTTTCTAGGTAATATTTGTGAACACGCAATCACACAGTTATGTGCGTAATCCAGGACACTGTGAGTTTATTATAAGTGCCTTTGAGGGTTCTTCAGGAATTATAGAAAATCCTAGACATTCACTACCACCTCAAACCGCTTGTCGATACTATTTTCAGGTGAATTACTGTTTTCGTATTTCAAAAATATAATACTTATAAAGTTTTTTACAATGAATATGATACTGGTTATATTATAAATATTTCAATATTATATGAGTAGTTGAATTGTGCATTTATTAATACAAATATATTTTTTTAATGATCCTTCCTCTTTTTAAATAATAATAAATAATGCAATATGTTTTATATGATAATATCTATATACTATTCAAAAATATTCATTTAATTGAAATATTTTACTAACTAAAATATAGGGTAGACATCATGAGGTTGTGTGGTTATCGTTTGTAAAGTATCATGCAGCTCCTGATCCTGCCACTTTTGGACCGCCAACGGAGTGTTTTGCTCAACTTAAAATTTGGGATGGTAGAGCATCCCTTGGTAAAGATACTAATTCGGAGTCTACAGATTCACAGGTGAGTTTTTTTATAATTGATTTTAATTTCTTATGTATATGCTAACAAAATTTAAAGTGTGTACTCCATATTAAAAAGTATTTTTTACGTATAATGGTAAAGTCTTTATGGAGATTTTATTTTTATTTTTTTAGAATGTATATAAACAAAATGCAACTCTATTGGGTGAAATATGTAAAGAAGAAACTCCGAAACTTTGTCCTAGAAGCTTGATTTCAAAAGGTGCTCGGCCATGCTCTCCTACAGGTAAATGAGTAATGATAAATTTTCCAATGGTTAAAAAAATATAATAAAGGCGCTTTCAATTTTATATGATTATATCAATCATACTTTTTTTGTAAATAGTTTTAGATTCTGATGTGATTGATGTGAAATATAATATTCAATGGAATTGCGTATTATATTACTTATTGGACTATTGAGATTTAGAACCTTATATTAAACCTTTATTAAATATAGAATTGCTTATTAAAGTAGAAAGTATATAAAAATCAATTTAATCAGAATGCTAATTTCAGATTTCTTTGATACTAAACAACATTAGTAAGAAATATATCAAAAGTTACATATTAATTCAAAATAGAAAGCAAAATTTAATAGTGCATCAGTGATTTTTTTTACTATAATAAATAACAAAAATACAAGGATTTCTTTACATTGATATCATTCATATAAATCCGTTTTTAAATTTGCAGAGAGTTACTTGTCATCAGGGTCTGATATGACTCTAGAATACCGTGTTGGTAGAAGTGGTCCTGCTCCAATATTCAAACTACGATATGAATTTGTAGACATTTATATGGGAGGTGCTGTAATAACAAGTGATCCAGCATCCCATTCTTCAGCTCTGCTATCACAACCTTCACCTCTTTATCAAATGGCAGAGTCACCTGTGACATCAATAATTTCACCTTCGTGTAATAGAGTTTTTAGGTCTACAGCCGGAAGCAGAGGAGTATTTAAATCACCTCAAAATGTTTTTCTTTATGGAAGAGGAGGTGCACAAAATTTAAGTTGCATAATGAGATTTGAAGGGGATCCTGGTGAAAGCATAAGGTTTGTTTAAGTATAAATTATGTTATAATAATTATAAGTAATAATATCATTTTATTGCAATATTTAAAATATTTATTCAATATTTTTCAAAGAGTTAAACTTATACCTGTATTGGAACAATGATTGATTACTTATACATAATGTTAAATATCTCTGTCAACAAAATAATTTTGATTGAAAAACCCACTCAGACTGCTATGCTAGGTTTTTGCTTAATTGGTTGGGAATCGTGCTGATTATTTTGTTTCATAATTAGCTGTTGAAATTTTATACTTTTGACTATTTTTACGAAAATTTTTCAACGTTCAAGAATCATGGAATTAAAGAATATACTAAAATATTAAGACCCAACAACGAGTCAATCAATTTTAAAAATCTATCTAACAATAAATGAGTAGCGCTTTTTTGATGTGAGTCAAAATTAGATTTTTTATCGATGTTTCCTCAAAAACTGCTAAACCGATTTCAAAAATTTTAATCTATTTGATGGTACTTGAAAAGCACTCGCAATGTTTAGTTTTTTTATTTGAACAGATGAACCGTTTCTTTTTATTAGCAAAAAATGCAAAAAAATCGTCCTCGTTTTAGCCAAAAATCCTGAATCCATTTTGAAAAATCCAAAAACTATAAGAAAGATATCATTTGAAAATCTTGCTGATTAGTTTTTGATCAAAATCGTTCATGCAGTCATAATGAACATGCAAAAATATTAGTTTTACAAAATATATAAAAGCTATATAAAATTTGAATTGATCAATCACGCTTCAAAACTTACTTCGTGTATTTATTAGAGGCATGTTTGTAATAATCAGTAGAAAATTGAATAATCTGCAATAGTTTATAACATATTGATTTGGTATCGATTAAGTCAATTATTTGCACAAGTCAGGAAATTCATGCAACTTGCCTTAAAGCAAAATGCCATTACAACTAGTTTTTAATTATTGTGCACATAGAATTAGATATGTTGTTAGGTTCCCACGCGTGTCAGGTATTTCAATGCTTTTTATTTAATGTAAAATTTCGTAAAATAAAAAATCCGATGTGACACAGTAGGTATTATTATGCGAACGTGTAGATTAGATTATATAGCATATTCATTCTTCTAATCTAAGTCAATAAATCATACTTGTACTCGTACATATAAACAACTTAGCTGAATAACTATCATTTTTTCTCCACTTTTAGATTATATATGTAAATGGTTTCGTATATGCAAAGTTAATTGTGTAAGCTCCGCTTTAGTATCCCTATCGAACAAAAAGAACGTAATAAAAAAGATTACAAAACCCCCCATTTTGTTTTAATTCATATTGCAAACACGATTTTCTGCAAAATATGAAAATGCGGAAATTAATTGATCGGTACCGAAATTATTTTGGAACAAGGGAAAGTAACTTCGTTTTTTTCTAGGCATTCTGGCACGTAATTTTCGTACAATAAACCAATTTTTTAATAAATTTTGTATTGGCAGTTTTGATCGAATATCTTTTGTCATATTTCTGGTATTAGCATAATTTCAAGATCATAAATTTTTTGTTCGTTATTGCTAAAAAACTGGTCAAAGTGTTCTTTGACATGCTGATTTGAGGTAAAGGTTTTACCGCCTAAAAATTTTTTTAGTGACCGAAATAAGGGTCCGATGATGGCAGGTCTGGACAATATGATGAATGTGTGATTGGGTCCCATTCAAGCTACAAAAGCTTTTGGCTATTGACCAAACTTACGTGAGGTCTTGCGTCGTTCTGATGCAGTACTATACCTTGCTTGTGGGATAATTCTGACCTTTTCTATTGAAGTACATCATTTAGTTTATCCAGCTGATGTCATAAGGCATCCGAATTAACAGTTATGTTATCCTGAAAATGCTGAAAAATGAACAATTTCTTTAAAATCTTACCAAACATACAGCATCGCTCTTTTCTGGCAAATTTCAGCTTTGCACCATTTTGAGCAGGTTCTTCTTTTTTGTTTCATGGGTAATTGCGTGTAGTGTATTCTTTACGTCCCATTTGATATTCCTAATGACAATTCGATTCAAAATCTGATAATTTTCAGGACTTTTCAATCGGAATCGCGGACGCCAGTGCGAAGACACACGTTTCTCTCTCATTTCTATACACATCATTCAATTTTAGTTGGCTCAAACAGTATTTTTACCTTTTCGATAGCAAAACAGTAAAATAAGTCAAAAATGCTGCTTAATTTTTTCTGTATTTAAAGTGACACCATCCAAAAACTACTGCATGTAATTGATTAAGACTTAAAATATATTTTTTCAAATCATATAATAATTATAGGGCTTAAGTGTGATGTTAGGTTCAAAAAAATATAGTTAAATTCTGGTGGTAAAAAAACGAAGTGACTTTCCGAACAACCTTATATATTACAATTTTGCTTTCAATGCTTAATTACAATTTTCAGATTAACTATAGCACACGCCTCATTTGGCGGTCGAACTTGTGTGAACTACCACGATGTAAAATCAGGTCGTTGGCATTGTAATTACAGACATAGTCATACTGCTGATGTTAGAATATTGGAAATACCTTGGGATGGTGTAGCTATACAAAGAGACTGCATATGTTCTAATGAAACACTGCCAATAATTATATCCCCTTTGGCTTCCCATACTTTAGAACTGCATTTCAAGGTTCTTATGATGGGTGTTGAACAAGATTTCAAAGATTTTTCATATGAAGGTACATATGAGTTTCTTAGCGATGGTTGTGATACAGATTGGGATGAGAGAAAATTGAAAGGAATAAGCGGAAACCTGGAAATGAGATTACCACAATGTCCACCTATTGCTCAACCCTGGCTAATTGAACCAGAACTCAATGCTAGTCATCTTGTTTTAAAACTTAATGGATTCTGGTTGCCTGTGAAACCACCAATGGAGTGTCCAGTGCATACACGAATAGTTGTTTATCCTGCTGGTAAGAACATTTGTTTTATTTTTTATATTCACAAAAAGATTATACATAGCAGAAATTAATACTTGTAAAATAACTGTTTAACAATAATTATTTACAATGATATTAGAATTAAATTTTAGCATACTCATTTTTAGTATTTTTATTAACAGTTGAAAATTATGAATTTATATATAACTTCAATACCTATCACTAAAATTTTATTAGCATTTAGCCTTAAGCATCAACTTGTTAAAATATTTTTGAAAATCTTTTTTTTAATTGATACATACCTTACTAATATATCAGGTAAATTTTTAGCATTTGAAAGGTAAATTTAAATGAACGTAGCTCAAAAATTAGCGCAGTTATCTTATATATTACAACAATCAATGGAATGTTTTCACCAAAATATTTACTTTTGAAATATTTTTTTTTTAACTTTTGAATTATTAAATTTTATAATAAGTTGTTACTTTATTTTTAGCAAATCCTTCAACTTACCGAGAACTTTGTCCATTTGGCTCAGAAGTAGCTGTGTTTTCGGAGGGATTGAGAGCTCATAATATATTAGGTCCCCCTCATTTGACTCATTCAAGAAGTTTAATCGTAGAAATTAGGCAGTCCAATGCTCATGTATTGACAAACTATAGAATATCATGGATTGAAGTAATCGGTGGTCCAGATCACTTGCATGATTGTGCTTACAGGTAACTTATGATATTCAATCATTATGAAACTAATTTAATGATTCAGCATTTAGAAAGAGGTTAAAATATTTATTTTGTACCTACTCGCATTTAGTGTGTTAAGGCCATGAACTCTTTCTTCATGCGAATTACCGTCAAAATAGTTAGGGAAGATTCACAATTAATGACTAAGAAACGGCGTGGCCGAACTTGTCAGAAACTAATCAGCATGATTGCTTAAATTTCTTAAATTTTCAAAATCGGTTCACGATAATTGGCGAAAAAAATTGCACTTTTCCGCTTATCAATCAGCCCGATCGTCTCACAAAACTAATCAACGCTGAATTTGTAAAATGAATCTTGTCGGGAGGGCCTTAATATTTTAGTATGTTTTTTAATACCGTAATCTCTACCATCATAATAAGTTTCGTCGAAGTCATCTGAACAAATTTTTCATATTTAATTACGAGAAAACGGCCCAGCTGATCTTTGCCAAAAATTAAGCAGCACGATTCCCATCCAATTTCTATCAAACAAATTTTGATTTTTTTAACTGAATTTTTGAAAATGTTAATTTAAGATAAAGGGCTTGAGCGATTAACGCTAAAAATGATAAACTCGAGTTACATCGACCGGCTTTAATTTTTTTTAAATAGTTGAAGCCGTTTGGATAAAATGCCGACGAAATATCGAAAAATCAACTCATATACACGCACACCATATCCTTTTTCCAAATTTAGTCTAATGTCGAGAAAACATAAAATTAAGAAATCGGATTTTCCACAAAATTACAAAATTCTCTTTCAGAAGTTAAAAAGTGGATTTGGCCTGATTTATAATATTCTGATTGTAGTAGGTCCTAAATATAAAGAATTACGTTTGTTTACGCAAGCAGAATGAAATTAATATTAACAATTCTGGTTTGGCTTATCCGTTAATTTGCTTATATATTTTGTTTTAGGTGCCCAGAGTTAGAAGCATGCCTTCCAGCTTCCCTTTGGTGTGACGGTGTCGTGCATTGTCCGTCTGGCCACGACGAGTCGCCAATAGTCTGCCACACTCCATCGCCTTTGAAACCATTATATGTCGGCCTAGTAGCAGCTGCATTTACAATTTTGTTAGCAACAATAGCAGGATTAACAGCATGTGCAAAACGTATAAGAAATGAGAAGAAGAGCAGTCACTTGCACAGTAATGGTGCACAATATCCAGTTCACACACATCAATTGCCTTTGCCCATTCATAACACACATCTAATGAATCACACTGCGCACCATTCTCATACTAGGCAGCTATCAGATGATCTATACTATGATGGTAAAGATAGTTTCTGTTGACAAGAAATGGAAACAGCTGTATAATAGTGATATTTTTATACGATAATGGTATAAAACACATTTTGGAATTTGTGAATGCAGTGTCTGTTATGACTGTGCTGCAGCCTTATTACATTGGCATCATAGCTCAATGAATGACTTCTATTGTTCTAATGACTGTTGTCAATATTTGTATTCACGATGTGGTAAGTTTTTTTATGAAATTGTATATATGTAGAAAATGACACCTATTTATTTTATTTAGTAATAATAATGTATTAATAAAAATGTTATTGTGTGAGCATGTATGACACTTGCTCAAATTATTTTAAACTTATCTAATATGAATTTTACATGAGGCCAAACTCAAGTATTGATGAAGTGTTATTAATATGTTTTAGTAAATTCAATTTTCAATTTTTATATGACTTGTGATGAAATTATAACGGTAAAATTTGATTTAAGATAATTTACTTTGAGCAAAGTTTACATAAGCCTTTAATCTAAATGAATGTTGATTTTTATTAGTTAAACTTGTGGATCTATTTTGAAAAGATGATACATTTATAAATAGAAGACCTATTTTATTATCTTACAATATGAAAACTAATCTATATTGCAGGATAAATATTTTTGTCAATAATAATATTTTTTTGGATATAAACTACAGCTACGGATGCTGCTCTTGCGGTATTGCATATTTTATGTATCACTGTTGCATTTTGCAAATAACCCCAAATAAATGTATTTTCATTTGACAAACATATATTTGTAATTTGTTACTTCATAATGTAAACTAATATCCTTATTCTGAAGCATTGGGTTTATGGGAAATCATTGCAATATTTGATATCATCTTTATTTTGGCCTAATTGAGTCAGAAGTCTGAATGCAATATTAATATAAAATTTAGTTTTTATATTAAATTTGTATTGTAATGCATACTGGTTACATAGTTGTATATTTGTATTTACAGTTATACATATGAAAACAAATAATCCAATTGTTATTAAATGAATAATGGATAAGTCGGAAACAAAGATAATCATGATTCAATAAATAAATTTAAATATCTTTATCAAAAAAAAAAAATTTTAAATGACATGCAACTTATTTTGATAAGTTATGTTATTGTGTACGAATATAGTGATCTGTTGTAAATATCCATGAGTCATTCAACATCCTACAGAATGATACACATGTAGAAACAATATGTTACAAATGTTGGAAATTCAAGTTTTTATTGCAATTGTTCATAATGAAGTGTTTGTCATTCATAGTAATAAATATTTTAGTTTATGATAAAATCACTGGCTAATGCAGCCTTCTGTTATGAGTACCTGATTAGGGTATTATGATAAATCTTTTTATATTGCATGTAAACCTACATTGATAAATAATAGACAGATAGCAATAAAATTACAGTATTGATGTAAGTATAATTTAATATTTTTTGTATAAAGTATGGGACAAATAGCTTGAATACTTATAATATATTGAAATTTGTATACACTAAAAATATTATCTGCTTTATATATATTCTAGAATCTAATTCGATGTAGAATGACTCATCAGACAGATGTACTTATATGTTAATCTGTGAAAAGTTAGTAAAAGTATATTATTCACAATTTCATTTATAAAGATTAAATTTTTAATAATTTTGCACTATTTCTCTCTGTTGGAACAAAAATATTTCGTTAAATAATTTTGCGTAAGCACTGTACAAAATAAATAGCCATGATTGGCTTAAGCAATTAAATAAACTGTGCAGGATATTACATATCCTTTGGGTATATTTTCTTTTAAAAATTATACTCATACTGTAAAAATAAAATTTAAGTCTAATAAATTATAATACTTTATTTATATAAAATGAATGTAATTTTTTCATTTATAATTTTTCATCTTTACAATAAGTGTATGTATACGTAACTTACTCATTAATACTCATTGCTTGATATACTACTTCTTCTTGTTAAAATAACATCCTAAAAATAACACAGGGCACAACATACGCACCATATCAAATATGAATCCAATTCAATTGTGCTGCTCTAGAAAAAAAAATTTACAGTCATTAAAATTCTCTCGCACATCTTTATATACATCTATTGCATCCGTGAGCATAGATAAGTAAGCATAAAATTTCCACGAGCGATCTGTTAGAATTTGTTGGCAACGCGTTCCTTGGCATTGTATAAAAGTTCTTGTTTGAAAATGGAAAAATGAAAATGGAACAATTAGCAGTCACGAGCCACTAATCGAATGGCATTTGAAAGGTATGATAAGAAGACGCATTTAGTGTACACTTTTATTATATTGCTGGTGGAATTTCATTGTCGATTTCTCTAAATTAATTATTCAATGAGTTTAAACACCCATTAATATTGCAATTGTAGTAGTTCACTTTTGTTGTATCGATTGAGCAGTAATTATCATAAATATATGAAATATTTATACACAATCAAATAATTTATATGTCGATTATCGATTTTGGTACATAGATTTTGTTTTTTTTTTTCCTTAATTCAGGTTGCCAGTGAACCACAATTAAGGATAGTAGCTCTTAAGAGGAAATATCTGCGGAAGGATCAGAAAAACCCTCTAGATAGGGCGGATTTTATTCTAAGGCTTTGAGATATAAAGTTATTATACTTGTTTACTAGTTTACTTACCTACTAAGTCTCTTGCAGCTCAAGGCAAATAATAATTGAACAGTATGTCAAAACAAATTTACTGAAAATTATTACAAGCGGCTAATCGAATGGTATTTGAAAGGTATGATAACATGCATTTATCCAGAAGTTAGTGCTAAACCAGT
Organism: Ctenocephalides felis; assembly: GCF_003426905.1. Lineage (NCBI taxonomy): Eukaryota > Metazoa > Arthropoda > Insecta > Siphonaptera > Pulicidae > Ctenocephalides > Ctenocephalides felis. Next base: position 54,936,000 of record NW_020537758.1, read on the forward strand.
CAGCAGAACGTGTCACCATGGGGCTAAGTTCAATTCAATTACAAAACGTTACGTCAGGGGCAGTTGCTGATATACAGCTATAATATTATAGATTAATTATTACATATTTTATAAATTAAATACAATAACTTAAGAAATAAAGGCCAAAAGATAGTTTATATATTATAGGTATCAAATAGAATAAATTATCAAATTTTAGAATTTTCTGTTATATAATATCATCTAATAATAAATTAATCATAATATTAGCACAAGAACTTGGAACGGTATGTTACATTTATTATTATTATTATTAAAAGTTTCATTTATTTATGTCATTGAGTAAATTCTTGCGCCATCTGTGATGGCAGTCTTTTAGCACTTGTAGTTTTGATCGCAATTTATTACTGATAATTTGAGTATCTATTCACAGTAATAAAATGAAATTTAATTAAATAAATATTTAGTTAAACAGTTCACATATATCTGAATCTTTTTAAATTCTCAATCTTTTAAAGACTAAAATTGTGGACTTTGCTCCTTTAAAGGGTTCGTTCCATCCGAGCCAATCTAACAGTCCGAAACTATCCGCGCATGCGCAGAACACCTTTTTTGTTCCATCTAAAAGTTCAGGCCATAGATAAAAGAAGAGTATATGGTTCAGGCTTCCATCAGAGCAGTCCGAGTTTGAAATGTTGTGACGGTGGTGTGTTGTATACCCTGATGACAGGTGACAGAAGACCGGGTGACACTTCAAGCAAGTGCAAGGTTTCTTTGTCAGCAGAGCGTCATTGCACAATCCATTTTAATCTCAGCCATCGCGGGAAGAAGAACTTGGGAAGCCAGTGGACAATCAAGTAAGTAAGTACGTACGTGCATTTGCCACATGTTAGTCGTTTTAATTTCCATTCATTGTACCCTGTCAAAGTAAAAGGTTGTATGGCCGAGTATATATCAGTATTTTGCATTAGTCATTTTATGTAATGGGCTTGAGAATTATTTGTGGATTCGAAGCTTATGCAGGTGTTTACATGATCTTCCCAATGGTGCTACAAATACCCATCACTACATAATGACAGATTTTGATTGAGGTTAGTAACAATTTGAGAAGAAAAATGGCGCGTCAAATCTTATACGATCATAGATGAATATCGAGTGTTTTCATGCAGTTTGAGAAATTGAGAAAAGGACCATTGATATTGCTTTGATGCAGATGGTCGTATTTCAATTTCATTAGTGAGTTGCTTTAATGGTGTATATTTTTTTCTATAGTTGGAAATCTTATCTGAATCGCTAGCGAATACAACATTTATTTGCTTTAAATATACTGGCTTGTGATGAACAAAAATAATTATGATAAATCCGATTCGAGCATAATAATGTGAATCTATTTTGAAATTGTTGAAGGATTTCAATTATTCTCAAAAATTCCTTAGAAAAATTCTGTAATACTAATACAATCAATGCTTTTTATATGAAATATTTTGTAAGTAAATGAAGCTGATGCATTAATTTTAATTTAATGATTTTGAAAACAAAGTAGTTTTTACAATTGAATGTCACGGTCACGACGAAATGTATTCAACATATTAAAAAATATTTAGGTATTATAATTATCATTCATACATTTTAACATTTCTACAGCAGTTTCCTCTTTCATATATAAGAGCCTCTGAATTTTTATTAAATACCCTTGATGACAAGAAAATTCTGTGCTGATCCTGATTTTTTACTTGAGACATAGTATATATTATTGTTGACGGCTGCTACGATTTAAAGTTACCTAGGTTTCATTGAAATAATTATATTTCTCATGACGAGAATTAAGGTAAACGTACACTATTCCGGGATAGTACATTATTACGGGAGTTTTTCATTTTGATCTCAAAATAAGAAAACGGTCAATAAATAATAATGTTATTCAATAGGACATCAATTATAATTTGAATCCTATAATAAAATAGTACGATTTTCGAATTTAAATATTAGTTTTTAAAGCCGTAAAAAGCTTTTGACAGCATAGGTCGTAACACGATCGCCATTTCGTACTAGCTTGTTAGCGAGTTAGGTTATGTGACGGTGCCATTGCTTAAGGTTTTCTTTCGATTCCGATAAGCTTAATCGATTCAAATATGTGAAATTTTTTATCAGTAATAATAAGAGATTAGTTTTATAGTTAAATCGAGCATATATTTGTCAAGAAATTGTCAATTTCATGACTCCCGCAATTAGGTACACACAACTGAACCAATGAACGTAATTCCGTGAGAATACCGCAATTACGAGAAGTAGACTTGAAATAGTTTTGTCTTTTATTTTCAATTTTGCTTAAATTCGGCGGTGTTTCTGGTATTAATAAGTTTGCTAATAACTACAGAATACTGTGACGTAATTACGGTATATGTTTTTTTAAACTTTTAACCCTAATAATTGAGTTTGAAATGACTACTCTTTAGTAAGAAAGTATACGATTTTTTTCATTTATTTGCATTGTTCCAATATACCTAGAATATTGTAGTAATGAGAGAATCATTTATTTCTACCGTTTCATCTATGATCAATTATTTCTAATATATAAATTGAATAAAAATACAGGTATACCCCGTATAACGCACGATACTTATAGGGCGCGGATTCACTAGGGCGCTGGTATGTATGTATGTATGCAGAGATCTAGGGACATTCCTGTAAACACGATAGTTTTGATCCGATTAAGCTTTTGGAATGTACTTATATTCTAAAACTTCTAAAACATACAAAATTCCCAATCGAACCTGATTTAAGCTAGTAGTTATTGTTAACTTGAAAGACTTTAAGGATTATTTTAAAGTCTTTAAAGATTTACTTAGTAACTTTTATTTCAAGTTTATTTTTTTTATTTTGAGTTTAAATTTTATATTTATTTTAAGTTTATATTTTTGTTTAATTGCCGTTAAAAATTATTCCTTTATTGTTTCATTTATTTGATTTACCGAAACAGTATTGATAATGATTATTATACTGCTATTACTATAATAATACCAGCTTTTATTTTATTTTTATTTTAGAAGTTTTTCAACTTCTTATATTTTTATTTATTCTTTTATTTTTATACTACTAAATAGATGTTTAAAATGATATCAAAGTATTATTTTATAATTTACCGTACTTTTTATAACCTATTCAACTATATTTATCAAGGCAATACGATCAAAAATGTATGCTTCGAGCGCTATCACGGAATAGTGTACAGCGACTCCCGGCATTATATTCACGAACCGAATTTTATCACGGAATTAGAGACAAACGCGTAGTTCACCAAAATGCCGATTATTTCTATAAATGACGTTCTACGACAAAAAATCTTGTTTTATAATAATCTTAAAGGTCTAATTAATAAAATATAACAGATTTAGTTCGTCCACTTTCCTATTTTCTCTAAAACTCGTCTTTAAAGTCAAACGTTCCTTAACGTCCCGTAATATGGTACGTTTACCTTACTGTAATAATTAGTCAAAGATACATGCAATATTTAATTTCAGATAATTACATACAAAGAGTAGTCCTAACTTAGTATTACCTTTTATATTTCAGCTCTGCTATAAAATAGAAGCTGTCGACAATAATCAAGTAATTGAATTATAAAAAATAAGTCAACTCTGGAATGAGAATCCTGTATTACCTTACTAGCTTGCTTGCTGCAGTAGACTTCTTTGCTTCATTAACTATCGGTAAGATAACGAAACAAGCAATTCTTATTTCGTAAGATACAAGTTAAATTATTTAGGTTTTGAGAAGCCTAGAGTATAATTATGCTTTTTAATACACACTTATAAAATACTACAAGGACAAGCTCAATACATAGTCTTTCCAGCAACATACTCCAAGCTTCAACTGTTAACTGCTAATGCTTACAGTTCAAATAAAATATGTAAAACTAATCACAAAATTATCAACTCATATCATATCTTAAAATAATTAAATATTCAAAATATTTGTACAAGATTTATTATATAGGCTCTGTATTGATACTTTTTTCTTGATACAGGTTGCTGATCAACCACAATTAAGGATGACAACCCATAAGAGATGATATCTGCTGGGATGCTCATCTGCTATGAGGGATCAAAAAGACTTTTCTGGAAAACTGAATACATGTAGAGACTTCAAGGTATGCAATTTATTTATTCATTTGCTTATTTATTGATCTTAATATTTTGATATCGTCATTAAGAATTTATTCATATTTTTTTCATTTTATTTTTTTTTTTTTATATATTTAACTTTCCATTATTACAATAATGTGTAATAAATCCACTTGGAATACTAATAAGTCACTCATAAATTAATTTATTAAGTCAATTATTTACACTATATCACAAAGATTATGTCTTAAAATATCGCTTACAAATAGTTCAATTTTTTTTATTATTCACTTACTCATTCACGAGTTTTAATCATTATTTATTTATGCATACAATCGATATTTTTTTCTCTGCTATAAAATAGAAGCCGTCGACAATAATCAAGTAATCAAATTATAAAAAATAAGTCAACTCTGGAATGAGAATCCTGTATTATCTTACTAGCTTGCTTGCTGCAGTAGCTTTCTTTGCTTTATTAACTATCGGTAAGATAATAAAACAAGCAATTCTTATTTTGTAAGATACAAGTCCAATTATTTAGGTTTTGAGAAACCTAGAGTATAATTATGCTTTTTAATATACACTTATTGAATACTACAAGGACAAGATCAATACATAGTCTTTCTAGAAACATACTCTAAGCTTCAACTGTTAACTGCTAATGCTTACAGTTCAAATAAAGCATGTAAAACTAATCACATAATTATCATATCTCAAAATAATTAAATATTAAAAATATTTGTTCAAGATTCATTATAAAGGCTCTGTATTGATACTTTTTTCTTGATACAGGTTGCTGATAATCCACATTTAAGGATGGCAACCCATAAGAGACAATATCTACTGAGGGATCAAAAAGACTTTTCTGGAAACTGAATTTATTAAACTGAATACGCGTAGAGACTTCAAGGTATGCAATTTATTTAATCATTTGCTTATTTATTCATCTTAATATTTTGATATCGTCATTAAGAATTTATTCATATTTTTTTTTCATTTTATTTAAATTTTTTTTATATATTTAACTTTCCATTATTACAATAATACTTATAAGTCACTCATAAATTAATTTATTAAGTCAATTATTTACACTATATCGCAAACATCATGTAACGTGTCTTAAAATACTGCTTACAAATACTTCAATTTTTTATTATTCACATACTCATTCACGAGTTTTAATCATTCATTTATTTATGCATACAAATGATATTTTTTGCATTTTACATTTTTTTTACTTACGCATTTAATAATTAGGAACTTTCTGTAGTTCCTCTACGATTATTTTGCATATCTGTTTTTGAGAAAACGTCGATTTATGACAAAAAATCTGTTCACACACACACATACACACGCACATACACACACATACACAATCTCTGGAAGTTAAAAATCAAAAACTGTTCGAAAGATATTAGTCGGGAATGACACTGAATAGTTTTAGGGAAAAATCTACCGAACCATTTCCTTGTAATTAACTGTTAAATAAAAATTTAATCCGATTTTTATGGAACTTTTTTTGATGATATATATCATGGCCTTATAGAACTTACTGAAATATTACGGCCTTACAACAAGTAGTTTAATTTTAAAAAATTGTCAAAGTTTGAGAAAATGAGTAGGACGTTTGTTAAAATTAAAATTAGACAATTTACTTGATATAACAATAGAGTACTTGGTCTCGATGAACACACTAAATCATTGAATTCCTACAGAAACAGGTTCAATTCTAAAAATTGTTGATTTTTGAAAATTTGTTTTAATAAAATACTCCGAATATGTTAATATTCGCTATGTGTAATAAATCCACTCGGAATACTTTTAATCACTCATAAGTTAATTTATTTTTTATTAATTAAATCAATTATTTATACATTTCAGGAAGTTCATGTAACTTGCCTCAAAACAAAATACCAATACCAACTAGTTTAGTTTATTCTTTTCAATTTTGCGATTTTTCATATAAATTATTTATTTTTTTATTCATTTATCTATTTGTTTATTTTTACTTGCATATATATTTAATTTTAATTAAACATTAAATAATATAATTTAAATTAATTTTAATTTTATTGATAATTGTCTAATCGGACCAAATCGAATTTTTTTGCGCAGGATGTCATTTTTGAGCCGTGTCAAGTGGCTCCGCCGGCGACTTGATTGGTCCACGCGATTGTCAAGTTGTTCATTTGCGTGATGGGCGGCAACGCAAGAGGACCTCCAGGACCAAGGAGAGGACCCAGGGAAGTACCCAATAATAATAAGTGTGTTATAAAAACGAGCAAAATTAAACAAATCATTGTCGGGTTCTCATTCATTCATTTGCGTTTGCTTCCATTGTATTTAAATTTTGTGCAATTTCTTTTAACAATTTGTGACATTGACAGTAGATAGTGAACGGCATACGTAGTTTGACGCGATCGTATCAATTTTTTTTTAAGTACTACTTTATTAGCATATTATGTAATGTCATGATTCAGATCATAGATAAACAAGTATAAGTATTACATAATCATATTATGTAATGTATGATTCAGATAATTACTTATGGGGTATGGGGGTATGGGGTAGTAATAAGTTATGTAGGTATCATTCGTAGTTCTAGTTTTGACTGATACACTAACACAATAATCCACTATTAAACAAAAATGTAAAAATCTGAATCATTCGACATTATGTATTACTTAATTATATAATTACTAAACTATTGTCAATTATGAACAGCTGCTGCCGTTTGCAATCCATATAGCATTGCGCCAATTTATTCATATTCTGATATGCATAAGTTGTTACATTGAAGCATTAACTTTGTTTCATCACTTTCAGCGCGTTTTTGGAGGCCATGATACGAAAATCAATTAAGGACAAAGTGTGAGCACTAAATGTTATCAATTCATGAAATAGTTTGAATCTGGAATTTCTATATTTAATTTTAACCTGCAGATAACTTTACCTACTTCAGCAGTATATGTTATTTATCAAACATTTTAAAAGATGTATTCTAATCTCTTGTTTTTTTTGTTTCAGATTAAATTCTCCACTACTGAATCAACTGCCCCATTCAAACCAACCGACTTTATCGACTCCAATCAATCAAACAGTAAGCTCTTATCAAGTATCTGTCAGGTTGTAGGTATCCTTTCTCAAACATTTTAAGAGATGTATTCTAACCTTTTGTTTTTTTTTATTTCAGATTAAATTCTCCAATACTGAATCAACTACCCCATTCGACCCAACCGACTCTAGTCAATCAAACAATAAGCTCTTATCAAGTATCTATTAGACAGTCTGTATCCTTTATCAAACATTTTAAAAAACGTGTTCTAACCTTTGGTTTTTTTTTTATTTCAGATTCAATTATCCACTTCTGAATCAACAGCCCTCATCGCTTATAATCCATCAAACAGTAAGAACTTATCAAGTATCTATCAGGCAGTCTGTATCCTTTATCAGACATTTTAAAAGACGTGTTCTAATCTTTTGTTTTTTTTTTATTTCAGATTCAATTATCCACTTCTGAATCAACAGCTCTCATCGCTTATAATCCATCAAACAGTAAGAAGTTATCAAGTATCTATCAGGCAGTATGTATCCTTTATCAAACATTTTAAAAGACGTGTTCTAATCTTTTGTTTTTTTTTTTATTTCAGATTCAATTATCCACTTCTGAACCAGCAGCCCTCATCGCCTTTAATCCATCAAACAGTAAGAACTTATCAAGTATCTATCAGGCAGTCTGTATCCTTTATCGGACATTTTAAAAGATGTGTTCTTATTTTTTTTTTATTTTATTTCAGATTCAATTATCCACTTCTGAATCAACAGCCCTCATCGCCTTCAATCCATCAAACAGTAAGAACTTATTAAGTATCTGTCAGGCAGTCTGTATCCTTTATCAAACATTTTAAAAGATGTGTTCTAATCTTTTGTTTTTTTTTTATTTCAGATTCAATTATCCACTTCTGAATCAATCGACTCTAATCACACTGTAAGTGCTCATGAAGGATCAGTCGACAATCCACTGCTTGGGTTTTCGAACACTAATTCTTATAAATTTGCACAAGTGGTTCTTTTTGTAACTGTTTAGTCTTAAGCATGTTCTTACCAGTAGTCTTACTAACTCATTAACAATACTAACATTTTAATAACGTAGTTTGATCAGTTACAATAAAAAACCACTTGTTGCAGTTTACTTAGGAAGACTTAGTGAAACGGCTCAGAAGAAAACACTTGGTGAGTTACATTTTTATAATGTATTATAGTTGTCTGAATTATTACTAATTAAATGCTTTTGTTCACAGGGTGAGCAATCATCGCTTCAGGATGCTTATACACGTGCCTGCATTGAATCTATCTTGCTGTCAGAAACAACATTGATTCGATGGTGTTCCTAGAGAAGATACGTGCTGATGTGTTAGCATTGGGAAGAGCAAAAATTGTGTGTTCAATCAAGGGTTATGACTTCAATACTTACAATATATGCATCTATTTATCAAATACATAAATACATTGTTGTATTAGTTCAATTTGTTGTTTTAATTTCCATTAATTATTTACTTATAAAATAATTTAATTATATTGCATGAATATTTAAAACTATTTTAATGTTATAGGTATGATAAAGAAATATCATCCGTCAGTTCTGATAAATCAAGACAATGTGAAGTGAACAGCAACCGAATGGCTCCATTGTAAAAACTGCATATACAGAAGTTTCAATATTAAAACATTCGTTGTGCAAACAAATATAAGTATTAGAATATTTTTATACTTAGAATTAAGAATTCTGTTAAATAATAATTTATTGATTAGCTTTATAGACGTATTTGACATAACTTCAGCCTTTCCTCTAATGTCTTGGATTTTGCTCGAATGGCCTGCGGCCTGGTCTATACTTGTACCACCCCGGTCTATACTTGTACCACCCCGGTCTATACTTGTACCACCCCGGTCTATACTTGTACCACCCCGGTCTATACTTGTACCCTGCTCTCTTAGGCCCCTGCATTTGCCCCCCCCCCCCTATGGTTTCTTGCCCCTTGATTTGTATTCATGTAAATTGTTGACTAATGTTTTGTTCAAATAGTTTCATATTTAGTTTATAGTATTTTAATTATTGTACAATATTGTTTTATTACAATATTAATAAATCTTTCTTACAGGTTGTATCGAATTGCTAATTTGACAAGTACTGCTGATCGTGCTGTCCCAAAACACTTGTCAAGATTCTACTATGTGTTGCATTGAGAAGCCAATGTCAAGAACCTATATGTTTGTAATACATTTATCTAAATATTGAATACAATTATTGTTAACCTTTTAAATTCCTTGTTTTATTCATACCATTGTTTTCTTTCATTGTGAGTCTTTAGGCATTCGATCATTTGCTAGAGATACAAACACATTAACTCATTTGCTCATGTAATTTTTTTTTATTCACCACTCACTGAATTACATAAATATTTATGTCTTTGCATTTTATAGGTAATATGAGAGAAATTCATTTATCAATTCTGACGAATTAAGACCAGAGTGAAGTGACCGGCAACCGATAAACCTCATTGTCATGTTTGAAAGCCTTAAACTTCTGGCCTCTGATGACTTCGATGTCTTTTGTAATTAGATAAATCAAGACAAAGTGAAGTGAACAACAACCGATTGGCTTTACATATATTATATTGAGTATATATTTAAGAATTAGAAAGGTCCCAAGTCACTTGTCAAGATATACAAACATATTGACTCGTTTAATCATGTAATTTTTTATTCATTATTTACTAAACCACGGATTTTTACTCAATATAAACATGTCAAAAACACACATTTTTCCTTTCATTATTTCATATCTAACTCATGATTTGAATTTTTACATGTTTATATAATAGTAGTAGTTAATGAAATAATGAATAAATATATTGTATTTAATTTAATTTGTTGTTTTAATTTAATTATGAGCCATTTTATGGCCAAATTACATTATGCTGTAACGTAAATTACAAAAATATTTAAACATGTCTACATTTTAAAAATTTCTTGTGTTATTAATAGGGATACTTATTGAGTGCACTCTTTAGTGTAGTCAATTGTGTAGAACAGTTTCTTCACTGTTTGGGTGTTTGCAAACATCTTGCCGCATCTTAGTTAAGCTTTTTATACCTTTGCTTCGACTCGGTAGAACTCTGCGTCATTGCTTTGACTCGGTAGAAACGCGTTGACAATAGACTTTGCTTTTTTCCAAACCCTTATGTTAGTCGAGTGCCTTAAACATTTAATGTGTCAAACCGATGTTTTCTCTTGTTTCAATATTATACTTTCTATTATTTCTTTAAATGGTGCACTTTTTTTTCTTATTGTTAGCTATAAATATTATTTAATTTATTATCATACTGTGTTACTATTATTATATATACTATAATATATATATATATATATATATATATATTATACAATTAGATAAATGTTAATGTATTTTAGTCATTTTCATTACTGTAATTGTATGAATAAATTAATATAATATAATTGTATTATTAAATACTGTGATACATTGATTGGAAGTTTTGAATAAAACTAACTGAACTTTATTTGGAGTGTTTCATTTCACACAATTTTCAGTGATATATGTTAGAAACACACCGTATAGGTATAGGTATTATAAACATTAATGTATTTGTTGATGTTATCATAAACATTAATATACTCATTAATTCGTTTTTCGACGAGGATTTATTATTTTGAATAAATTTCATAAAATATATTACAATTTTTGTAATCTAATTCTATTATGATGAATGAAGTTAATGAAGTTATGACTTTGATCATTTTTAATAGACTAATCTATGGTTATTCACTCATTTCAAACATGTCAAAAATGATAACACTTTTCACTCACTTCAATCTATACTATCATTCAAAGTGTTAATTAGTTCATTTTAATTAATATACTTTAAATATTGGTCAGTTTTAAATTTAACTTCGGACTTATACAATAAAGATCAACTTCTCAAATTGATTTTTTTTCCTTTTTTGCACAATGATACCTTCATTTTTATTGAGACAACTTATTTTTATTAAATTATTTTATTATTATATTAATTGTATTAATTTTCACCGACACGTTTACGCTACCACCCCTTCTCCTTATACTTTACACTACCTCAACCTAATATACCTACCTACGTTAAGAACTAATACTCTTACTTTACTTACCTTTACCACGTCTCGAACCTGCTACCACGTCCTCTCTCCATTGACAACCACCTCCTAACGCGCGACGCCACGACGATCACATTAGTAAACTGTTGCAAAGTAGATGATATTGTATATTTTAAACGAAAAAAAACTAACAAGTCATATGGCCAAAAAAAAGTTGGGTTTGTATGGCCTGTGTTGGCGTAATGGGTAGAGTGATGGCTTCGTACCATAAAGGTACCGAGTTCAAATCATACCTTAGGAGAAAAAACGGAAAGCAGTAGTGCTGTTCGCTTTGAGGAATTTATTTATTGTAAGACGGCACAAAGATAAAATTTGGATTTAATAAACTAAGAGGTCATGAGGCCGAAAAAAAGCAGAGTCGATGTGGCCTGTGTTGGCGTATTGCTAGCGTGCTAGCTTCATGCCAACAGGGTACCGAGTTCGATTCATACCTCCGGACACAAAACGCAAAATAGCGTGGCTGTTGACGCTGTGGAACGAGGTATGCACGGAATCACATCCGTTCGAATTGTAGACCCCAGGTATGCTCCACTCGATCTCGATTGAGAGGAGAGATACGCGCGAGAATCCCGTATCATCCCCTAATGAACCCCGCAGCATCCCCGAACAGGGGCAAGGGGGGATTATAGGGGAGTGTGGGGTTCACAAACCCGCGACCCTGTGGTCCCACCCTCGAAAAATGGAGAGGGGGGACTATAGGGGGGTGAGAGTTCCGCGCGACGACCACCACTGGGTCGCGCCGGTTGAAAAACGGGGTGCATCACAGAGTGTGTCGCGCCGGTGTACGAGTCCCCGGAGCCACCCATCGAGTGCTATGGGGATGAAAAAGGCGCGGAAGAGGCAAGAGAGGGGGTGAGAAATAGGGAAAGGGGAGACAGGAGGGGAGAGATAAGGGGGGGTTACGTTGCTATGTAACGGTTAACCTCCAACACAAAATTTTTAGTAAAATTATTTTGCGATTTGCGTTACCTATCAACCGTTGCTATGTAACCGTTTTTGTTTCTGCGATTTTCGTTGCCTAGCAACCGTTGCTATGTAACCTCTAAGACAAAATTTCCAGTAAAATTATTTTGCGATTTTCGTTGCCTAGCAACCGTTGCTATGTAACCGTTTTTGTTTGTTTGTTTTTGCGATTATCGTTGCCTAGCAACCGTTGCTATGTAATGGTTAACCTCTAACACAAAGTTTTCAGTAAAATTATTTTGCGATTTACGTTGCCTAGCAACCGTTGCTATGTAACCGTTTTTGTTTATTTGTTTTTGCGATTATCGTTGCCTAGCAACCGTTGCTATGTAACCTCTAAGTTAACCTCTAAGACAAAATTTCCAGTAAAATTATTTTGCGATTTTCGTTGCCTAGCAACCGTTTTTGTTTATTTGTTTTTGCGATTATCGTTGCCTAGCAACCGTTGCTATGTAACTTCTAAGTTAACCTCTAAGACAAAATTTCCAGTAAAATTATTTTGCGATTTTCGTTGCCTAGCAACCGTTGCTATGTAATGGTTAACCTCTAACACAAAATTTTCAGTAAAATTATTTTGCGATTTTCGTTGCCTAGCAACCGTTGCTATGTAACCTCTAAGACAAAATTTCCAGTAAAATTATTTTGCGATTTTCGTTGCCTAGCAACCGTTGCTATGTAATGGTTAACCTCTAACACAAAATTTTCAGTAAAATTATTTTGCGATTTTCGTTGCCTATCAACCGTTGCTATGTAACCGTTTTTGTTTATTTGTTTTTGCGATTTTCGTTGCCCATCAACCGTTGCTATGCAACCATTGCGTTAATTTTGTGTTAGAGCAACAACACGGTTACCTAGCAATAATAATCGGATTATCGGAAGTCCGGATTATCGGAAGTATGGATATTCGGAGGTCCGGAACATCAAAGATCCGGATTATCGGAAGTCCGGAACATCAAAGGTCCGATTATCGGAAGTCCGGACAATCGTAAGTCCGTAACATCAAAGGTCCGGATTATCGGAAGTCCGGATAATCAAAGGTCCGTATTATCAGAAGACCGGATAATCGGAAGTCCAGACTATCGAAAGTCTGGATAATCGGAAGTCCGGATTATCGGAAGCCCATACCTGGGGTCCCAAATCCGAACAGATATGATTCCGTGCATGCCTCATTCCACAATTTCGTGTCCCGAGGTACGAATCGAACTCGCTACCCTTTGGCTACGAGGCCATCATGCTACCAATTACGCCAGCACAGCCCATATGAATTCTGCTTTTTTTCGGCTTCATTTTCGACTTGTTAGTTTGTTACATCTAAATATTAACTTTGTGTTACTCAACAATAGCTAAGTAACACAACATTAGCCCGTACTGCTGAATTCCGTTTTTTGGCTGGAGGTATGATTCGAACTCGGTACCCTTTTGGTATTAAGCCATCACTCTACCAATTACGCCAACACACGCCACATAGATTACACTTTTTTTCTGCTTCATGACTTGTTAGTTTGTCATATCTAAATAACTTATAAGTAACCTTTGTGTTACTTAACAATAACTAAGTAACACAACATTAGCCGTACTGCTGAATTCCGTTTTTTGGCTGGAGGTATGATTCGAACTCGGTACCCTTTTGGTACGAAGCCATCACTCTACCGATTACGCCAACACAGGCCACATAGATCACACTTTTTTTCGGTCTCATGACTTGTTAGTTTGTTATATCTAAATAACTTATAAGTAACCTTTGTGTTACTTAACAATAATTAACTCTGCTTTTTTTCGGACCCATGACTTGTTATTTAACAATAGAAAAATACCACAACCTTAGTCGTACTGCTGAATTCCATTTTTTGGCTGGAGGTATGAATCGAGCTCGGTACCCTTTTGGTACTAGTCCATCACTCTACCAATTACGCTAACACAGTCCACGTACATTCTGCTTTTTTCGGCCTCATGACTTGTTAGTTTGTTATATCTAAATATTAACTTCGTGTTATTCAACAATAAATAAATACCACAACGTTAGTCGTGCTGCTGTATTCCGTTTTATGGCGGAGGTATGATTCGATCTCGGTACCCTTTTGATACAAAGCCATCATTCTACCAATTACGCCAACACAGGCCACACCAACCCAACTTTTTTTTGGCCATATGACCAAAGTTATCTTCAGTACGGGAATTTTCAGTAATTTGTCTTAAGGCACAATGCCATGCATCGCTAGAGTGCACAAATTCGTCATTTTAATAGGGCTCGAGAACTGAAGAACATATTTTTTTAAACTTGCAGCATGTTTACGGATCTTTATATTAGTCAAATTGCCAAATTTGATAACTTATTAACCAATTCGATAATTTACGCTTGGAAAGGGAGGCAAGGCAAAATAATAAATTTTAATAATAATAATTTGGTTTATTTCAACCCAAATTTTGCACTGCAATCGTATTATGTTTTGTTAATTATATTTTTTGAAATAAAAAATGTTGTTAATTATATTGTATAGAATTTTTTCTCACTATCCAAATTTTGCCGCCCCCAAAAATTTGCCGTTCTGGGCAGTAGCCCCAATTACCCCTACTGTAAATCCAGCACTGGGTGTGGAGCACCTTTAATGTGCGGTGCAGTTAATGGTGCGCCCCATTGCACGAATACCGACGGCGAATTCTGTTCGCAATGTCTGCGCACTTTGCGAACAGATTCGCCGTACGGATTCGTGCAATGGAGACGAGCTAAGAGGACACCTTTACATCTTGCTTATGAATAAAATAAATAAATTTATAAAAGAGTAAAATTAATTTTAAGGTTATAATCACATAATGTTAAAACATAATGTTAATAGAATATAAAGTGGTATATTATACTAACTCAATATAATACAATCATAAATATATTTATATATTCACAATACGATAATAAAAAAAAATCAAAAATAGATTCAAAATTTCGTATATTTATATATACTTCCACCAAATACATTTGTACATATAGTTTTTCTTTTAATGATTAATATAATCAGTATCAAATATGTTAGCTGTGAACAAATTACATGTGCGACATGTGTTTCAAAAATTTAATTGAATTAAATGGATCGATAAAAATTTTTGTAATGTCTAAATTTGTATTAGACACTTTTAATATCATTGATCCCAATATCATAACAAATAAAATGTAAGAGGAAATATGAATAATTTTAATACAGTAACTGTTCAAATTTTTCAAAATTAAGTACTATCCATGTTTATATAAAAATAACGAAATTTATATTTTAGATCATTGGTTTTAAATATCATTGATACCAGATCAATATTTTTATAAATCATGTTAAATAAATAAAATCAATAAAAAAACATTCTCTACCAATTCTATTGTTTTCATGATCAAGATTTCAGACTGTGGCAGTAGATATAACAAAAATGCGACACTAAATACAATTTGGACCAAATTTTAACCAAAAATGTAAAAAAAAGATTAATAAAGGCATATTCATAAAAGCATACTGTAAAAAAACATGCATATTTCTTCTTATAAAAACAAGAATTCAGAACAAGGAAAACATAGTTAATAAACAATAGAAACATAGTTAATATAAAATAAATTTCTTCCTAATGAATTAATTATAACTAATAAATTCAAGATTGCATAAAAACTCAGGTATAAAATACATACCAAAAATTCAAAATACTAATTTTCATAAAAATATAATAAAAATGAACTGAATTTATTTCTGTTCATAATTACTTCTTATTCAGATTACAATTAGTTATGAAACAATAGAAAATATATATTTTCATATTGTCTTTATGAAAATAAATTATATTAATTATATTTGGGATTCAAATATTAATTTCAAAAATAGATCAGGATATATTCAAAGCTATGAAAAATCCTTTGAAAATCCATTATGTATATATATATATATATATATATATATATATATTTAATGCTAATAACATTGTTAATATACTGTTTAAAAAATGCATTTTGAAACAAATGCGTTTCACATATAAATATAAATATATATAGGTATATATTTAATCATTAAACTATGCTCATGACTAGCAATGGACTTGCAATATATCATACGGGCAAACACTGTCCAATAAAAAAAATAGTTGTAAAATACTTTAAGTGCCCAAAGATTATGTAAAAATGTTCAAGCAGAATCTTGAAAAAATAATCTAGTTAATAAGTTTCCAGATGTGATATATAGTACTGCAAAAATAACTCCATATACTAGTCAAGACATTCATCTACAATTTATCAATAACATATTCTAACAATATAATTTCTATCAATAAACAACATTGATAAAATTATATATAAATTGATATAATTGCTATAATATATATATTTATGTTTAAATAGTATTCCATTTTACATACACAGCATGATTGTATATATTTTAGTTAAAGGGTCATCCATTCTGAATCAAATATACAGTATGAGCAATCACAAAAACTCTGTTGGACAGAACAAAGCAAAATCATAAAAAATAAATTTATTTGAAAAATATATGTTGATGAAAACATGATTAATAATCTCAGGAATTCTAACCTATTTGGTTTTGAAAATAATGCAATAATCACTTGTTTTACAACAACCGTTTAAATTACATAATTAAAATTTTGTTACATTTTTAGGTAAAATTGATTTAGAAATAAATGCCCCCTTAAATAACTCTGATCACAAATTAGTAGACATCATATTATGAGTCTTCTCAACTAAACTAGTTTATGAACATTAATTACTCGTTCATAAAAAACAAATATAATTTGTCGTGGTACAATAAATAATAAATTTATTTCAAATTAAAATTACAATTGGAAATAATATGATAAAAAGATGATTCAAAAACAAAAATCCATTTAATTAAAATTGACTCTGATGCAATGTCTCAATTACAAGAAAAAATATAATACTGTAAAAATTGACAAATACAGAAATTTACTGTTTATCACTTCATTAAAAATTTTTATAAAGATCCATAGTCAAAAAATAAACTTACATTTTATAAATCAATATTAAATGATAAAAAAAATTCAATAAAGGATTGTTTTGCATCAATATATTCCTACATAGCTTAAATTAAAATGACTTCTAAAATCGAAAACTTCGACAATGTTGAATTGTTGGCATTGAAATGTTTGCTTAATGCCAACTATCCAATTTATTAGCATTTTTGAATAGAAGAATATTATTCTACTTACATATAATATATATTTTTTTAATTTGCGAATCATACCCAAAAATAGATACTTTAGTACATATTTTATTTATTAATAAAAATATTATATTCTAGCAAAACAGAAATAGACGGATATTTTTCTATGTTACATATATATATATATATATATATATATATGTATAACATAGTATGCATATATATATATATATATATATATATATATATATATCCTAATTGATTAATAAAACAGAATCCTAATTGATTCTGTTAGGCACTGGCCTCGGATGCAAGTGTATTACGTATAATATTTTATTTATTAATCACTTTTTATCTTTTATTCTTTTTATTAAAAAAATAACTTACTGACAGTTAGTGCTTGTCTATAATTATCAATTTTTACAAGTTATATTAATATGTGTTAGTGATAATATAAATAATTCAAAACCACTGAAGATGACGTAGAATTTTACGTCGAAACGTATGGATAAATAAAGATGTTTTGAAAAAATCTTTACTTTACTTTTTTTACTTGATGTTACGCCCTCCAAGAAATCTATCATACATTTCAACATCAAATTTAAACATTTTCAACATATATATATATATATATATATATATATATATATATATAATAATAATAATAACACAGTATGATATTAAATTAAATGATATTTATAGCTAAGAATAAGAAAAAAAAGTGCACCATTTAAAGAAATAATAGAAAGTATAATATTTAAACAAGAGAAAACATCGGTTTGACACATTAAATGTTTAAGGCACTCGACTAACATAAGGGTTTGGAAAAAAGCAAAGTCTATTGTCAACGCGTTTCTACCGAGTCAAAGCAATGACGCAGAGTTCTACCGAGTCGAAGCAAAGGTATAAAAAGCTTAACCAAGATGCGGCAAGATGTTTGCAAACACCCAAACAGTGAAGAAACTGTTTTACACAATTGACTACACTAAAGAGTGCACTCAATAAGTATCCCTATTAATAACAAGAAATTTTTAAAATGTAGACATGTTTAAATATTTTTGTAATTTACGTTACAGCATAATGTAATTTGGCCATAAAATGGCTCATAATTAAATTAAAACAACAAATTAAATTAAATACAATAATATTTATTCATTATTTCATTAACTACTACTATTATATAAACATGTAAAAATTCAAATCATGAGTTAGATATGAAATAATGAAAGGAAAAATGTGTGTTTTTGACATGTTTATATTGAGTAAAAATCCATGGTTTAGTAAATAATGAATAAAAAATTACATGATTAAACGAGTCAATATGTATGTATATCTTGACAAGTGACTTGGGACCTTTCTAATTCTTAAATATATACTCAATATAATATATGTAAAGCCAATCGGTTGTTGTTCACTTCACTTTGTCTTGATTTATCTAATTACAAAAGACATCGAAGTCATCAGAGGCAGAAGTTTAAGACATCCAAACATGATAATGAGGTTTATCGGTTGCCGGTCACTTCACTCTGGTCTTAATTCGTCAGAATTGATAAGTGAATTTCTCCCATATTACCTATAAAATGCAAAGACATAAATATTTATGTAATTCAGTGAGTGGTGAATAAAAAAAAATTTCATGAGCAAATGAGTTAATGTGTTTGTATCTCTAGCAAATGATCGAATGCCTAAAGACTCACAATGAAAGAAAACAATAATGGTATGAATAAAACAAGGAATTTAAAAGGTTAACAATAATTGTATTCAATATTTAGATAAATGTATTACAAACATATAGGTTCTTGACATTGGCTTCTCAATGCAACACATAGTAGAATCTTGACAAGTGTTCTGGGACAGCACGATCAGCAGCACTAGTCAAATTAGCAATTCGATACAACCTGTAAGAAAGATTTATTAATATTGTAATAAAACAATATTGTACAATAATTAAAATACTATAAACTAAATATGAAACTATTTGAACAAAACATTAGTCAACAATTTACATGAATACAAATCAAGGGGCAAGAAACCATAGGGGGGCAAATGCAGGGGCTAAGAGACCAGGGTACAAGTATAGACCGGGGTGGCACAAGTATAGACCGGGGTGGCACAAGTATAGACCGGGGTGGCACAAGTATAGACCGGGGTGGCACAAGTATAGACCGAAGTGGCACAAGTATAGACCGGGGTGGCACAAGTATAGACCGGGGTGGCACAAGTATAGACCGGGGTGGCACAAGTATAGACCGGGGTGCACAGTATACACCGGGGTGCACAAGTATACACCAGGGTGGTACAAGTATACACCAGGGTGGTACAAGTATAGACCAGGCCGCAGGCCATTCGAGCAAAATCCAAGACATTCGAGAAAAGAAAAGGAAGAGGAAAGCCTGAAGTTATGTCAAATATGTCTATAAAACTAATCAATAAGTTATTATTAACAGAATTCTTAATTCTAAGTATAAAAATATTCTAATACTTATATTTGTTTGCACAACGAATGTTTAATATTGAAACTTCTGTATATGCAGTTTTCACAATGGAGCCATTCGGTTGCTGTTCACTTCACATTGTCTTGATTTATCGGAACTGACGGATGATATTTTTTTATCATACCTATAACATAAAAATAGTTTTAAATATTCATGTAATATAATTAAATTATTTTATAAGTAAATAATTAATGGAAATTAAAACAACAAATTGAACTAATACAACAATTGTATTTATATATTTGATAGATAGATGAATATATTGTAAGTATTCAAGTCATAACCCTTGATTGAATACACAAGTAATTTTGCTCTTTCCAATGCTAACACATCAGCACGTATCTTCTCTATGAACACCATTGAATTAATGTTGTTTCTGACAGCAAGATAGGTCCAATGCAGGCACGTGTGTAAGCATCCTGAAGCGATCATTGCTTACCTGTAAACAAAAGCATTTAATTAGTAATAATTCAGACTACTATAATACATTATAAAAATGTAACTCACTAAGTGTTTTCTTCTGAGCCGTTTCACTAAGTCTTCCTAAGTAAACTGCAACAAGTGGTTTTTATTGTAACTGATCAAACTACGTTATAAAATGTTAGTATTGTTAATGAGTTAGTAAGACTACTGGTAAGAACATGCTTAAGACTAAACAGTTACAAAAAGAACCACTTGTGCAAATTTATAAGAATCAGTGTTCCAAAACCCAAGCAGTTGATTGTCGACTGATCCTTCATGAGCACTTACAGTCTGATTAGAATCGATTGATTCAGAAGTGGATAATTGAATCTGAAATGAAAAAAAAAACAAAAGATTAGAACACGTCTTTTAAAATGTTTGATAAAGGATACAGACTGCCTGATAGATACTTAATAAGTTCTTACTGTTTGATGGATTGAAGGCGATGAGGGCTGTTGATTCAGAAGTGGATAATTGAATCTGAAATAAAAAAAATAAAAAATTAGAACACGTCTTTTAAAATGTTTGATAAAGGATACAGACTGCCTGATAGATACTTGATAAGTTCTTACTGTTTGATGGATTATAAGCGATGAGGGCTGTTGATTCAGAAGTGGGTAATTGAATCTGAAATAAAAAAAAAAACAAAAGATTAGAACACATGTTTTAAAATGTTTGGTAAAGGATACAGACTGCCTGATAGATACTTGATATGTTCTTACTGTTTGATGGATTGAAGGCGATGAGGGCTGTTGATTCAGAATTGGATAATTGAATCTGAAATAAAAAAAAAAAAAATTAGAACACGTCTTGTAAAATGTTTGATAAAGGATACAGACTGCCTGATAGATACTTGATAAGTTCTTACTGTTTGATAGATTATAAGCGATGAGGGCTGTTGATTCAGAAGTGGATAATTGAATCTGAAATAAAAAAAAAAAACAAAGATTAGAACACATTTTTAAAAAGTTTGATAAAGGATACAGACTGCCTGATAGATACTTGATAAGTTCTTACTGTTGATAGATTAAGCGATGAGGGCTGTTGATTCAGAAGTGGGTAATTGAATCTGAAATAAAAAAAAAAACAAAAGATTAGAACACATGTTTTAAAATGTTTGATAAAGGATACAGACTGCCTGATAGATACTTGATAAGTTCTTACTGTTTGATGGATTGAAGGCGATGAGGGCTGTTGATTCAGAATTGGATAATTGAATCTGAAAAAAAAAATAAAAAAATTAGAACACGTCTTTTAAAATGTTTGATAAAGGATACAGACTGCCTGATAGATACTTGATTGGTTCTTACTGTTTGATGGATTATAAGCGATGAGGGCTGTTGATTCAGAAGTGGATAATCAAATCTGAAATAAAAAAACAAGAGATTAGAACACGTCTTTTAAAATGTTTGATAAAGGATATCGACTGCCTGATAGATGCTTGATAAGAGCTTACTGTTTGATTGACTAGAATCGGTTGGTTCGAATGGGGCAGTTGATTCAGCAGTGGAAAATTTAATCTGAAATAATAAAAACAAAAGGTTAGAATACATCTTTTAAAATGTTTGAGAAAGGATACCTACAACCTGATAGATACTTGACAAGAGCTTACTGTTTGATTGATTGGAGTCGATAAAGTCGGTTGGTTCGAATGGGACAGTTGATTCAGTAGTGGAGAATTTAATCTGAAACAAAAAAAACAAGAGATTAGAATACATCTTTAAAAATGTTTGATAAATAACACATACTGCTGAAGTAGGTAAAGTTATCTGCAGGTTAAAATTAAATATAGAAATCCCAGATTCAAACTATTTCATGGATTGATAACATTTAGTGCTCACACTTTGTCCTTAATTGATTTTTGTATCATGGCCTCCAAGAACGCGCTAAAAGTGATGAAACAAAGTTAATGCTTCAATGTAACAACTTATGCATATCAGAATATGAATAAATTGGCGCAATGCTGTATGGATTGCAAACGGCAGCAGCTGTTCATAATTGACAATAGTTTAATAATTATATAATTAAGTAATACATAATGTCGAATGATTCAGATTATTACATTCTTGTTTATAGTGGATTATTGTGTTAGTGTGTCAGTCAAAACTAGAACTACAAATGATACCTACATAACTTATTACTACCCCAAACTACTATATTAGCATGCAAGTAATTATCTGAATCATGACATTACATAATATGCTAACAAAGTAGTACTTAAAAAAAATTGATACGATCGCGTCAAACTACGTATGCCGTTCACTATCTACTGTCAATGTCACAAATTGTTAAAAGAAATTGCACAAAATTTAAATACAATGGAAGCAAACCGCGAATGAATGAATGAGAACCCGACAATGATTTCTTTAATTCGCTCGTTTTCATAACACACTTATTATTATTGGGTACTTCCCTGGGTCCTCTCCCTTGGTCCTGGAGGTCCTTTTGCGTTGCTGCCCATCACGCAAATGAACAACTTGACAATCGCGTGGACCAATCAAGTCGCAGGCGGAGCCACTTGACACAGTTCAAAAATGACATCCTGCGCAAAAAAATTCGAATTGGTCCGATTAGACAATTATCAATAAAATTAAAATTAATTTCAATTATATTATTTAATTTTTAATTAAAATTAAAAATATATAAAAGTAAAAATAAACAGATGAATGAAAAAATAAATAATTTATATGAAAAATCGCAAAATTTAAAAGAATAAACTAAACTAGTTGGTATTGGTATTTTGTTTTGAGGCAAGTTACATGAACTTCCCGAAATGTATAAATAATTGATTTAATTAATAAAAAATAAATTAACTCATGAGTGATTAAAAGTATTCCGAGTGGATTTATTACACATAGCGAACATGTTAACTCGGAGTATTTTCTAAAAACAAATTTTCAAAAATCAACAATTTTTATAATTGAACCTGTTTCTGTAGGAATTTAATGATTTATAGTGTGCATCGAGACCAAGTACTCTATCGTTATACCAAGTAAATTGACTAATTTTAATTTTAACAAACGTCAAACAACTACTCGTTTTCTCAAACTTTGATGAATTTTTAAAATTAAACTACTTGTCGTAAGGCCGTAATATTTCAGTAAGTTCTATAAGGCCATGATATATATCATCAAAAAAAGTTCCATAAAAATCGGATTAAATTTTTTTTCAACAGTTAGTTACAAGGAAATGGTTCGGTAAACTAATCAGTGTCATTCCCAACTAATATCTTTCGAACAGTTTTTGATTTTTAACTTCCCGAATGTGTGTATGTATGTGTGTGTGTGTGTGTGTGTGTGTGTGTATGTGTGTGTATGTGTGTATGTGTGTATGTGTGTTTTTTTTGTATAGCGCCTTAGCGACCGGTTTTCTGTCTGGGTATGTCGGACTCTGTGTGTGTGTGTGTGTGCATGTGTGTGTGTATGTGTGTGAACAGATTTTTTGCCGTAAATCGACGTTTTCTCGAAAACAGATATGCAAAATAATCGTAGAGGAACTACAGAAAGTTTATAATTATTAAATGGGTAAGTAAAAAAATAAAAAATGCAAAAAATATCATTTGTAAGCATAAATAAATAAATGATTAAAACTCGTGAATGAGTAAGTGAACAATAATAAAATTGAACTATTTGTAAGCGATATTTTAAGACACGTTACATGATCTTTGCGATATAGTGTAAATAATTGACTTAATAAATTAATTTATGAGTGACTTATTAGTATTCCAAGTGGATTTATTACACATTATTGTAATGATGGAAAGTTAAATATATAAAAAAAAATTAAATAAAATGAAAAAAATATGAATAAATTCTTAATGACGATATCAAAATATTAAGATGAATAAATAAGCAAATGCTTAAATAAATTGCATACCTTGAAGTCTCTACATGTATTCAGTTTAATAAATTCAGTTTCCAGAAAAGTCTTTTGATCCCTCAGCAGATATCGTCTCTTATGGGTTGTCATCCTTAATTGTAGTTCATCAGCAACCTGTATCAAAAAAAAGTATCAATACAGAGCCTATATAATAAATCTTGTACAAATATTTTGAATATTTAATTATTTTAAGATTGATATGAGTTGATAATTTTGTGATTAGTTTTACATATTTTATTCGAACTGTAAGCATTAGCAGTTAACAGTTGAAGCTTGGAGTATGTTTCTGGAAAGACTATGTATTGAGCTTGTCCTTGTAGTATTTTATAAGTGTGTATTGAAATGCATAATTATACTCTAGGTTTCTCAAAACCTAAATAATTGGACTTGTATCTTACAAAATAAGAATTGCTTGTTTTGTTATCTTACCGATAGTTAATGAAGCAAAGAAGTCTACTGCAGCAAGCAAGCTAGTAAGATAATACAGGATTCTCATTCCAGAGTTGACTTATTTTTTATAATTCAATGACTAATTATTACAATAATTCTTGTCTTGAGAAATAAAATTATTTCAGTGTTCACATGACTTAGCCTCAATGCATTTTGCCTAGGAAACTTTAAATCGTAGCAGCCGTCAACAATAATATATACTATGTCTGAAGTAAAAAATCAGGATCAGCACAGAATTTTCTTGTCATCAAGGGTATTATATAAAAATTCAGAGGCTTTTATAATTGAAAGAGGAAACTGCTGTAGAAATGTTAAAATGTATGTATGATAATTATAATACATAAATATTTTTTAATATGTTGAATACATTTCATTGTGACCGTGACATTCAATTGTAAAAAGTACTTTGTTTTCAAAATCATTAAATTAAAATTAATGCATCAGCTTCATTTACTTACAAAATATTTTATATAAAAAGCATTGATTGTATTAGCATTACAGAATCTTTCTAAAGAATTTTTGAGAATAATTGAAATCCTTCAACAATTTTAAAATAGAATCACAATATTATGCTCGAATCTGATTTATCATAATTATTTTTGTTCATCACGAGCCAGGATAGTTAAAGCAAATAAATGTTGTATTCGCTATAGCGATTCAGATAAGATTTCCAATTGATGCGATATAGGCAAATATAGAAAAAAAATATACACCATTAAAGCAACTCACTAATGAAATTGAAAGACGACCATCTGCATGAAAGCAATATTAACGGTCCTTTTCTCAATAATTTCTCAAAATGCATGAAAACACTCGAAATTCATCTATGATCGTATAAGATTTGACGCGCCATTTTTCTTCTCAAATTGCTACTAACCTCAATCAAAATCTGTCATTATGTAGTGATGGGTATTTGTAGCACCCTTGAGAAGATCATGTAAACACCTGCATAAGCTTCGAATCCACAAATAATTCTCAAGTCCATTACATAAAATGACTAATGCAAAATACTAATATATACTTGGCCATACAACCTTTTACTTTGACAGGATACAATGGCAAAATAAAACGACTAACATGTGGCAAATGCACGTACGTACTACTTGATTGTCCTGGCTTCCTATAACTGGAGTGCCTACTGGCTTCCCAAGATCTTCTTCCCGCGATGGCTGAGATTAAAATGGATTGCGCAATGACGCTCTGCGGACAAAGAAACCTTGCGCTTGCTTGAAGTGTCATCCGGTCTCCTATACTACCAGTATTGCCAGGTCCACCATAGAAAAAAACAGTAGATAGGCCAGAAAAAAACAGCCTTATCATTAAATGATGGTAATATTTTATAGTTATAATAGAATATTTATAGCAACTAACAAAATATTACATTAGTGGTATTTTTGAAAAAAAAAGTTGAAAGCAATAATTCTCTTTAACGGTTTTGTTATATTCATGCATCCCAAACATCGTTACCTATCAAAAAGCGATATTTCTTGAATATAAGTTTTCCATCGTAGCTTACACAATATTGCACAAAATATTGTATACTTCATTAATTATGTATTATTTCATGTTATTATTAATAAAGGTAGATTTAAATCAAACCTAAACTAGTGGGATATTGAACGAAACAAAATGCTATGAATAATTTATTTAAAATGTTGATTATTTAGATTATGTATTACATTCGTAAATGTTGAAAATATGACTATTTGATAACAATATGTTTTCAACGCATTAACAAAACCAGAAATCCAATAAAATGATTAAATTATCATACTATATTAGATTTTGTGAAAATGATTTTCAATATTAAGAAAAATTGCAAAACAAAATATGAGCTTACCGTTTGTCTATATCATTTGTCATTCCTAATATTATTTTTTTTTTTTTTTGAGTATAATTTCATATTACAATCTTGACCTGAATATATATGATTACCATAAAAACAAATAATTTCTTATCACTCATTTATATATGCTGAATTAAATACAAATTTATATAAACACATATACTTTTACAACATTTAAATAACATCAATCAACATATAACACAATTTTCCAACAGATTAACTAACTTATTTCAACATAAGTTCTGATGACCAAATGAATAAGTAGATAATTTGAAATTAATAAAGCATTTTATATGAATTAGTGTTACTTTATGCACATCTAATTTAAAATATTGTGTAATAAATATTTATCATTAGTTTTTTTTTTATTTTCTTTTAAAATTTTTGTTTGTTTGTACTTTATAGCAGATAATCAACAATCAAGAAAAAAAATTACATATTTATTAAATTTGCAAATTAATGGCACATATCTATGTGATAAAATTATCAAATTTGTCATAGAACTGCACAATAAATAATATGTATAAACTTCTATCACACCGCTTAAAATATTATTAAATAACATTTACAATGTAAGATAAATTTGGTTACTTTTTCCTAAAATCTATTAGAGAACTAATAAAAATTTACAATATACATATTTAAAATCAATATACAAAATAACTTTATAATATTTCTTGGATTGCAATATATGTTGGAATCATTATAAAATGAAAACTCTTTATAATACACTTTAGGTAAGAATCACTTACTTTGAAATATGTCATTTCCACAATTTGATTTTCATGTTGTTGTACATGTATAAATATACATTTGAGCTGTCCATGCAAAATATTAACTTCTGGAAATACAATGAACATATTATTTCATAGCATGTGTCTTTGGCCTGTAGATTTAATTTTAATTATGCCTCAATACATATATATATATATATATATATATATATATATATAAATGCTACAAAAATTTAATTTAAAGTACATTGCACTCACACTTATTAATTTATTTATATTTGTGGCAAAATTTAATATCACTATTTCATTACGGTCTACAAGCTTCTTAATGGGGTCATAAATTTGAAATGTTTTCAACAAGATGATATTGCTTCACAAAATAACAGCCTTAACTTTCCATAGATAGAGTTTGACTTTATCAACATTCTGAAGCTATAATATATGACTCCCAAAAAATGAATTTACTAGTAATCCATAAAACCTACTATAATAAAGTATAACAATAAATCAATCAGTGCACACATTCCACAAAATGTGTATCGAAATGATATTTTAGTGAGAGCAGACATTATCACAGCGTCTAGGTAAAGTTCCACTATTCGGAGCTGGCATATGTGCGACAGGTTCTGGACATCCATGCATGGAGAGCAAATCAACCAGAGCAGAAGTTGTCTCTATGCCAGTTATATTTTGAGAATTGGCAGCTGCGAGAGAAGCTGCTGCACGGGAATATAGTAAACAACTTCGACCATCGTGATCCAGAAGCTTTACATCTGCATTGTGCTGTAATAATAAAAATTATAAATTGCAAAAGTTGTATTGATCCTTATTATTTATGTTCATTATAAAGTATTAATTGTTAAATAAATTTGAATGATTGTCGTTGTTAAATATTGATATATTCATCATATATTGTCGAGCATTATTTAGAACATACTATATATTCAGTTTTCTAGACTAGACTATTAAGATTAAACTGTTTTGAATTATATAGGTAATATTTTTTTATATTTTAT
>NW_020537758.1:54965315-55087015 GCF_003426905.1 Ctenocephalides felis
CATTTCACACAATTTTCAGTGATATATGTTAGAAACACCCGTATAGGTATAGGTATTATAAACATTAATGTATTGTTGATGTTATCATAAACATTAATATACTCATTAATTCGTTTTTCGACGAGGATTTATTATTTTGAATAAATTTCATAAAATATATTACATTTTTGTAAATCTAATTCTATTATGATGAATGAAGTTAATGAAGTTATGACTTTGATCATTTTTAATAGACTAATCTATGGTTATTCACTCATTTCAAACATGTCAAAAATGATACACTTTTCACTCACTTCAAATCTATACTATCATTCAAAGTGTTAATTAGTTCATTTTAATTAATATACTTTAAATATTGGTCAGTTTTAAATTTAACTTCGGACTATACAATAAAGATCAACTTCTCAAATTGATTTTTTTTCCTTTTTGCACAATGATACCTTCATTTATTGAGACAACTTATTTTTATTAAATTATTTATTATTATATTAATTGTATTAATTTTCACCGACCCGTTTACGCTACCACCCCTTCTCCTTATACTTTACACTACCTCAACCTAATATACCTACCTACGTTAAGAACTAATACTCTTACTTTACTTACTTTACCACGTCTCGAACCTGCTACCACGTCCTCTCTCCTTGACAACCACCTCCTAACGCGCGACGCCACGACGATCACATAGTAAACTGTTGCAAAGTAGATGATATTGTATATTTTAAACGAAAAAACAACAAGTCATATGGCCAAAAAAAAGTTGGGTTTGTATGGCCTGTGTTGGCGTAATGGGTAGAGTGATGGCTTCGTACCATAAAGGTACCGAGTTCAAATCATACCTTAGGAGAAAAAACGGAAAGCAGTAGTGCTGTTCGCTTTGAGGAATTTATTTATTGTAAGACGGCACAAAGATAAAATTTGGATTTAATAAACTAAGAGGTCATGAGGCCGAAAAAAAGCAGAGTCGATGTGGCCTGTGTTGGCGTATTGCTAGCGTGCTAGCTTCATGCCAACAGGGTACCGAGTTCGATTCATACCTCCGGACACAAAACGCAAAATAGCGTGGCTGTTGACGCTGTGGAACGAGGAGGTATGCACGGAATCACATCCGTTCGAATTGTAGACCCCCAGGTATGCTCCACTCGATCTCGATTGAGAGGAGAGATACGCGCGAGAATCCCGTATCATCCCCTAATGAACCCCGCAGCATCCCCGAACAGGGGCAAGGGGGGATTATAGGGGAGTGTGGGGTTCACAAAACCCGCGACCCTGTGGTGGCCCACCCTCGAAAAATGGAGAGGGGGGACTATAGGGGGGTGAGAGTTCCGCGCGACGACCACCACTGGGTCGCGCCGGTTGAAAACGGGGTGCATCACAGAGTGTGTCGCGCCGGTGTACGAGTCCCCGGAGCCACCCATCGAGTGCTATGGGGATGAAAAAGGCGCGGAAGAGGCAAGAGAGGGGGTGAGAAATAGGGAAAGGGGAGACAGGAGGGGAGAGATAAGGGGGGGTTACGTTGCTATGTAACGGTTAACCTCCAACACAAAATTTTTTAGTAAAATTATTTTGCGATTTGCGTTACCTATCAACCGTTGCTATGTAACCGTTTTTGTTTCTGCGATTTTCGTTGCCTAGCAACCGTTGCTATGTAACCTCTAAGACAAATTTCCAGTAAAATTATTTTGCGATTTTCGTTGCCTAGCAACCGTTGCTATGTAACCGTTTTTGTTTGTTTGTTTTTGCGATTATCGTTGCCTAGCAACCGTTGCTATGTAATGGTTAACCTCTAACACAAAGTTTTCAGTAAAATTATTTTGCGATTTACGTTGCCTAGCAACCGTTGCTATGTACCCGTTTTTTTTATTTGTTTTTGCGATTATCGTTGCCTAGCAACCGTTGCTATGTAACCTCTAAGTTAACCTCTAAGACAAAATTTCCAGTAAAATTATTTTGCGATTTTCGTTGCCTAGCAACCGTTTTTGTTTATTTGTTTTTGCGATTATCGTTGCCTAGCAACCGTTGCTATGTAACTTCTAAGTTAACCTCTAAGACAAAATTTCCAGTAAAATTATTTTGCGATTTTCGTTGCCTAGCAACCGTTGCTATGTAATGGTTAACCTCTAACACAAAATTTTCAGTAAAATTATTTTGCGATTTTCGTTGCCTAGCAACCGTTGCTATGTAACCTCTAAGACAAAATTTCCAGTAAAATTATTTTGCGATTTTCGTTGCCTAGCAACCGTTGCTATGTAATGGTTAACCTCTAACACAAAATTTTCAGTAAAATTATTTTGCGATTTTCGTTGCCTATCAACCGTTGCTATGTAACCGTTTTTGTTTATTTGTTTTTGCGATTTTCGTTGCCCATCAACCGTTGCTATGCAACCATTGCGTTAATTTTGTGTTAGAGCAACAACACGGTTACCTAGCAATAATAATCGGATTATCGGAAGTCCGGATTATCGGAAGTATGGATATTCGGAGGTCCGGAACATCAAAGATCCGGATTATCGGAAGTCCGGAACATCAAAGGTCCGATTATCGGAAGTCCGGACAATCGTAAGTCCGTAACATCAAAGGTCCGGATTATCGGAAGTCCGGATAATCAAAGGTCCGTATTATCAGAAGACCGGATAATCGGAAGTCCAGACTATCGAAAGTCTGGATAATCGGAAGTCCGGATTATCGGAAGCCCATACCTGGGGTCCCAAATCCGAACAGATATGATTCCGTGCATGCCTCATTCACAATTTCGTGTCCCGAGGTACGAATCGAACTCGCTACCCTTTGGCTACGAGGCCATCATGCTACCATTACTACGCCAGCACAGCCCATATGAATTGCTTTTTTTTTCGGCTTCATTTTCGACTTGTTAGTTTGTTACATCTAAATATTAACTTTGTGTTACTCAACAATAGCTAAGTAACACAACATTAGCCCGTACTGCTGAATTCCGTTTTTTGGCTGGAGGTATGATTCGAACTCGGTACCCTTTTGGTAAGCCATCACTCTACCAATTACGCCAACACACGCCACATATAGATTACACTTTTTTTCTGCTTCATGACTTGTTAGTTTGTCATATCTAAATAACTTATAAGTAACCTTTGTGTTACTTAACAATAACTAAGTAACACAACATTAGCCGTACTGCTGAATTCCGTTTTTTGGCTGGAGGTATGATTCGAACTCGGTACCCTTTTGGTACGAAGCCATCACTCTACCGATTACGCCAACACAGGCCACATAGATCACACTTTTTTTCGGTCTCATGACTTGTTAGTTTGTTATATCTAAATAACTTATAAGTAACCTTTGTGTTACTTAACAATAATTAACTCTGCTTTTTTTCGGACCCATGACTTGTTATTTAACAATAGAAAAATACCACAACCTTAGTCGTACTGCTGAATTCCATTTTTTGGCTGGAGGTATGAATCGAGCTCGGTACCCTTTTGGTACTAGTCCATCACTCTACCAATTACGCTAACACAGTCCACGTACATTCTGCTTTTTTCGGCCTCATGACTTGTTAGTTTGTTATATCTAAATATTAACTTCGTGTTATTCAACAATAAATAAATACCACAACGTTAGTCGTGCTGCTGTATTCCGTTTTATGGCTGGAGGTATGATTCGATCTCGGTACCCTTTTGATACAAAGCCATCATTCTACCAATTACGCCAACACAGGCCACACCAACCCAACTTTTTTTTGGCCATATGACCAAAGTTATCTTCAGTACGGGAATTTTCAGTAATTTGTCTTAAGGCACAATGCCATGCATCGCTAGAGTGCACAAATTCGTCATTTTAATAGGGCTCGAGAACTGAAGAACATATTTTTTTAAACTTGCAGCATGTTTACGGATCTTTATATTAGTCAAATTGCCAAATTTGATAACTTATTAACCAATTCGATAATTTACGCTTGGAAAGGGAGGCAAGGCAAAATAATAAATTTTAATAATAATAATTTGGTTTATTTCAACCCAAATTTTGCACTGCAATCGTATTATGTTTTGTTAATTATATTTTTTGAAATAAAAATGTTGTTAATTATATTGTATAGAATTTTTTCTCACTATCCAAATTTTGCCGCCCCCAAAAATTTGCCGTTCTGGGCAGTAGCCCCAATTACCCCTACTGTAAATCCAGCACTGGGTGTGGAGCACCTTTAATGTGCGGTGCAGTTAATGGTGCGCCCCATTGCACGAACCGACGGCGAATTCTGTTCGCAATGTCTGCGCACTTTGCGAACAGATTCGCCGTACGGATTCGTGCAATGGAGACGAGCTAAGAGGACACCTTTACATCTTGCTTGATAAAATAAATAAATTTATAAAAGAGTAAAATTAATTTTAAGGTTATAATCACATAATGTTAAAACATAATGTTAATAGAATATAAAGTGGTATATTATACTAACTCAATATAATACAATCATAAATATATTTATATATTCACAATACGATAATAAAAAAAAATCAAAAATAGATTCAAAATTGTATATTTATATATACTTCCACCAAATACATTTGTACATATAGTTTTTTCTTAATGATTAATATAATCAGTATCAAATATGTTAGCTGTGAACAAATTACATGTGCGACATGTGTTTCAAAAATTTAATTGAATTAAATGGATCGATAAAAATTTTTGTAATGTCTAAATTTGTATTAGACACTTTTAATATCATTGATCCCAATATCATAACAAATAAAATGTAAGAGGAAATATGATAATTTTAATACAGTAACTGTTCAAATTTTTCAAAATTAAGTACTATCCATGTTTATATAAAAATAACGAAATTTATATTTTAGATCATTGGTTTTAAATATCATTGATACCAGATCAATATTTTTATAATCATGTTAAATAAATAAAATCAATAAAAAAACATTCTCTACCAATTCTATTGTTTTCATGATCAAGATTTCAGACTGTGGCAGTAGATATAACAAAAATGCGACCACTAAATACAATTTGGACCAAATTTTAACCAAAAATGTAAAAAAAAGATTAATAAAGGCATATTCATAAAAGCATACTGTAAAAAACATGCATATTTCTTCTTATAAAACAAGAATTCAGAACAAGGAAAACATAGTTAATAAACAATAGAAACATAGTTAATATAAAATAAATTTCTTCCTAATGAATTAATTATAACTAATAAATTCAAGATTGCATAAAAACTCAGGTATAAAATACATACCAAAAATTCAAAATACTAATTTTCATAAAAATATAATAAAAATGAACTGAATTTATTTCTGTTCATAATTACTTCTTATTCAGATTACAATTAGTTATGAAACAATAGAAAATATATATTTTCATATTGTCTTTATGAAAATAAATTATATTAATTATATTTGGGATTCAAATATTAATTTCAAAAATAGATCAGGATATATTCAAAGCTATGAAAAATCCTTTGAAAATCCATTATGTATATATATATATATATATATATATATATATATATTTAATGCTAATAACATTGTTAATATACTGTTTAAAAAAATGCATTTTGAAACAAATGCGTTTCACATATATAATATAAATATATATAGGTATATATTTAATCATTAAACTATGCTCATGACTAGCAATGGACTTGCAATATATCATACGGGCAAACACACTGTCCAATAAAAAAAATAGTTGTAAAATACTTTAAGTGCCCAAAGATTATGTAAAAATGTTCAAGCAGAATCTTGAAAAAATAATCTAGTTAATAAGTTTCCAGATGTGATATATAGTACTGCAAAAATAACTCCATATACTAGTCAAGACATTCATCTACAATTTATCAATAACATATTCTAACAATATAATTTCTATCAATAAACAACATTGATAAAATTATATATAAATTGATATAATTGCTATAATATATATATTTATGTTTAAATAGTATTCCATTTTACATACACAGCATGATTGTATATATTTTAGTTAAAGGGTCATCCATTCTGAATCAAATATACAGTATGAGCAATCACAAAAACTCTGTTGGACAGAACAAAGCAAAATCATAAAAAATAAATTTATTTGAAAAATATATGTTGATGAAAACATGATTAATAATCTCAGGAATTCTAACCTATTTGGTTTTGAAAATAATGCAATAATCACTTGTTTTACAACAACCGTTTAAATTACATAATTAAAAATTTTGTTACATTTTTAGGTAAAATTGATTTAGAAATAAATGCCCCCTTAAATAACTCTGATCACAAATTAGTAGACATCATATTATGAGTCTTCTCAACTAAACTAGTTTATGAACATTAATTACTCGTTCATAAAAAACAAATATAATTTGTCGTGGTACAATAAATTAATAAATTTATTTCAAATTAAAATTACAATTGGAAATAATATGATAAAAAGATGATTCAAAAACAAAAATCCATTTAATTAAAATTGACTCTGATGCAATGTCTCAATTACAAGAAAAATATAATACTGTAAAAATTGACAAAATACAGAAATTTACTGTTTATCACTTCATTAAAAATTTTTATAAAGATCCATAGTCAAAAAATAAACTTACATTTTATAAATCAATATTAAATGATAAAAAAAATTCAATAAAGGATTGTTTTGCATCAATATATTCCTACATAGCTTAAATTAAAATGACTTCTAAAATCGAAAACTTCGACAATGTTGAATTGTTGGCATTGAAATGTTTGCTTAATGCCAACTATCCAATTTATTAGCATTTTTGAATAGAAGAATATTATTCTACTACTTACATATAATATATATTTTTTTATTTGCGAATCATACCCAAAAATAGATACTTTAGTACATATTTTATTTATTAATAAATATTATATTCTAGCAAAACAGAAATAGACGGATATTTTTCTATGTTACATATTATATATATATATATATATATATGTATAACATAGTATGCATATATATATATAATATATATATATATATATATATATCCTAAATTTAATAAAACAGAATCCTAATTGATTCTGTTAGGCACTGGCCTCGGATGCAAGTGTATTACGTATAATATTTATTTATTAATCACTTTTTATCTCTTTATTCTTTTTATTAAAAAATAAACTTACTGACAGTTAGTGCTTGTCTATATTATCAATTTTACAAGTTATATTAATATGTGTTAGTGATAATATAAATAATTCAAAACCACTGAAGATGACGTAGAATTTTACGTCGAAACGTATGGATAAATAAGATGTTTTGAAAAAATCTTTACTTTACTTTTTTTACTTGATGTTACGCCCTCCAAGAAATCTATCATACATTTCAACATCAAATTTAAACATTTTCAACATATATATATATATAATATATATATATATATTATATATATATAATAATAATACACAGTATATATTAATTAAATGATATTTATAGCTAAGAATAAGAAAAAAAGTGCACCATTTAAAGAAATAATAGAAAGTATAATATTAAACAAGAGAAAACATCGGTTTGACACATTAATGTTTAAGGCACTCGACTAACATAAGGGTTTGGAAAAAAGCAAGTCTATTGTCACGCGTTTCTACCGAGTCAAAGCAATGACGCAGAGTTCTAAGATAAGCAATAAACTTAACCAAAGTAAAAAAAAAACAAGCAAAAAAACACCCAAACAGTTAAGAAAGATGTTTTACACCAAACAGTGACTACACAATTCTACACTAAGAGTGCACTCAATAAGTATCCCTATTAATAACAAGAAATTTTTAAAATGTAGACATGTTTAAATATTTTTGTAATTTACGTTACAGCATAATGTAATTTGGCCATAAAATGGCTCATAATTAAATTAAAACAACAAATTAAATTAAATACAATAATATTTATTCATTATTTCATTAACTACTACTATTATATAAACATGTAAAAATTCAAATCATGAGTTAGATATGAAATAATGAAAGGAAAAATGTGTGTTTTTGACATGTTTATATTGAGTAAAAATCCATGGTTTAGTAAATAATGAATAAAAAATTACATGATTAAACGGTCAATATGTTTGTATATCTTGACACTGACTTGGGACCTTTCTAATTCTTAAACATATACTCAATATAATATATGTAAAGCCATCGGTTGTTTGTTCACTTCACTTTGTCTTGATTTATCTGATTAAAAAACACAAAACATCGAAGTCATCGGAGGCCAGAAGTTTAAGACATCCCAACATGATAATGAGGTTAATCGGTTGCCGGTCACTTCACTCTGGTCTTAATTCGTCGTCAGAATTGATAATTGATTCTCCCATATTACCTATAAAATGCAAAGACATAAATATTTATGTAATTCAGTGAGTGGCGAATAAAAAAAATTACTGAGCAAATGAGTTAATGTGTTTGTATCTCTAGCAAATGATCGAATGCCTAAAGACTCACAATGAAAGAAAACAATGGTATGAATAAAACAAGGAATTTAAAAGGTTAACAATAATTGTATTCATATTTAGATAAATGTATTACAAACATATAGGTTCTTGACATTGGCTTCTCATGCAACACATAGTAGAATCTTGACAAGTGTTCTGGGGACAGCACGATCAGCAGTACTAGTCAAATTAGCAATTCGATACAACCTGTAAAAAGATTTTATTAATATTGTAATAAAACAATATTGTACAATAATTAAAATACTATAAACTAAATATGAAACTATTTGAACAAAACATTAGTCAAACAATTTACATGAATACAAATCAAGGGGCAAGAAACCATAGGGGGTGCAATAAAAAACCGGGGTACTAAGTATAGACCGGGTGGCACAAGTATAGACCGGGTGGCACAAATATAGACCGGGGTGGCACAAGTATAGACCGGGGTGGCACAAGTATACACCGGGGGGTGGCACAAGTATAGACCAGGCCGCAGGCCATTCGAGCAAAATCCAAGACATTCGAGGAAAAGTAAGAGGAAAGCCTGAAGTTATGTCAAATATGTCTATAAAACTAATCAATAAGTTATTATTTAACAGAATTCTTAATTCTAAGTATAAAAATATTCTAATACTTATATTTGTTTGCACAACGAATGTTTTAATATTGAAACTTCTGTATATGCAGTTTTTACAATGGAGCCATTCGGTTGCTGTTCACTTCACATTGTCTTGATTTATCGGAACTGACGGATGATATTTCTTTATCATACCTATAACATTAAAATAGTTTTAAATATTCATGTAATATAATTAAATTATTTTATAAGTAAATAGTTAATGGAAATCAAAACAACAAATTGAACTAATACAACAATGTATTTATGTATTTGATAGATAGATGAATATATTGTAAGTATTCAAGTCATAACCCTTGATTGAACACACAAGTAATTTTTGCTCTTCCCAATGCTAACACATCAGCACGTATCTTCTCTATGAACACCATTGAATTAATGTTGTTTCTGACAGCAAGACAGGTCCAATGCAGGCACGTGTGTAAGCATCCTGAAGCGATCATTGCTTACCCTGTAAACAAAAGCATTTAATTAGTAATAATTCAGACTACTATAATACATTATAAAAATGTAACTCACTAAGTGTTTTCTTCTGAGCCGTTTCACTAAGTCTTCCTAAGTAAACTGCAACAAGTGGTTTTTATTGTAACTGATCAAACTACGTTATTAAAATGTTAGTATTGTTAATGAGTTAGTAAGACTACTGGTAAGAACATGCTTAAGACTAAACAGTTACAAAAAGAACCACTTGTGCAAATTTATAAGAATCAGTGTTCCAAAACCCAAGCAGTTGATTGTCGACTGATCCTTCATGAGCACTTACAGTCTGATTAGAATCGATTGATTCAGAAGTGGATAATTGAATCTGAAATGAAAAAAAAAACAAAAGATTAGAACACGTCTTTTAAAATGTTTGATAAAGGATACAGACTGCCTGATAGATACTTAATAAGTTCTTACT
Organism: Ctenocephalides felis; assembly: GCF_003426905.1. Lineage (NCBI taxonomy): Eukaryota > Metazoa > Arthropoda > Insecta > Siphonaptera > Pulicidae > Ctenocephalides > Ctenocephalides felis. Next base: position 54,975,267 of record NW_020537758.1, read on the forward strand.
GTTTGATGGATTGAAGGCGATGAGGGCTGTTGATTCAGAAGTGGATAATTGAATCTGAAATAAAAAAAATAAAAAATTAGAACACGTCTTTATCACGAAAGTTATCTGCAGGTTAAAATTAAATATAGAAATCCCAGATTCAAACTATTTCATGGATTGATAACATTTAGTGCTCACACTTTGTCCTTAATTGATTTTTGTATCATGGCCTCCAAGAACGCGCTAAAAGTGATGAAACAAAGTTAATGCTTCAATGTAACAACTTATGCATATCAGAATATGAATAAATTGGCGCAATGCTATATGGATTGCAAACGGCAGCAGCTGTTCATAATTGACAATAGTTTAATAATTATATAATTAAGTAATACATAATGTCGAATGATTCAGATTATTACATTCTTGTTTAATAGTGGATTATTGTGTTAGTGTGTCAGTCAAAACTAGAACTACGAATGATACCTACATAACTTATTATTACCACAAACTACTATATTAGCATGCAAGTAATTATCTGAATCATGACATTACATAATATGCTAACAAAGTAGTACCTAAAAAAATTGATACGATCGCGTCAAACTACGTATGCCGTTCACTATCTACTGTCAAGGTCACAAATTGTTAAAAGAAATTGCACAAAATTTAAATACAATGGAAGCAAACCGCGAATGAATGAATGAGAACCCGACAATGATTTCTTTAATTTCGCTCGTTTTCATAACACACTTATTATTATTGGGTACTTCCCTGGGTCCTCTCCCTTGGTCCTGGAGGTCCTTTTTCGTTGCTGCCCATCACGTAAATGAACAACTTGACAATCGCGTGGACCAATCAAGTCGCAGGCGGAGCCACTTGACACAGTTCAAAAATGACATCCTGCGCAAAAAAATTCGAATTGGTCCGATTAGACAATTATCAATAAAATTAAAATTAATTTCAATTATATTATTTAATGTTTAATTAAAATTAAATATATATGCAAGTAAAAATAAACAAATAATAATGAATAAAAAATAAATAATTTATATGAAAAATCGCAAAATTTAAAAGAATAAACTAAACTAGTTGGTATTGGTATTTTGTTTTGAGGCAAGTTACATGAACTTCCCGAAATGTATAAATAATTGATTTAATTAATTAAAAATAAATTAACGTATGAGTGGTTAAAAGTATTCCGAGTGGATTTATTACACATAGCGAACATGTTAACTCGGAATATTTTCTAAAAACAAATTTTCAAAAATCAACAATTTTTATAATTGAACCTGTTTCTGTAGGAATTTAATGATTTAGAGTGTTCATCGAGACCAAGTACTCTATCGTTATACCAAGTAAATTGACTAATTTTAATTTTAACAAACGTCAAGCAACTACTCGTTTTCTCAAACTTTAATGAATTTTTAAAATTAAACTACTTGTCGTAAGGCCGTAATATTTCAGTAAGTTCTATAAGGCCATGATATATATCATCAAAAAAAGTTCCATAAAAATCGGATTAAATTTTTTTTCAACAGTTAATTACAAGGAAATGGTTCGGTAGATTTTTCCCTAAAACTATTCAGTGTCATTCCCGACTAATATCTTTCGAACAGTTTTTGATTTTTAACTTCCAGAGATTGTGTATTATGTGTGTGTATGTGCGTGTGTATGTGTGTGTGTATGTGTGAACAGATTTTTTGCCGTAAATCGACGTTTTCTCGATATGCAAAATAATCGTAGAGGAACTACAGAAAGTTCCTAATTATTAAATTTGTAAGTAAAAAAAATGTAAAATGCAAAAAATATCATTTGTATGCATAAATAAATGAATGATTAAAACTCGTGAATGAGTATGTGAATAATAAAAAAATTGAAGTATTTGTAAGCAGTATTTTAAGACACGTTACATGATGTTTGCGATATAGTGTAAATAATTGACTTAATAAATTAATTTATGAGTGACTTATAAGTATTATTGTAATAATGGAAAAATATAAATAAATGGAATAAATGGAAATTTATAAATAAAATGAAAAAAATATGAATAAATTCTTAATGACGATATCAAAATATTAAGATGAATAAATAAGCAAATGATTAAATAAATTGCATAACTTGAAGTCTCTACGCGTATTCAGTTTAATAAATTCAGTTTCCAGAAAAGTCTTTTTGATCCCTCAGCAGATATTGTCTCTTATGGGTTGCCATCCTTAAATGTGGATTATCAGCAACCTGTATCAAGAAAAAAGTATCAATACAGAACAAATATTTTTAATATTTAATTATTTTGAGATATGATAATTATGTGATTAGTTTTACATGCTTTATTTGAACTGTAAGCATTAGCAGTTAACAGTTGAAGCTTAGAGTATGTTTCTAGAAAGACTATGTATTGATCTTGTCCTTGTAGTATTCAATAAGTGTATATTAAAAAGCATAATTATACTCTAGGTTTCTCAAAACCTAAATAATTGGACTTGTATCTTACAAAATAAGAATTGCTTGTTTTATTATCTTACCGATAGTTAATAAAGCAAAGAGAGCTACTGCAGCAAGCAAGCTAGTAAGATAATACAGGATTCTCATTCCAGAGTTGACTTATTTTTTATAATTTGATTACTTGATTATTGTCGACGGCTTCTATTTTATAGCAGAGAAAAAAATATCGATTGTATGCATAAATAAATAATGATTAAAACTCGTGAATGAGTAAGTGAATAATAAAAAAATTGAACTATTTGTAAGCGATATTTTAAGACATGATCTTTGTGATATAGTGTAAATAATTGACTTAATAAATTAATTTATGAGTGACTTATTAGTATTCCAAGTGGATTTATTACACATTATTGTAATAATGGAAAGTTAAATATATAAAAAAAATTAAATAAAATGAAAAAAATATGAATAAATTCTTAATGACGATATCAAAAGATTAAGATCAATAAATAAGCAAATGAATAAATAAATTGCATACCTTGAAGTCTCTACATGTATTCAGTTTTCCAGAAAAGTCTTTTTGATCCCTCAGCAGATATCGTCTCTTATGGGTTGTCATCCTTAATTGTGGTTAATCAGCAATCTGTATCAAGAAAAAAGTATCAATACAGAGCCTATATAATAAATCTTGTACAAATATTTTGAATATTTAATTATTTTAAGATATGATATGAGTTGATAATTTTGTGATTAGTTTTACATATTTTATTTGAACTGTAAGCATTAGCAGTTAACAGTTGAAGCTTGGAGTATGTTGCTGGAAAGACTATGTATTGAGCTTGTCCTTGTAGTATTTTATAAGTGTGTACTAAAAAGCATAATTATACTCTAGGCTTCTCAAAACCTAAATAATTTAACTTGTATCTTACGAAATAAGAATTGCTTGTTTCGTTATCTTACCGATAGTTAATGAAGCAAAGAAGTCTACTGCAGCAAGCAAGCTAGTAAGGTAATACAGGATTCTCATTCCAGAGTTGACTTATTTTTTATAATTCAATTACTTGATTATTGTCGACAGCTTCTATTTTATAGCAAAGCTGAAATATAAAAGGTAATACTAAGTTAGGACTACTCTTTGTATGTAATTATCTGAAACTAAATATTGCATGTATCTTTGACTAATTATTACAGTAATTCTCGTCATGAGAAATATAATTATTTCAATGAAACCTAGGAAACTTTAAATCGTAGCAGCCGTCAACAATAATATATACTATGTCTCAAGTAAAAAATCAGGATCAGCACAGAATTTTCTTGTCATCAAGGGTATTTAATAAAAATTCAGAGGCTCTTATAATTGAAAGAGGAAACTGCTGTAGAAATGTTAAAATGTATGAATGATAATTATAATACCTAAATATTAATATGTTGAATACATTTCGTCGTGACCGTGACATTCAATTGTAAAAACTACTTTGTTTTCAAAATCATTAAATTAAAATTAATGCATCAGCTTCATTTACATACAAAATATTTCATATAAAAAGCATTGATTGTATTAGTATTACAGAATTTTTCTAAGGAATTTTTGAGAATAATTGAAATCCTTCAACAATTTCAAAATAGAATCACATTATTATGCTCGAATCGGATTTATCATAATTATTTTTGTTCATCACAAGCCAGTATATTTAAAGCAAATAAATGTTGTATTCGCTAGCGATTCAGATAAGATTTCCAATTGATGCGATATAGGCAAATATAGAAAAAAAATATACACCATTAAAGCAACTCACTAATGAAATTGAAATACGACCATCTGCATCAAAGCAATATCAATGGTCCTTTTCTCAATTTCTCAAACTGCATGAAAACACTCGATATTCATCTATGATCGTATAAGATTTGACGCGCCATTTTTCTTCTCAAATTGTTACTAACCTCAATCAAAATCTGTCCTTATGTAGTGATGGGTATTTGTAGCACCATTGGGAAGATCATGTAAACACCTGCATAAGCTTCGAATCCACAAATAATTCTCAAGCCCATTACATAAAATGACTAATGCAAAATACTGATATATACTCGGCCATACAACCTTTTACTTTGACAGGGTACAATGAATGGAAATTAAAACGACTAACATGTGGCAAATGCACGTACGTACTTACTTACTTGATTGTCCACTGGCTTCCCAAGATCTTCTTCCCGCGATGGCTGAGATTAAAATGGATTGTGCAATGACGCTCTGCGGACAAAGAAACCTTGCACTTGCTTGAAGTGTCATCCGGTCTCCTGTCACCTGTCATCAGGGTATACAACACACCACCGTCACAACATTTCAAACTCGGACTGCTCTGATGGAAGCCTGAACCATATACTCTTCTTTTATCTATGGCCTGAACTTTTAGATGGAACAAAAAAAAGTGTTCTGCGCATGCGCGGATAGTTTCGGACTGTTAGATTGGCTCGGATGGAACGAACCCTTTAAAGGAGCAAAGTCCACAATTTTAGTCTTTAAAAGATTGAGAATTTAAAAAGATTCAGATATATGTGAACTGTTTAACTAAATATTTATTTATCATAGCATCAAAATTAATGTTGCAGCAAAATATTTATTTAATTAAATTTCATTTTATTACTGTGAATAGATACTCAAATTATCAGTAATAAATTGCGATCAAAACTACAAGTGCTAAAAGACTGCCATCACAGATGGCGCAAGAATTTACTCAATGGCATAAATAAATGAAACTTTTAATAATAATAATAATAAATGTAACATACCGTTCCAAGTTCTTGTGCTAATATTATGATTAATTTATTATTAGATGATATTATATAACTGAAAATTCTAAAATTTGATAATTTATTCTATTTGATACCTATAATATATAAACTATCTTTTGGCCTTTATTTCTTAAGTTATTGTATTTAATTTATAAAATATGTAATAATTAATCTATAATATTATAGCTGTATATCAGCAACTTCCCCTTAGCCCATGGTGACACGTTCTGCTGACTGGTTTAGCACTAACTTCTGGATAAATGCGTGTTATCATACCTTTCAAATACCATTCGATTAGCCGCTTGTAATAATTTTCAGTAAATTTGTTTTGACATACTGTTCAATTATTATTTACCTTCAGCTGCAAGAGACTTAATAGGTAAGTAAACTAGTAAACAAGTATAATAACTTTATATCTCAAAGCCTTAGAATAAAATCCGCCCTACCTAGAGGGTTTTTCTGATCCCTCCGCAGATATTTCCTCTTAAGAGCTACTATCCTTAATTGTGGTTCACCGGCAACCTGAATTAAGGAAAAAAAATACAAAATCTATGTACCAAAATCGATAATCGACATATAAATTATTTGAATGTGTATAAATATTTCAAATATTTATGATAATTACTGCTCAATCGATACAACAAAAGTGAACTACTACAATTGTAATATTAATGGGTGATTAAACTCATTGAATAAAGTCGTCAATAATTTAGAGAAATCGACAATGAAATTCCACCAGCAATATAATAAAAGTGTACACTAAATGCCTCTTCTTATCATACCTTTCAAATGCTATTCGATTAGTCGCTCGTGACTGCTAATTTTTTCATTTTCAAACAAGAACTTTTATACGATGCCAAGAAACGCGTTGCCAACAAATTCTGACAGATCGCTCGTAGAAATTTTATGCTTACTTATCTATGCTCACGGATGCAATAGATGTATATAAAGATGTGCGAGAGAATTTTAATGACTGTAAATTTTTTTTTCTAGAGCAGCACAATTGAATTGGATTCATATTTGATATGGTGCGTATGTTGTGTCCTGTGTTATGTAGGATGTTATTTTAACAAGAAGAAGTAGTATATCAAGCAATGAGTATTAATGAGTAAGTTACGTATACATACACTTATTGTAAAGATGAAAAATTATAAATGAAAAAATTACATTCATTTTATATAAATAAAGTATTATAATTTATTAGACTTAAATTTTATTTTTACAGTATGAGTATAATTTTTGAAAGAAAATATACCCAAAGGATATGTAATATCCTGCACAGTTTATTTAATTGCTTAAGCCAATCATGGCTATTTATTTTGTACAGTGCTTATGCAAAATTATTTAACGAAATATTTTTGTTTCAACAGAGAGAAATAGTGCACAATTATTAAAAATTTAATCTTTATAAATGAAATTGTGAATAATATACTTTTACTAACTTTTCACAGATTAACATATAAGTACATCTGTCTGATGAGTCATTCTACATCGAATTAGATTCTAGAATATATATGAAGCAGATAATATTTTTAGTGTATACAAATTTCAATATATTTTTAAGTATTTCAAGCTATTTGTCCCATACTTTATACAAAAAATATTAAATTATACTTACAACAATACTGTAATTTTATTGCTATCTGTCTATTATTTATCAATGTAGGTTTACATGCAATATGAAAAGATTTATCATAATACCCTAATCAGGTACTCATAACAGAAGGCTGCATTAGCCAGTGATTTTATCATAAACTAAAATATTTATTACTATGAATGACAAACACTTCATTATGAACAATTGCAATAAAAACTTGAATTTCCAACATTTGTAACATATTGTTTCTACATGTGTATCATTCTGTAGGATGTTGAATGACTCATGGATATTTACAACAGATCACTATATTCGTACACAATAACATAACTTATCAAAATAAGTTGCATGTCATTTAAAATTTTTTTTTTTGATAAAGATATTTAAATTTATTTATTGAATGATGATTATCTTTGTTTCCAACTTATCCATTATTCATTTAATACCAATTGGATTATTTGTTTTAATATGTATAACTGTAAATACAAATATACAACTGAGTAACCAGTATGCATTATAATACAAATTTAATATAAAAACTAAATTTTATATTAATATTGCATTCAGACTTCTGACTCAATTAGGCCAAAATAAAGATGATCAAATATTGCAATGATTTCCCATAAACTCAATGCTTCAAAATAAGGATATTAGTTTACATTATGAAGTAACGAATTACAAATATATGTTTGTCAAATGAAAATACATTTATTTGGGATTATTTGCAAAATGCAACAGTGATACATAAAATATGCAATTCCGCAGGAGCAGCATCCGTAGCTGTAGTTTATATCCAAAAAAATATTATTATTGACAAAAATATTTATCCTGCAATATTGAGATTTGCAGAGAACCAAAGCCATTTAAAAAAAGAAAATTGTTGAAACCACTCTCTGTGGCCTCCCATTAATTGTATATAGCTCTTATATTTCCATCAATGTAATTTTTTTAATGAAGAATATTAATTTGAACTAGTGGGGCGCATGGCACCGTGCCTTAAACATTCGAAAAATGAAAATAATCAACAATTGTTTTTTGTTTTTTTTTAAAAAATAACGTATTTTTTAAATTTTGAGAACTTAGAAATTTTTGAAAATATTCGATTTTTTTGAAAATTTCGAAATATTCTCAAATTTTTGTAAAAAATCGATTATTCTTAAATTTTTTAAAATTTAGTTTTTTTTTAAATGATGAAGAATTTCGAGTTTTTTTTGAAAATTTTGATTTATTTTTAATATTTTCAAAATTACAAAAGTAACATGTTTTTTGAACTTTTTGCCCCGTATCTTAGAAACGGCTAGACCTGCCTTCATCAATCAATACGAATGGAATGTTTTTTGAATTATTCAAATCGACGAAAATTTGTATCCGCACATATACATCCATTTTTTCTACGGTATGCCAAAATATTTCTATCCCAAAACCCATTTTGATTTTTTTGCGATTGCTATAACTTACCCTATGGGAAGTTAATAATAAATGTAGTATGTCTGCATGTGAAATTTTAAAAATATATTTTATTTCTTTGTTCTATACACTAAAAATAGAAATGATAACGTGGGCAGCGTTTCTCTGCTCAACTGACATTTTATTCTCCATAAGAAACATTTGCATGTGCATGCAGGCTGTTATAAGCTTGCCTGATTGTTCTGGCAGTAGACGACCCGATACTCGTGACATTTCCATCCGTAAAATGTCTATATTCGGGCTAGCAATATTAAGTAAATTGCAGAGATCATCGGGTGTTGATAGATTGATTAAATGTGCCAATGAAATGCATATCTAAAATAATAAATTTATTGTAATGCAGAATTTTATAAACAAATAATGTTTTCATATTTTTATTTTAGTGAATCACTAAATTTTTTATAACATTAAATTTTATTGTATCGTTTCATTCTAAGCTATGAGATTTTATTGGTAAATTAATCTGCATGTATAATACTATAGTTATTTACCTGGTCTACTAAGTTATCTCTATGCTTATATTCTGTGAAATCCTCCATATTATTTGTGCAATCCAGACCTAAGATCAATGAAGACCATGTAGAAAGATAATGTTCGCCATAGTTTTGTCTTTCCGCAGGCACAGCTAAAGCAGCTGCTGCATTGATTCGAACTTTAAAGTTTGGACTTTTTACAACAAAACTATTTAATGCTGCATAAATTAGTTGCTATAAAAAAATACAATAAGCTTGTATTATTTATGTCATTTTTTGTATCCATTTTTACTTACTTGCCATTTTATACCATCAGACCCTTGAAATAAAAAATTATTTTTTAAAACTTTTCCTAGAGCATAACATGCATTCCAAATTACTTTCATAGCTCCAGTGGGAGTTGTAAGCCTAAATATAATATCGGAATAAATTATTTTATTCATTTCAAGCAGCACATATATATTTATTAAACAAAAAGTAAAATCAAAGTTTACCTGGTGATACCTTCATCAATCAAAGTTTTCCATTCAGATTTTATTATTAATTCTGAGTTTAGGAGCCATAGCAAGCTACCTACAGCCCTCATAGCATTACATTTTACCTAAAAATTTGAAATATATATATAATGAATTAATAATAATTTGCTTGTAGATGAATATTCCTATACCCGATCATTGTCTTTTGTTCCATCAATGGCAATTCGTAGTAAGGTCATCAGCATTGGCTCAGATATTTCTTCAAACTGCTCAGTTCTAGAAAGTATAAGTTAAGCTTACTGAAAACCAAGTCATAAAGTCTTGAATTAAATTAGTGAATAAATAACCTTTTCTCCGTATCTTCCAGTTAATCTTAATAATTACTTACACTGCATAGACTAAAGCATCACTCAAATTTCCAAGAGACCAATATGCTTTAATTCTGATAGGCAAATTTGTTTCCTTCATAAGATTTATAATTGCATCAGCAGTATCCATAAGAAATCCAAAATCCTAGAAAAACTTTTTATATTTATTTGCATAAACATAATATATCAGATATCAATATACAAACTCAAGAGGTAGCTTTATCTTAAATGATAATAACTATTTTTAATTTAATAAATGATAATAATTGCACCTCTCGCAGTGGTGGAAATTCCACACAAACAGCTAATGCTCTGACAGCGGCAGCCCGCACAGATGCTTCCGGATCCCTTGCGCAGCCAAAGAGATTAGTAATTACAAATATTTGTTTATCTCGCTAGAAATTCAATGGTTCTATAAATTATTCAACTAACACAAAGTATTCATTTTTATTAATCATAATAATAAATATATTCAATTGTATTACCGGAAACAGTTTAAAAACTTCATTGCCAATATTTCCCAAGCAATCACAAGCAATACTTCTCAGTAATGAATTTTGTGTATCTTCCACAAGTCCCATCAAAGGGTTTAAAAGAGTTTGCCAGAAAATATAACATTGTTGTGGAGATAATTTTTTGTTAATATCTGTAATTAATTTGTAATTCATATTGTGTAATCCATAATAATTGATTGTAAGTAGTATCATTTTGCTATCAATTACACAATTCTACCAATAAAAAATTATAATAATAAAATAATACCTTTATTATTTAAATAAGAATTCATTGCATAACCAAGTGCATCCAAGGTTTTGCCTGCGTACATCCTATTTTCTATGTGATGATCCAAAAGAGAAGTTTCAATTGCAAGTGATAAAACGTCTAAATTATTTTCAAATAGAGAGAAATAGGATGATCCTATTGCTGCAAGCACATTAAGACTTTCCAATCGTATTTGCACTGGCGCAGCATCTTTTCCCTAAATGTGGATAATAGTATAGATCAGCAATGTTTTATTTAATGTAATAAATACTCTACCAGAAATATTGAACTTATGTGATGATGACTCAATTAAGGTATATCAAAACTAGTTGGTATTGGTATTTTGCCTTGAGGCAAGTTACATGAACTGCCCGATATGTGTAAACAATCAACATAATCAATAAAAAATAAATTAATTTATGAGTGATTAAAAGTATTCCGAGTGGATTTATTACACATATTTTAAAACAAAGCAACACGTTAACTAGGAGTATTTCCTAACAGCATATTTTCAAAAATCAATAATTTTTATAATTGAACCAGTTTCTGTAAGACTTTAATGATTCAGTATGTTCATTAAGGACAAGTACTCTATCGTTATACCAAGTAAATCCCTCAAACTTGATTTGAATTTACACACACACACAGGCACACACATACTTTTTCCAAATTTGGTCTCATTCGTTTCAGAACGTTTTGAAACGTCGAAAAAACATAAAATCAGCGAATCGGATATTTTTTATGAAAATATAAACTTCTCCTTCGGGAAGTTAACACTTGCTTAGTATACTACCAAAATCATATTGAAAGATCTAAGTAGTGCACTAGTTTATGGTGAATGATTGACCAAGTTGTATTTCTTAGCCTCTTAATGTTTACATATTTTCAGAAACATTATCTTATAGTAGAAGAGCCAGTGAACTATTATTAGCGTTATTCGAAAGCCTATTGTTTTTTCTTTTAGTACTGCAAATATTGATCAAATCAAATTTGTGGAACACATTGAAAAATTGAAGAAACCAGAGCCGGTACACCCGCGCGTAACGCTAATAGGAGCCCGCATAGTATACTGGCCCTGGTTTCTTCAATTTTTCAATGTGTTCCTCAAATTTGATTTGAACAATATTTGCAGTACTAAAAGAAAAAACAATAGGCTTTCGAATAACGCTAATAATAGTTTAAACAAAACACACTATCCGAAAACATTAATTGAAAAATTATTTTATCCTTTTTAGCTAATAATAAAAGATTATTTAGCATATATTAATATGCATTATATTATCTAAGCCAATATGAGTAGAATCACGTAATTTTTTTTTCAATATCTTTTATGATTACGCCAAAAATTGAGTTTGAAAAATGGGCTACTTTGGCATATTTTCAATGATATCTCGGCGATTATGTATGGCAATGCGCTCACACCCTTGCGCGTCGTGATTATTATGTACTCGACTGGCAGACCCCGGCAACCGTCAGAATGGGCTGGCTTTTTACATATGCTTTCTGAACAGTTAAAAGAATACACCCTCAAAATTTGAGCCTTGTAGGAGCAAGTTATGAAAATTTTTTTTTGACATTTTCACAAATTGAAGGGATGATGACGCAACTGCGGAATGACTGCCAGAATGGTACTTTCTTAATGGGTCGATAATAAAATATCATTAAAAAAATTTCTAGTACTGAGAAAACAGGTTAGTCAAATAGTTCACTGGCTCTTAGACTATTACATTCTACGTCAAATTTGTATTACCATTATATACTTACAACTCCCAAATTTTCTAAACATATCAGTAATAGCCAAGGGGTTTTTGCGTTATCAGTAGAATTAGCATACCCCAAATCATGTTCGGGCAAATCCTCATCTTCAAATTCTTCTTCAGAAAAAGTGTTATCATTATTCAAATTTTTATTTGAACTTGTTATATTTTCTATTGCAGACTTCATCGTTGGTGATGCACTAGGATTACTGGCTTCGTTTTTAAACTTTTCTTCATGCCCAAAATACGTTTTGTTTAATTTATCATCGTCAATTGGTTTCGATATAAACTCATAAAATTCGGGAATACAAGGCTGTACTGATACAGCACAGCCCAGAGCTATGAGGGCAGCTACTTGTACAGCTATATCTATTAATTTTAAAAATAATTTGACATATCAATCTGCTGTGTTTAACAATCTTTAATTTTAATGCAACACATCCCACCTTTATGTTTAACAAAGCTTTTTATACTACAAACTAAATTAACAAGCAAACCATTCTCCAACCGATGATAAGGTGTTGATTGTATCAGTGCTGAGCAACATTTTAATATTTGAATTATAACAGGAAAAGATTGTTCTTGTGATATTGCTGTTCTTAATGCATTGTGTAGTGCTGATATCATTCCTCCAAGAACAACAGAAAACGGCGTGAATGCTGTGACCATCTTATCACTATTATGATAATATTTAATTAATAAATCTCATATAATGATTGAAATGGAAAAAAAAAGGACAATGGACTTAACACACTATAGATAGGTAAAAATAACATTCTCGAGGATTGGTACTTATTAGCAAACTGTGTATTTTTACTGTTTACAGATAAATATTACTAAAATTTATTAAAAAATATATATGTATATTATTAATATATACCTTGATATTAAAATTTTAAATAAAATAAGTTCCGATTAAAGTATTGAAGAAGCGCTTTTATATTTTGAGTTATGATAGTATGCACAACTTTCTTGCTAAAAATTAACAAAAATAAATATGTTTAACGATATAACAAGTCGAGTTTATGCGAGGCGACGTGCGAGCGCTTTTTTAGTTATTAGCAAATTTTGCTTGCTATTGCTACACAAAACCATTTTCTCTGGTGAGTATTTTCACAGGTTTCGCCTATAGTGTTTTAATACTAAATAATACAAATCTGTGATTGAATTATCAAATATATCCTATTTTAAAACTGTAACAAATCTATTAACATTTTGTGATGAAAGAACTAAACCATAGTAATACATAATTATAAAATTTGTAAAGTATATTAAATCAACTGACCAGTAGTCTGCTCGCCATAAATAATTTCGAGAGCCAGATAACATAGCGGTTAAAATATTAAGTGCTCCTATACGACATCTTGGTGATGGGTCATTAATCACAGATGCGCTTAAAAATCTGTTGTTATCACTTGGATTCGATGGCATCAAACTATGCCAATATCCAAATAATTCATGTTTACTTACTGCCTGAAAAATTTATGTTATATTATAGACATGTATCTTGAGCAGTTAGATATTGTTTAGATGCATCAATAAATTAGAGAAAATTCAATAACATAATCATAAACTGGGTGAAATAAATAGCATACTCTGATTATTATCAGCAATAGCTCTAATGCTTTCTGTCTGACTCGGCATTGACTATGCACTATCCTAAAACCTACATTTGACTCAGAATCTGAAATATCGGACTCAGAAGTCACAATCAATGAACAATTAGCAGTTGTTCCTGAAACTTGAATAGGGTATACAATTTTAGAGAATTATACTGTAGTTATTCAATCATTATAAATAATGCTTACAAGTGGACTCTGAATATATTTTGCTTTCATTTGCAGTTTGCACCTCTCCTGGGGCACATGAAGTTTTTATATTATTCGCACGTTGTTTTCTAGTACGTATCATCTGAAACAAAAATATAAATGTGAAATTATTATATTATAAAATATAATGTCTATATAAAAAATTATACTTATTTATCTATAGTACTTTGTATAGTATTATTTTTTTTAAATTCCTAATAGTAATGAAATTAGGTTTCAATACCATACTAAAATATGAATACCGGTATTCGATATTTGAAATTTGTAATACCGCCATCCCGGTATTATCAATAAAAAATTTACTAGTCATATTTTTATTTACCGCTGTTACCGCATTATTATTGTTCTAAAATGAGTACATATTAATTATTTTATCGGAGGAGTAGATACATAAAAAAAAGTGCATGTAAACAATTAACTTCTATGTTACATTTTACATATAAGAGACTCGTATGGAATTATATATTTAAGGAAAAAACAAATTCAATTAATTACTTATATTTTGTTTGTTCTGCTTTTAAAAAATATAAACAATCAATTGTTTAATCTTCAATCAAGTAGAAATATAACAAGTATCTTAGTACAAATATAACAAGCCGAAAACTCTTTTCTCATTCTACACTTGTCGGCACAATTGTCATAAAGAAATAATACGAGTACATTATTAGTACTTAGTATAGTGTATTTAAATTGGGTTATAATAAAATCATCATTAGATATCAACACATCACAAAGGCTTATAGAAAATTACTGTATTTTCTGATTGTCTAATAAATAAATAAAATAATTCTATATGAACAATTTCTAAGAATCTGCAACGTACGCATAAGAAAGAGGTCATCCACCACCAAGACCAATATTATAATTGATTATCAAACTCAAATATTATAAATTTTCGTTATATTAGATTTGAGGACAATGCATGTGGACGACTAAAAAATTTTATAAATAAACAATCGCTTTATCGAGCCGACATCGTCGATGTGTTTACAGATACAAAGTTTGGAAACTGTACGTGTATTGCGTAAGTTCAATTCTTAATAAAATACTGGTAATACCGAAATATCCGTATTTTTGTATTGAATACCGGACAAAAATCGTCTGGAAACCCGGTATTCGGGATCACGGAATCCCAGTATTGTAAGACCTAGTTGACAGCTAAGTAGATGCAGTATTTTGTTAGAAAATCAAAATCATTTTTTTCATGGAACTAAATCATTTTATTCTGTAATAAATTGCGCATTTTGATTGATAATCTGTTATCTTTCAAGCATCATCATAATCATACCTCCATGGAACTTCTGGTTTTTAATAGCAAAAAACCAGTACAATTTGACACCATCATCATTATTGAAGGAATTTTGTAAAGATCAAATGATGGTGATAGTTCAACGTAAACGATTCCTTTGTTATTCCACCAAAATGATAACAAAACCTACTTTGTCAGTATAAACAGCATATACGCGAAAATAAAAATAAAAAATGTTTGTTTTGATTTTCAAATTACCCGACCAATAAAAATATGTCTTTTCCATTTGGACTACGTTAGCAAACCTAAAAGGTTAATTGAAGCCATCTAACTTGAAAGCAGCACTTACTTTGCTGCCAACCTAATAATTTTTTTTAACAAATTTAAAACCAATTCTTCAATCAAATCTATAACAAAATTATTAAATTTTGAATCACACCTTACCACCTCTTCCTATTCTGCAAATGTTGTTCAAATTTTCTGGCATTGGTTGCTGAGAGGGCAATACTTTTTGTGGAATCAAATTCTCACCAATGCTTAAGCCATGAAATATATGTACTTTTACTGCACCCAAAAGATCTCCTAATATTGAACTACACCACTCTGATGAATATTGCACAATATAAAGTGCACCGGAAAAACATGTGAATAAAACCTGAAACATAAAATAAATAGAACTAGAAATTGTGCTTTGTACAAAAATCTGCCATAAAACATTCTGGTTTTTTGAAAATAATGCTTATTTTTTCAACTTGTACAATTATTGCGATACTTTTGTTTTGATGTATGTAAAGTAATTCAATAATGAAAACTTTTTAACAAACTAAAAAAAAATTTGGGTAAATATTTTTTTTAACATTTTTAAGGAGAAGTTTGTTTTTGCGAGAAAATCCGAGATAATTTTATATTTTCTCAAAGTCATTCTGAATCGAATAAGACCAAATTTTGAAAGAGTGAGCTGACCTTTAGAGCTGAAATTTTGAAAGTCAATGATTTCTCATGAACGGCTAACCGATTTCAATAATACAAAAGTCATTACATGTAACTATGAGGACTAGCGTTTATCAGATTTGAGTGAAGACTGCCCAAGCCGTTTCCTTATAATTAGCAGAAAACTGAAAAATTTTTCATCTAAGTTTTAACCAAAAATCCTGAATCAATTATTAAAATTCAAAGCATATCAATTGAAAATCGTTTTGGCTGGCTATTTCTTCGTAATTGAATCTTGGCATGGCGATAGTGTACCTGGTCTTAATGAACATATCAAAATATTATAGTCCTATAAAAAGTTGTTCAATTATAAATATTTATTAAAATATGAATTAATGGACCGTGTATTTAGATATTCTGTGTATATATTAGATGTGGGTTTGTAATAGTTAATAACATTATAACTTGCTCTACAGCAACTCGGTATACTTATAAATCATTCATATATTAGTATATTGATTTCTTATTGATTAAGTCAATTATTACACATATTGGTAATTGCCTTAAGGCAAAATGCTACTTACAAATAGTTATAAATTAAATATCAAAGATTCAGAACCTAAGAAATATAACAATTGATCACCTTCAATAATTACCAAATTTATTTAACACGATATTTTGCAGCATATTACCTGGGAATAATTTAATTCATCTTGAGTATTAGATTTGCTTTTGTATAAATAATGCAAAAAAATATCTCCGCAGTATTCTAAATGTGTTTTTGCAATCCAAAGATCGTTGCTGCTTTTATTAAGATTTTCTTCATTGATATTGACTAATGACTCGTAGCACTTGAGTACATGTAATGTTACATCAAATGGACAATTTATTGTGCTTTTCATATCACACTTTGTTGTTGATTTTAATATACTTGATAAAAGGCCATTTGGTTCAATGAGGCATTTATGATACTAGAAGTAAAATATAATTTTAAAATTAATATAATGCAATGTTTCAACTTAATTTAATATTTAATCTAATGTGACCATATATCTAGGATTGGCAGGTACAGTTCTGATTTTCTACCTTGTGCCCCAGTTTTTTGTAAAAAAAAAAAAAATCATTTGTCCCAAATTTTTGGAATAATATGGGGATGTCTTCCTTTCAAATAAGGAAATTAAATTTTTGAATATTAATTGGTTAAAAATGAATCTATGCTATTACTTTTAATAAAATTACAACATTTTATTAAATACCTGAAAATGAAGAGCAATAACTTTGTCAAACTTCGTTTTTTAGATTAACAAAGTTAGAAAAATAGCATATAAAAGCACAACTCTCTAAGCAAGTAAGAAAACTTGACTTGAAATAGACACACTATATTCAAAAGTGACACTTTTAACTAAAGTTAATTATGAAGAAATATAGATTAAAAGAAATTGATACATTAAAAAAGATTTATATTGTAACTTTCAATAGCACTTGTTATTTTAGATTATATATAAGTTACTTTATAACCTACTCTTCGCGGATTATTTACTGGTTTATCATAATTTTAGCGTACTGTCCTGGTTTTAAAATAAAGAAATATGGTCACCTTAGTTAATCATATTCGTCAAATATAAAATCAAAAATTCATTTTTAACAATTAATATGTTATTGGTAATCTTATAAATAGTTAGAAAAGTACTTTAGTTAATGCTGCTCCATTTCCTTTCAACACTGCGCTTAAACCTTCTAGAATATCACAGAGAACAATTTCCGAGCAAATCTTCAAAACTTGTATAAACCACTCCACACATGGTACAATATGCTCCGAAAGCAAAGCTATTTTTTGCTTGTGCACTAAATTAACAATTAGACGAGATACTTTAGCTGCTAAAAAACTGTCATCCGATGGAACTTGCTTTGTAACAGAGGAAATTAATTGGCTTCCATACTGAAATAGATAAAGGTTAAGAACACACAAGGCACAGTATATTTTAATTGATACTCACAGAATGATCCTGAATGATCGATAATTTATAATTCAAGGAATTGAATTCATCTAACAAAGCATTTAAAGTGAAATGTTGTTTTTCTTTGCTGATATGTTTTACATCCATGAAACTAAAATATAATACCATGAATCTTTCATGGTTATCAAATGCATTATTTGCCATTTTTAATTAAAAAAAAACTATTTCAATTTTAGGTGCATCAAACAATATAAAAAAATGATTTGTTACAATTAAATTTATTTAATCAAGTGTTTAATATTATCAGACAACGCATTTGACAGCTTTCTTTGACAGTTTGAATACAAATTCACAGAATGGTTAGATGTCGTTACATTTTATCGAACCAAAATAGTCAAAGACTACTCCACAAGATGTCAATGCATTTAATTAACTTCCCGAAGGAGAAGTTTGTTTCACGAAAAAATCCGACGAGGATCCGACCCATTCTGTTATGAATTCATTAACTTCTCGAAGGAGAAGTTTATGTTTTCATCAAAAAATCCGATTCGCTAATTTTATGTTTTCTCGACGTTTCAAGCCATTCTGAATCGAATGAGACCAAATTTGGAAAAAGTATGTGTGTGTGTGTGTGTATGTGAACAGATTTTTTGCCGTAAATCGACGTTTTCTCGAAAACGGCTGGGTCGATTTCAAAAATTTAAAAGCCATTCGATGTATTTCGGCGAGAACTATTGTTTGTCAGTTTTGTGCGACGATCGGCCAAGCCGTTTCTTTATAAATGGCAGAAAAGTGAAAAATTTTTGGTCTACGTTTTAGCCCGCAATTCTGAATCGATTTTGAAAATTCAAAAACCGTTCGAAATATATTGGTTGGGAATCGTGCTGATTAGTTTTCGGTAGAGATCGGCCGGGCCGTTTTCTTGTAATAAAGTTTTTTTAAAAAAAAAATTCGACGATTTTTATGATTATTTTTTTGACGATAGATACCATAGTCTTCTAGATCATACTAAAATATTACGGCCCTACGACAACTGGTTCAGCTTTAAAAATTCGTCAAAGTTTGCAAAATCAGTATGGTCTTTTTGGCATTTGTCAAAATTAGACTTTTGATCGACGTTTTCTCAAAAACGCCTGAACCGATTTTAGAAATTTAGAAGCCATTTGATGTATTTCGGTGAGGACTATCGTTTGTCAGTTTTGTGCAACGATCTGACAAGCCGTTTCTTTGTAATTCGAAAAAAAAGTGTTAAACTTTTCGTCCACATTTAAGCTCATCCTACCGAACCGATTTTAAAATATCAAAAACTGTTCGAAAGATATTAGTTGGGAGTGATACTGATTAATTTTAGGTGAAAATCTACTGAGCCGTTTTCTTGTAATTAACTGTTGAAAAAAAGTGTTAAATTATCGTCGACATTTAAGCTCATCCTACCGAACCGATTTTAAAATATCAAAAACTGTTCGAAAGATATTAGTTGGGAATGGTACTGATTAGTTTTAGGTGAAAATCTACCGAGCCGTTTTCTTGTAATTAACTGTTGAAAAAAAAATTTAAGCCGATTTTCATGGAACTTTTTTTGGCGATATACATCATGTCTTATACAACTTACTGTAATATTACGGCCTTACGACAAGTAGTTTAATTTTACAAATTCGTCAAAGTTTGCTAAAATTATAATCGTTTTTTTAAAGTAGGATTGATGAAGTATATTATTTACACATTTTTTTGATTAAGTCGATTATTTACACATATCGGGAAGTTCATGTAACTTGCCTCAAGGCTAAATACCAAACCAACTAGTTAAATTCTAATATTGTCTAGGATCCGACCCTAGGCAACGTTAGAATATTATATATGCAGGACCGCAT
This sequence comes from Ctenocephalides felis, assembly GCF_003426905.1. Lineage (NCBI taxonomy): Eukaryota > Metazoa > Arthropoda > Insecta > Siphonaptera > Pulicidae > Ctenocephalides > Ctenocephalides felis. The sequence goes on from NW_020537758.1 coordinate 54,995,215, forward strand.
TTAGAAATTTGACGCTCTGGGGCACTATCAAAAATGCCGCCCCATCCCTTATTAGCCCGGTAAATTTACCCATTCAAGGTTACTATAATTCTTAATGGGCTGTAACTTGGCAAAATTGCTTAAAATACAATTATAAAACAAATCTCATAAGTCCTCATAGATGCGATGCGATGCGAGCTAAAAAAAATAGGAAAAGGTTAAAGGTAAAATAAATGACCCTCTTGCGATTTTTAGCTAAATGGTCAGTTTTATCGCAAAATTACCTGAGACAATATTGTTGAGCATAAAATGATCTACAAAAATTGAATGAATACTGTTTTTGCTCAGAGCCACCGTTTTAAAGATATATCACTTTGAAGACCACGTTTAAACGACACCTGAGAGGTAGTGTGCTTGACTCGTTTTTTTCCCAGTAGGCCTATTTCATAGATAAATAAGCATTTTGTTTGTTCGGAACACTCGCAAAACTAGTGGGCATCGTGCCTTAAGGCAATTTGCTGGAACTTCCCGTACCATTTATTATGATTAAAAAAATATTTTTTTTGTTAAAAAGATTATTATTTGAAAAAAAAATTACTCTGAAAAAATTAGATTTTTGAGAAACTAAATTTTTGATAAAAATTTACTTTTTTTGAAAAAAAAGACTTTTTGGAGAAAAAATTATTTTGAAATATTTTGGAAATTCTGAACTTTTTTTCAAAGCAATCGTACTGCTTTAACCGCATAGAGGCAAAATATCAAAGCGCGTAAGCGCCGCGTCGCCGTCTAACGGATAAACATTGGTACGGAAACCATAGGAATGTAAACAAAATTTATACTTATTGTTAAAATCTCTGATAATTTGATGTGCATATGTCTAATGATCATTTTCGACCGCCAAATCGCATTTTTTTCACTTTTTTTACTAGATCTCCGAAACCGTTAGACCTGCCTTCATGAAAATTTGATCAGTTCTTCATCTTGTTAATACAAGTAAAACGTTTTTTTATTATTAAAATCGGACGCTCCGTTCTCTTAAAAACTGAGCTACCGTTTTTGGCACTTTTTCCCCCATATCTTCGGAACGGCTAGACCTGCCTTTGCCAAAAACTAATCAGCACGTCTCCTTATCAATACAAATCGAATGTTTTTTTAAATTATTCAAATCGCTTCATCCGTGTTCCCGAAATCGTCGACGAAAATTTGTATCCGCACACACACACATACACGCACACACACATACACACACACGCTCATACGTCCGTTTTTTCTAAGGTATGCCAAAATGTTCAGAAGGTTTTGAAACGTAAAGATATACAAAAATTTTCATTCAATCGATTTTTTTGCGATTACCATAACTTGCCCTACGGGAAGTTAATGATATTTGTGAATTTAGGTTGGTAAAAATAAAGGCTAAAATTAAAAAAAGCAACTAAATTTATTCCATCATTATTTTCAAATGTTTCTACATCTTTTTGCATCGTTTTCTTGATCTTCTTCTTCTTCTTCTTTTTCTTCGTCTCCTTCTTCTTCTTTACTTTGAGTATACTTTGGTCCTGGTTTAAAAAAATACATATTTTGTTCAGTACAAATCACTGTTCATTTCAATGTTAACTAGTAACTAACGTGTCTTAAGGAATATTGCTGGAACGTCCCGTACTGTAACGAAATATTCGAGAAATATCAAATGTTTTCCCATTTACAGCCCATAATGAATTATAGTAACCTTCGCCTTGATTTTAGGCTTAAATTGACCGGGCTATATATTTTACTTTAATAGTTTTTATATATCATTTTTCTAAAATTAAAATAACTATTTGATTGCAGAAAATTTATTACGTATTACATACTATAAATAGTGGTACTTGGCATCCTGCCTTAAGGGGTTAGGGGTACTTGGAAGTATGAAAAAATGAGAAAATTTAGTATTGTTTTTTTGTTATTAAACGATGTTTTTTACAAAAATATTAATACGGCATCATTATACAATGTTTTGACTTGAAGTAACAAAAATTTCAGAAAAAAAAATAATATTCCCAAAGTTATAGCTGTATTTGTTGACCCTGTTTCAAAAAACGGTCCTGGCGGTGACCATCATAACTCCTTAGAGATTCATCTAAAATCGGCCTGGGCCTGATCGAAGGTTTTCTTTTTTTTCAAAAATTAACAAAATTTCTAGATTTTTGGGTAAAAAATCAACAGTTAATTGGTCTTAAAAAATTGAAATTTCTGAAAAAATAAAAATCCTTCGATCAGGCCCGAGTTTATTATGTATTCTAAAAGCCGTATAAATTTCATTAAAATTTACTAAGCGGTTTTTGAGTTACAGTGGTCACCGGTTCAAAAAACATAGTTTTGAGAAAAACGCGTTTAAAGTTTCACATTGGATTAACGTACAGAAATTCGAATTATTAAATTACTTAAACCGTGTCATCTTTTTCTGGGCCATATAATAGTTCATCAGTCATTGTGCAAGTTTCCAAAATTTTTATTTGCTGTTGCCTACGAAGCATTCTGGCCTCCCGAATGTTCTCGTTGACGCGCTGATCTGCCACTTTCATACGTGCAGCATCCAATTTTTTTTAGCATACCAATGGGAATTATACCCGCAATTAGGTGCTAGGGTATCCACATATCCATAATCAATAATGATGATTATGTATATGTATTCAGCAATTTGTACGATAGTAGAACTAGTATTCACGGTTTTTAGGCATATTTTTTACACTAGTTGGTTGAAGCTTTTAATTATTTCTGATTATGGATTCAATCTTGAACTACACATCTTGAAAGTAAATTATCATTGCTGAGATCGTCGTAAGTCGGTTTAAAAGCTTTTAAAACATCAGGAGGTGAGGGAGAATAATTTTGAATAAATATCGAGCTCCTCACATGTGTCAGCTCGTGTCCAATAACTCAAAAAGTAATCATCGGATCAACTTGAAATTTTCAGAGAACATTTTCAAGATATCACACTTAATGAAAATGCAAAAAAATAAAAATCGATTTTTAAAAAATACTAAATACCCCTAACCCCTTAAGACAAATTGCTCGAACTTCCCGTTCTGAAAGCTAAAATTAAAAAAAAATATGTTTTTTGAAAACTCTGGAAAAAATCAATTAACTCTTTGAAATTTGAGTTTTTATATTTTGAAATTTTGAACTTTTTTTTTCAAAGTAATTGCACGGCGTAGATGTTTTAGTGGCGAAATGTTAAAGTACGTGAGCGCTACTTGCAGTCTAACGGATAAGCATTGGTACGGAACCCATACAAATGTAAACAAAAATTGTACATTTTAAAGTTCTTTATAAAATGTTTTACGGGAAAGGTTTAGTATGGGATGTTCCAATAATTTGCTTTGCGCCACTAGTTTTAATTTTTTTTTCAGCGCTATGCCGAAAAAAAATTAAAACTATAAGCTTGGAAGTGAACAAATTTGTCATATTAAGAAGGCTCGAGATCCCAAAAACCATTTTCTTAAACTTTCAGCTCGTTTACGAATCTTTATATTAGCCAAATTTGATAATAACTTACTAACAAATTTGATAATTTACGTTCGGAAAGAGAGGCAAGACAAAATAATGAATTTTAATAATCGGTTATTTGCACCCAAATTTTGCATTGCAATCGTATTACGTTTTGTTAATTATATTTCTTGAAATAAAAAAATGTTATTAAAAAAATTAGTAAATTATATTGTATAGAATTTTTTCTCACTTTCCAAATAACACTAGCCCCGACTGCCCCTACTGTAAATCGAGCACTGGATATAAGTACTCATATCATACTGATCCGAATTTCTATTTGTTTTGTTTTCTCAACGTTTCAAATCTTTTCTAATATAGCTTGAGTCCAAATTTGAAAAAAAAAATTATGTATATGAGCCGATTTTGACCTTTCGTCGTCGTTTTCTCGAAAATGGCTAAACTGTATTCACTAAAAAATTGCTAAAGCAATTCGGCGAAACTCGCTAACACTTGGCCACTCGTTTCTTTAAAATGAGCTTCATTCATGTTTTAGTAAAAAATTCTGAAACAATTTTGCAAATTCTAACAAATATTAACGAATAATATCCTTATATATATCCTTATATAAAAAGTAGTTGAACGATAAAAACACAATAATGCTTGGAATAATATGACGCGATTTTAAAACATTCGTACGTGTGCATGATATAATTAATTCGATTACTGATATTATAAGTGTCATATCACATATCAGTTCAAAGTTTATAGATTGGTTTTTAGTAGAAGCAAAACTTTATTTTAAAAATAAACAGTTGAAAATTTTATCTAAATAGCACAATTGAAAACAACTATTATTTACACATATTGGCAAGTTTTAGCAACTTACCCTAAGGCCAAAACAACTAGTTAATTTTGATTTGCCAAGAAAAATGCTAATATGTTGAAAATCACCAGCAAAAATCTTTCGGTATTATTGAAAAAGTTATTTCAAATTTTACTATTTAATATTGACAACAATAGGCAACCTACAACATTTTTTTTAATACATCTACCACATTTTCATTAACTCACAATATTTATAGACAATCTAAAACCTCTTCAACAACATCTTCGAACAATGACGTTTTCTATCGATATAAAATTAATTTTAATTGTGACTACTATGTTGTGAAACGTATGAAGACTGTATTACTTTATTGAGACAATTGGGGCGAGCCGTTTCTCTAAAATTTGCTGAAAAATGCTAAATTTCTTTTAAAAAACTCAAAAACAATTTTGAAGATTCAAAAACTATTCAAAATCGGGTCAAGTCGTTTCTTCTTAAACGATTGTTAATTTTTTTTTGTCGATTTTGGTCAAAATTTCATTGGTGATAGGTTTTCAGGTGGTTAACTTATGAAAAAAATTGAGGATTGGATAAATTCGCCACGATTTTAGAAAACACAATATAAAAGCAAATTTAATTCTTGTAATAAAAGTTAAAATCTCACACTAATTAAGTATTTATATGATTAGGTCAAGTATTTTATATGCATCAGTTCTGCCCGTATATTCCGTAAAGTGTAATTTTCAGATCTAGCTTCTTATACTTTGTATTTATCTTGTAAATCGTGTATGGCCGTTCATCGCCACGCCTTGGTATATATAGTATAAATTAAATTTAAGATGGATTTTGCGAAAAGCCTCTGCTGACTTTTCTCATCTATAAAACACAACCACAAACCGGTACGCATCTATTGTTACAGGATACAATAATGTAAATTTATTCAACGATTTACGAGAGAAGAGAACTGATACTCAAAGTAGCATAAATTAAATGGTAAGACAGATGCCGGGGAAAAATCGTTTAATGCAAATAATCGAATTATAATGCCAAAACTTTGCATAAATTTTATATACACATGCTTTTAACTGTTATAAATACGTATGATGACTAAAAAGTTTAATGTTTCGAGAAATTAATTTAATGTTAACTGCTAATGCATATAAGGTAGAGCAGAGCTTAAAGGTCAGCGGGTAAAAAAGTTAAGATTTTCTAAAAACTATGTATGAAAGTAGACGCAAAAAGATATATAACCCGCCATCACCTTAATAATACCACGTCTCTATCAAGAGATAAAAGGTAATGTTTGAAAATCCATAAAAAACGGATTTTATTTCATTGTTAGTATTTTTCGTTGTGACTCACAACTTGTGAGCACCGTTGTTCAGTTTACAAAACGTTAATGTAATTTGTAAGTATACGTTATTTAATTGTTTTATGAAATATATTGTTAATTTTAAGTAAGATTCAACAATTTTTTGGTGTACAACAGTGGGTGGTGTAAGAAGGACCAACTATACCTTAAACTCTGGTAAATAAAAAATTGTAAATAAAAAAGTAAATTGAGTTAAAAAACAATTTTACAACAGATAAGTTTAAATAAATATTTTGTTGTAGGACTTCGATAAAACTTTGCATGAATAATAAAACAACCACATTAATATATTACTTGCCTATAAAAAGTAGTTTAATTATAGGCTTATAATAATTATTTTTTTAATAATTAAACTATTTCTCATAGGCCTATAATATTTCAAGAGTTTCGTTTCATTATCATGCAAGGTTTAATCAAAATTCCAAATACATTTATTAAAACTATGGCTATCAATTTTGAACAAAATTTTGAAAATAATTATTTGGATCTAAATGTTCCTGAAAAAAATTGCAATATTTTTATCAGATTTGAGGCAATTCGCCACATTTTTACACTATTTCAAACAATTTGCAACATGTTCAGACAATTTGAAACAATTTAGAACAATTTCAATATTCTGTTTAAATTGTTAATTTAAAGCCTCCTCAAACAATTTGCAACATTTTTCAGACAATTTTTAATAATTAGCTACATTTCAGGCGAATCCAACATTTTTCAGTCCATTTAAAAAAAACTGCAAGATTTTCAGACTATCGGAAACAAATTTTAGACATTCTGAAACGGTTTCAAAGATTTTGCAATGCTGATGATTATTTTGATGAAATATCACATGAAGGTTCGATACACTGTATATAACCTTCACTGCATATTATACAGTATCATATCTGAAAAAAATATTACCCGTGAAATTTATATTTTGCATGGGTTGAATAATGTAGCCCTTTAGACGTCTCATTTTACCGCGCCTCAGGGGTAAATAGAACCAGGTTACAAATTTTCAAAAACTGCAAAAATAACATACTGTATTTCTAAAATGATGAATTATTAGAGTTTTACTTAACATATTCAGATAGTTGCTTGTTTGATATGTGTTATTTGTTGTGGTATAATTGGCTTAGTTTTTACAATATTATTGCTCAAAGTCAAATTGGACCATTGTGCCCCGCCCTATCCTATTACTTATTTGGCTTTCTTGTAAATTTCGAGTGAGCTAGTTCCTAAAACAATGGCATTTAAAACAAAATTGTGGCCTACACAGTCCAAATAATGCAATAATGCATTTCTATACAATTGTTTATATCATTAGTTTTGTACTGTTTTTAAGTAGCATAAAGGATCGAAAGCTTTGTAAACTGTTTTAATAATACTTCTTTTATCTACTGGCGTTTCGGCAAGCAATCCCATGATTGTTCTATATATTATTTATATTAGACAGTAACCGAGTTTTGGTCCTATTTCTAATAGTATATATATACACATATATATATATATATATATATATATATATATATCTTAATTTATTGCGGCAATTCTAGAAATTTTCACTATCTAACATACTATGAATTTATATTTTAAAGTAAATTATCCATAATCATGAATGTGTTTCTATTTTTCAGAAAATGGACTTTTTATTTTTTTTAAAAGCAATCTGAGTTTAAGAGTCCGATAAGCGGTTTGGATAGTTCTACTTAATTCTACGTCGATCTCAGAGATGGTGAACCAAACAATTGTCTCATCTCTGTGTGATAAATTTTATCATTAAAATTTTCATGATGCTTCAATTTTTACTTGGATACTTATTGCTATGTAGATTTTTTATGTCACTACAAATCTATATTACCATCTATATTTTTGATCTCACTATTTCTTGACATTAGACTCATCGAAGCGGGATCGAGCCCGGGACCCCTGATTCAATTTCATTCGCTTTAGCCATTTACCCATGAGTGAGCCCAGAACTTAAAGTATACTTAATGGGAATCAAATCTTTGTAATATATAAACAATTTTTGAAGGTCTCAAATGGAAAAATTATGAATATTATACTTACATTTCGATTAATTTCTTTCTCATTATTTATTAGCACGAGTTGTTCAACAGGCATGGTGCAGGTATACCTCAAATATTTTTCACAAAGCTACGCGAAAAAGTCTTATCTGGAATTAAACAAATATTTATATATTCAAATTTTGTCACCTGCCTAAGTTTTTTTTAAATTTCTATTACTCTGAGCATTTTTATTCACACCTACAACATTTTTATTTATTTACATTCTATACCAATTTTTTATATCATATTCAATCTATATATATATATATATATATATATATATATATATATATATATATCCTATTCAATGTTCTTCTTCATCTTGATTTCTTAAATTTTTGCTGTTTTCTAACAAATTTCTAATTCAACTTCTATCTCTATTCCATTTTTTCTTCTTCAATTCTTCTTTTTAATCTCGAATTCTGATATTTTTTCTTACTTCTGATACAATTCAGCTTTTCGAATTCTGTAATTCCTATTTTTCTTAATTTTTATTCATTTTCTACTTAAGAAATACAATTTTCATTCAATTTTAAATTAGTTGCATATATTTTTTTTTATAAATTCAAAGTCAATGACAGGATTCGATCCAAAGATCCCTGTCTTTAGGCCATCTGCCTAAGTTAATCGAATATTTTCAATTTCAGGACAATTTTCTCGCGTTTGAAACATGCGTGTTTATAGCATTGATATTCCATAATCATATGTGAATAAATTCTTTAGAATTTAAAACTGAGTGAATGAAATAATCGACCACGATTTTATTTTCTTTATGGCATTGCTATAATAAAATAAACCTAAATTATACTTTCGTCGCCTGCGGCTTGCTGGCGATCATGGTGAATACACGTAGCCCGGAATCACGTTTCTAAAGCAGCCATAAACGTAAATCATTAGCAAACTCCTAGAATTATTGATTTATTGCGAGAGGTCGACGATGAATATCTACGATTTTATTACACCGACTCGGCATTGCATAATGGTCCGGACCATTCAAACTTTTTCCATTCTACGAGTAGATTATTATTTTTCATGAAGCAGAATCATAAACTTGTGTTTACTAATCTGAGATTTGTCACACAACTGGTCGAGAAAACTAAATTACTTACAGCTAAAATGTGAAAATTTATACAATTTTAATCGATATCAAAAGCAAGTGAGTTTATGGTGAGCTTTTTTTCAACTTTTTAATTTTTTTGGTTTTCATACGAGTAAAGTTTTCTACTTGTAATAGTAATTTCTTTACCTTTACATACATTTCAAAATTATTTTTAGTCATTTTTTTCATGAAGCAGCGGATTCCCTATAGTCCTTTTTTGATTTATTACTATTTCGAATTTCCACTTATTTTTTTTTATTACTAGAGCATGACTCACTAGGAAATTATTCTTTTTTTCGATTTTTTTTCTATAACAGATTTCTTTGAGATCACCTTAAGCAAATAATTATGGTTTATAATATACAGTTAATTTTTTGAAAATTCTTTTATTTATCATTATTTTTTCTTCTTTATAACATTTCATTTTCAAATACTAATTAATTCTATGATTAGTATATTTCAAAATCTTTTAGATTATTTCTATTTTTACCAAAAATATTTTAGTTATTCATGAAGACAAAAATTTTCAACAAAATTATTAATTTATGATATTTTGCTGTTTAATAATGGAATGAAATATTTTAAATTATTGATATAGAAAATTCCTGCTATATATTGAATTGTATCAATTTAAATTTTAAACAGAAAGTTTTGAAATATTGTACTGCAAATATTTGGAATAAATAACCATCAACGTTAAGAATGAATTATTTTATTTAATAAAAAATATCATGAAGCAAATTACAAAACCCCATTTTATACTCGTGAGTTTTCCTAAGACTATTTAGAAAAATATCGAACTTGCTTACTGTCTTGTATACAAATTTTTTTAAGGGGAGAGCCTGCGTTAGAGGCTTCAAAAAATCGCTTTTCGGGGAATTTTTAGGGAAGGAAAGAAATATTTAATTCAAACGAAACTTTCAGGTTTTATTGTTATATGTTTCAACAATCTTCAATTTTTTTTCAATGAAATATATGTCATCGGGTACAAGTATTTTGCCGATGCGCTACGAGCGTGCAGGTCTCATTTGGCAGGAACGATGCAGGTCACAATTTCCATCCAAAACAAATATATATTGTAAATAGTATAGATTCTAGGTAAACTTGAAAAACCCTTGAAAAAAAAGAGAAATTCACCAATTTTTTGCAACTTGAAAAAAAAACATGTTTTTAAAAAAAATAAAATCCGAGAAATCGCGCGTTGAAGTTTTCGTTCTGCTTGTATACATGCTTGACAGTTGGTCATTATTTCTTCTGTAATTCTGAAAATAATTTGAACTTGTAGGGATAAATTCTTGGACAGTTTTGAAAGACATTTTTGCAAAAAAAAAAAAAAACGATTTTTTAAGCTTCTAATGCAGTCCCCCCCCTTAAGTCATTTTCACTTAAAATTTGACGCAAAAAACTATATTATTAATAAATTAATTAATTTGAAAATTTGCTTTATTTGACTTAAATACATACATTGATTTTTACATAAAGATACAAATTGTATACAACCTATTCTGGGAATATCATTATACTATCATAATATAATATTGTTTGCATATATATATTAGTTTCAATTAACTTATAAAAGTATGAAAAGAGCTATTAAAAACGTACTGTCATTGACTATAATATTAACTTTCATTGCTGCTGAATATTTATTAACTGATAGCAACTGAAGTGGATGTTTCTCTATTTGAATATGATAATTACAGATAGATGTCACCTGCATACTGAAGTTTTTTCACGTTCAGTTCTGGAATTTCTCGAAAGTCTTATATGATATATTAAATAAATTAGGAATTAATATAGATCCCAGAGTGAGGTCTTTGTTCATTACTCTGGGACCGAAGTAACCCAAAGTCAATTCGAAGATATAGTTGTAGCTGTTATAGTAAATTAATTAACACTTTAATAAAAATTTATGACTATTTTACATGTTCTAATTTTTTCCCAATGTGGTCTGATCTAGATCGTCGCAAGCTTTTTTCAATGTCCATATATAATAAAATTATTTAAATAAAAAGAAATATTTTTTTGTTTGGCTTGTACTATTACAAAAAAGTCAAAATACATATCCGCAAATCGATTCGGAAACCTGTAACAGCATTTACAGAAAAAGTTGTCCCAATGTCGACATTTTTCCTGCTAGTGAAATGATAGATCCTCTCGCTTGATTCCGGGAGTTTCGCCGCATGTCGCCTCGGGGCCCGTTTGCGTGATTGCCGAGGTTGGGTTGAAAATCGAGGCCGTGAAGACTGAGACGTTAGTATGAGGACAGTTCGATCAATCACTGTGAAAATTGTTTAGATTCGCGTCGTAATCGAAGGGAAAATAGAAATCAGTATCGCATTACAAACGATACAAAACGAACTCGTGCAGACACATTGCACATCTCGTTGGCGTTGATGCATCAATCAAGAAGGTTTCAATGGAGCTCCGATATGTGTGATTTAGTAGAATGATGACTAAGGTGGTCAGAATCGAATCGGGGAAAAAAAGATGTAAACCTCTTGGGACAACTAACACAATTATTTGTCTTTAATTTGTTTTTATAACAAAAATTTAATAAAAAAAACTGACTAAAAATTGTGACTTTAAGATATTATGATTTGATCTAGTTACTGTAAATTTTAGATTTCATATAATTTTAGGTCAAAGTACATTCTATAATTTTCATATTTACTTAAAAAGTTCATAAATTAGCACAAATAATTAATTTAAAATAATTAATAAGCTACACATATTTTCCATACTAGTGCAATGGTAAATGTTTCTTATTTTGATAAAAGCACGATGTATGGCCTTAAGCCAAATTGATGAAACTTCCCGTCCCGTAATAAAATATTCGAAAATTATTAAATATTTTCAAATAAATTATTATAAATACTATAACTTTCTTTATTGATATTTTATAGACAAAATAATATGTATATCTTTATTGATATCTTATAGACAAAATATGAGTTTAGAAATTGGTCGATGACGTTTATATAAGTTAACAGCAAAAATAAATAAACAGAACTTAATATAGGGAAGTTAGAATACAGAATCTTGTCTTTTCTGATATTTCTAAGAATAATAAAAACTGAATTGCAAAGTTAAAATTATTTGTTTCAAGTATTTTAGCAAGAATTAAAATTAAAATCCGAATTATTTCCTATATTAATTTTTTTTGTAAATGAAAATCTTTGAAATTTTGAAATAAAAAACAAACTTTTTTTGCTTTTTCTATAAACAATCGTTTCGTCAATACAAGCAAAAAGTTTTTTGAATCATTCAAATCGGATGCTTCGTTTTCTCAAAATGAGCAATTTTGTACACATTTAGGTTCGCATCTTCGAAACGGCTGAACCTGTCTTTGCCAAATCACCACGTCTTCCCATCATTGCAAATTGAATGTTTTTTAAATCATACCAATCGGATGCCCAATTCTCGCAAAAACCAAGTTTCCATTTTCTGCACTCTTTGCTTTGTATCCCGGAAACTGCTAGACCGAGCTTTCCCAAAAATTTATCAGAACTAATCCTCATCAGTACGAATTGATTGCTTTTGCAATCATTCAAATCGGCGGAAAACGTCGACGAAAAATTGTATCACATCAATTTTTTCTGAGATTTGCCAAAATGTTCAGAAACCTTGCAAACCTGAGAATATTCAAAAAAAAAAAATCATTTTAACTTCCCGTAGGGTAAGTTATTGTAATGAACCGAAAATCGGAATTGAAAATTTTTACATTTCTCGACGTTTTGAAAGTTTCTAAACATTTTGGCATACTTCAGAAAAAATGGATGTGTGTGTGTGTGTGTGTATGTATGTATGGATACAAATTTTCGCCCACGTTTTCGGGCGTACGGATCAACCGATTTGAATGGTTTAAAGAACATTCGATTTCTATTGATAAGGGGATGTGCTGATTAGATTTTGGTAGAGGCAGGTCCAGCAGTTACGGAGATAACGAGTGAAGAGTGCAGAAAATAGAAATCGAGTTTTTGAGAGAACGGAGCATCCGATTTGAATGATCTAAAAAACATTCAAGTAGTAATAATTGGGAGAAGGGGTTATTCGTTTTTCGCAAAGGTAGGCCCAGCCCTTTCGGAGATACAGAGCTAAATTTACAAAAAATGGCAGTTTTTGGCAGAACTAAGCGTCAGATTCAATTGATTCAAAGAACTTTCTGCTTGTCTTAACAAAATAATTGATTTTGGAAAAAAAAATTGTTTCAATTTTTTTTCTTTTTTAACTTCCCGTAGGGTAAGTTATTGTAATGGGCCAAAAATCAGAATTGAAAATTTTTACATTTCTCGACGTTTTGAAGGTTTCTGAACATTTTGGCATACCTCAGAAAAAATGGATGTGTATGTATGTATGGATACAATTTTCGCCCACGTTTTCGGGCGTACGGATCAACCGATTTGAATGGTTAAAAAAACATTCGATTCCTATCGATAGGGAAAAGAGCTGATTAGTTTTTGGCAAAGGCAGGTCCAACCGTTTCGGAAATACGAAGCAAAGAGTGCAGAAAATAAAAATCGACTTTTTGAGAGAACGGAGTATCCGATTTGAATGATCTAAAAAACATTCAATTAGTAATGATTGGGAGAAGAAAATGGCAGTTTTTGAGAGAACTGAGCGTCCGATTTAAATGATTCAAAGAACTTTCTGCTTGCCTTAACAAAATAATTGATTTTGGAAAAAACAATTCAACTTTTTTTTTTTTAATTTTTTGTATATCGAAAATAATTCAGATTTTATTTTTAATTCTGACTATAGTTCTAATATGTATACTTTACAAATAATTTCAACTTTGCAATTCAGTTTATATAATTCTTATAAATATTAGACAATGTTACAATATTTATAATAATCTATTTGAAAACATTCAGTAGTCCTCGAACATTTTGTTACGGTACGGGAAGTTCCAGCAATTTGCCTTAAGGCACGATGCCATAATTGCCTCAAGACAGAATTCCACTTACAGCTAGTTTTTTTTTAATTTTTTTGTATATCGAAAATAATAATTCAGATTTTATTTTTAATTCTGACTATAAACAAATAATTTCAACTCTGCAATTCAGTTTATATAATTCTTATAAATATTAGACAATGCTACAATATTTATAATAATCTATTTGAAAACATTCAATATTCCTCGAACATTTCGTTACGGTACGGGAAGTTGCAGCAATTTGCCTTAAGGCACTATGCCACCCACCCCACTAGTTTCATTTTTGGTTCATTACTATAATTTGCCCTACGGGAAGTTAATAATGCCAAAACTGACTCTTGACTGAAATCGATTTTAAATTCGAGAACAGTGAAAACGATAAAAATCGTCAATTAAAATTACAAAATTGCGCAAGATCGATATTGGTTTCAGTAAATTTACTACACCCTGTCGCTCCCAAAATCTACCGGTTTACAGAAACGAATGTCAAAAACACATCAAATTCTTATTTTATTCAAGAAATTAAAAAAAGCACAACCTCAGTGGAGCGATTTACATGACGTCGATGAAGATATGCTTCTTGAGTGGACTGTAATTTTTTATAATCGGCGAAATGCGAAATCTCCACGATGATTGTTTGAGAAAATTAAAGTTCTGTTATATTCACATTAAATTTATTTAATACTATTTTACAAATACGTCCTTCTTCTTTGACTGTTAATATTAGACTGAATATTTATTATATATACCAATTTCAGGCCCGACAAAATACATTTTATTGACTTACTTTATAACCTAATTATATGAGCCGTCGAACCTGGGCAGGATCGTTCATTGTTTACGTGATTAACAAAATTTCTCCTGACCGTTATATGAAATGATATTTTATAATTTTACGGCGACGGTTACACCAGATGTTTTAGTTTAAAAAATCATCCACTCAGGAAGATATCAAAATATGAGACAAAATTTTCTCTTTGCTGGCCTATAATAAATGACCACTTCTAAGTTCTAGTGGCCTACTATATTACAATCTACTAAAAATTAAATGTGTGAATGAAATAAAAAATATAAAAATGTGATTTAATTAAAATAAAAGGCATAAAAAACTTGTATATCAATGAATTAATTTGGAACTTGAGCCAAATAATAGATTAACATTTCTTCTAAAAAATTGGGCAAACAAATGTACCTGCACTCCACCACCAAATGTGATAATCAAATACAAGTTTAAAAGATTATATTTGTGACGTTAATAACTAAATATTTATCATGTATATTGAATATGAAATGTGTTTAATAAATCGGCAATTTCAAAGTTTAATTTTATAATTACTGAATGAAATGCGCTTAACGGGTAAATACCAATTAATAATGCATATATAAAATGACTATATAAATATATGAATTTTATCAATATATGTTTGATTTTATAAATTTTCAATATCACTATCTAATTATTAGCATCTAAAATTAATACATTATAGCCACGATGAAATTATTTGAATTTATCAAATAGCAGTGAAAATAATTGTAATTGCATAAATTTTTAGTTTAATTGTATTATGATTGTATTATGAAAGTTATTATTTATATAATACTGAAACAACATAATATTAATAGCTTTTGAAATTAATTTGACTGTATTTTAATTTATTTATCACTTTATTATTGACTATAAACAAATAGAAAATTGTGTGAAATGCAATATACTTATTCTCAATATTATTGGTCAATCCTTTTTAAATATTAAAGATTAAAAAAACATTATAATTAAATAATGTAACAAAAAAAATTATAATCAAATTTTGCTTTTTTGCTAAATTAAATCGCTATTCTACAATGTTTTGGTTTATCTTATTATATTTATTAATTAACCTTTTGCTTAGAACAGAGTTTAGTTTAGTTCTGTACTAATATAAAGAAAGTATTTTGTCAAGAAAATAATATTATAAGTTTCCTAAAAATTGTAAGAAATTAGTATATTTTTTTCAATATACATAATTATTTGAAGTAAATTCAAATACATGCCTTAAGCATTATATTTATGGCCATTAGAGTTTGACTACTTCAAAGTAACAGTACATAACTTTTTTTTAATGCTGACTTTTCTATAATACTAAACTATATTTATTCTTTATTAGTCTTTTTATAAAGTATTGCAAAAAATACATCGTTATCTGATATGAACATTTCTAAACAGAACTTACAAATTATAATGATACAAAAACTGTAATTCATTTTAATATATAAACTAGACTAAATAGTTTTTGTAGTGAAAAAAATGCAATTACGAAAAGACTAATATAGTTGTCACAAAGAAAGAGAAGTGGCAGAATCAATCATTGAAAACAAATGAAATCTTTCATTTGCCAAAAATTCCAATTTACTTATGATCCTACCTAGACAATATTAGAACATGTATAATAAATTTATGATTATGAATAAGAAAAATGAAATGTCTACATTATTATTGCCAAAAAGCAGCTGAGATGTGCCAGAAACTAAAGTAATATCATATACAGTATATGTATGGCAGATTGAATTATACACATATGAACAGGATATGACAAATTAATTCACTTAAAAAATGAACTTAAGTATTAATCTACCATGCGAAAAATACCAGCGCACGCCTTAGGAGGCGCCAACACAAGATTCGGATATTAAATTTACTATATAGTTTTTTTTTGATATATAATTTCTTTGGATCCTTTACTAATCCTTCCACAATATTTTTAAAATTTGTAAAAATTTCACTTTATAACAAATGGGAAACTAAAGATGAATAGATACAATTCGGCCCTCGCGATATCAATTAGGAGAAGTTTAAATAAAGAATTAAATTAATTTTATTCAACATGAAGTACCAGTGTTATGTTATGGTTATGGTTATGTTATACCGTTAAAAAGACTTCAATTTTCCATATGTGGGATAGTGTGGGAATTGAGACTCATCATTTTATTTAAAGCAGTTCTACATTTAATATCGCTCATATTATAAAAGTATATGTATTTTGGCATGAAGAGTAAATTAAAAAACAACAATTATTATTTTTAGGTAAACGGTAAATATTAGTATATTACATTGAAAAATTGTCGGCATGGGTAACAGGACAACGTCTGTCGGGTTATCTAGTATATCTATATCTATATATAAATATATATATATATATATATATATATATATTGTGACCTCAAGCGAAAATTTGACATCATGCTGCCTGATGCCGCCCTTAGTCGAGGCAGGATCGATTGTGCTATCGCTGAGCCGTGTATTATTTTTATATTATTTTTATTTTGTAAACCCATACTTTTATGAGAAATCTTACCAGCGCAACTTTCTGTTATACTTGTCATTGGCTTGATTCGGACAACACTAAACTGAGCGCACTGTTCGATGTGAGCGCCATAGATAATTGGCTAATGGGAGAATTTCAAGTTATATGAACTGCAAGTGAATTGCATATTACGAGTATATAAATTTAATATACTTTCTTAAATAATTTCGTATAAGCACATAATTCTAAAGTAATTATACCTGCACACGAATGTTTTGAAAATAATGTAATACCCGAACTCGGTTCGCGCTTTGTTCAACTATGCATTTCTTCTTGGGTCATTGATGTTGTATGGCTCTTCAAACACAAAGTCTGTACCGGGAGTTTGCTGGAATGAAGCTTTCACTGTTACGTGCCGAAGTTTTTAATTACATTTCCGATAATTTTCATCAAAACGGCCGCATGTTTGCTCAGCGAGAAATATATTATTATTAAAACGGCTGCGCGGTGGTACGTCGACTCTTCTAAATTAATTACAAACTAACATACACCTCCCTTTCGAGAATGCTTCTGGAGTATACTCATTTCAATGCCTACATTATCGCCAAGAAAATCTAACGGACATTCTTCATTGTTTGTGTAGGTGACGATTTAATTATACCAATTATTTTATTAGATTGAAGATAAATTCATTGTAATTAAAGTAAATACTTGATGACTTTGCCTTGTTCTGTCTTCATGTTTGTGTATTTAGTACAGAGTATGAATATATATGCGTACGCATATGTGTAAGTATATTTGTATTTCCTTAAAAATAAGCTTATATATATATATATATATATATATATATATATATATATATATATAAACGGCTTGCGTTGACGCAGTGAAGAAACGATTAGTTTTTGGAGTTTATATATATATATATATATATATATATACTTGCATTATATATACAATGAATAGTATTGCCATAAGGCAGGTCTGTAAGCTGAGCTAAGCTTCAACTCGATTGAAGGAAGAATAGTGTGAAATTTCCCATTGCCATTTCACACCGTAGTCTCTGAAATGGGTTAGTTTTAATTGGAAATATATTTATAACTTTCCGTAGGTCAAGTTATAATAATCGTTAAAAATTCGAAAATAATTTTTTTTGCATATATTTACGTCTCGAATGCTTTCGAACATTTTAGCATATCTCACAATCAATGGATGTGAGTGTATGGATTATATTTTACTATATTTTATCCACGTTTTCAGAAATAAAGAGTACAGAAAATAGAAATTATGTTTCTGAGAAACAGACGATCCGATTTGAATGATTCAAAAAACATTCAATGATAAGAAGAAGTGATAATCAGTTTCTGACAAAGCCAGGTCCAGCCCTCTCGGCGAAACAGAGCTAAATGTGCACAAAATGGTAGATGAGAAAACAAAGCATCTGATTTGAATGGTTTAATAAACATTCGGCTTGCGTTGACGCAGTGAAGAAACGATTAGTTTTTGGAGAAAACAATCAAATAAATAAAGGTTTCTCCATTGACTGGTATAATTTACATAGTGGCTTTTCGTTACTAAATGCAGAATGTATAATTTAAGCTATAAGTTTAAATATTTATAATAATTTTAAGAACTCATTAGTCAAGATATTTTGATGGTTATAATCAAAACACATATGGTACCTGCAAAACAGCGCAATTGAAAGCGTATTTTATTGAAAATTTTGGAAAGATACATGTTGATTTAAAATTATATCGTTTGTCTAACCAATAGTCCGAAAATTCAAGAATCATTTTTTTCAAATGAATATTTCAAGTATAGCGTAAATAGAGATGGTACATGTTTTATACTTAAAGAATAAAAATACTGGTAGAATTAAGATTAATTATTAGAAACGAGATATTACGAGGACAAAAACCACAATAATGTCATAGCAGGCTTCCACAATACAAATTTAGAACTGGGCAGGTTCGTTATTTTTAACAGGCAATATAACATTGATAATTGATCTATCATAAAAATGTGTTGTGCGTTATTCTTATCGACCAATTTTCAATTTAATATATTTTATTTTATTAATTTTATTTTATTATAAATTTTATTTATTTTATATATTTTGCTTCAAATTTATCTATCTTTGATAATGTGTAATAATTTTTGTGACTGTTCAATTATTTAGATAGTTATCCTGATTAACGTAAAAAAATCACACCTGGAGTTAGTTGAAATAACACTTGGAATCATATACAGTTTCTAATAAATAAGTTTGGGTGGAATTTATAGTTTTTAAGATGTGAGCACATCTTACATATATTATTACTTACTTATTACATCACATATAATTGTGTTACAGGAGATAATATATTTTATTTAGATTATGATCTATTGCTGAAGATAAATTGCTGAAACTTCCCGTAACAAAAACTGAATTATTAAAAAAAAACTTTGCAAAACTTTGAAATAATTAGATTTTTGAGAAATTTTTTAACTTTTGAAAAAAATTTACTTTCATGAAAAATTTGTTCCTTCTTATATTTTAATTTCCTTTCTGTATTTTGATTTATTTTGAAATTTTTTAACATTTTTTAAGCAATCGCACTGCATAGCTGATTTAAAGTCAGAATTTGTACTTATTAATATGATCATTATAAAATATTTGATAATACGACGTACATATATTTAATGTTCAGTTTTGATCACCAAATAGAATTATTTTTTACTTTTTTTATTCAATATTATCCTACGGATAGTTAATTAATATTACAGGAGACATTATATATTTGTATTAATTATAGTTTCCAGGAGACATTTTATTTGTATTTATTATAGTTTTCGTTGATGTATAAAAAAATTACTTACAAACAAGTCAATTTTCTTAAGATTAAATTGTAAATTTAATTAGTTATTTCAACTCTGCTGATGAATATTTCTCACAACATACCAGATCAAGATTATTTACAGTGGGCTGCTGTAAAAAATGCGCCCAAGAAATTTATATTTTGCATTAGTTTAATAATATAGCTATTTACTTTGTAAATTCTCTTCAAATTTAAAATAGAACATTGGACCTCATTGCCCCCTGGCCGTCCTAATTTATCCCACATATAGCATAAAAGGACCATTTTACAAATTTTTGAGAAACATAAAAGAAATATTTCTAAGTTTTACTAAACATTATCAGATAGTAGTTTGTTTGATATATGTTATTTGTTCTGACGTTTGTGCCCCGCTCTATTCAAAATGTCATTATCCGAATATAAATAATCCTGCGGTCTTATGAAGGGATAGATTACAATAATATTCCTGGAAAACAGGAAAATAAAAGCCAAAACAGAATATTTTTTTAATTCGATTTAACGCTATTTAAATCATGTGAGTTCTGTGTTATAAATTAGGGGCTGCCAATCCTCGTTCGAGTCTTGCAAACTTTTTCAGAATCGATCAGAAAATAACATATCGTACGTCGTTTATTCTCACGAAACACATTCGTAATCAACGAAAACAAAGTATAAGAATTAGCCGGTGCGGCGAAGAGAAGTACACGGCCAACGTTTCATCATTATTAACACTGTCTGTCAAAAGTAGCTCGAGAAGTTTCTCTCTAATTTGTGGACACAGTAATGAATTGCTCGGACGTGCTATTCTTTATCATATACACAGAAACAATAAATTTAATAGCGGTGTAGTGTTATGTAGTGTAAAATAAAAAGTATATCAAACATAATTTTATTATATTAGAGGTACGAGCTTCATAATCTCGATATATTTATTACCGCTTCTCCAATTTATAACATTTTTTAAAATTATATTTCAAACCGCTTGTTTATGGCAGCTTGATTTTATGTAATGTAATTGTAAGTTATTGTAAACGTCCAAAAATCGTGATTGAAAGTTTTTGGATTTCTTCACGCTTTGAATACAGCATACCTTAAAAGAATGGATGTGTGTGCGTATATTGTGTGTAAAAATGCGGACATACAAACCAACACACTCGTCCATTTTTTCTGAGGTATGCCAAAATGTTCAGAACGTTCAAAACGTCGAGAAATGCAAAAATTTTCATTTTCGATTTTCGGCGCATTACTATAACTAACCTACGGGAAATTAATAATTAAGAAATTGAAACAGGGTAGGGCGGGGCACAAAGGTCCAATTTGACTTTTAGCAATTATACTGTGAAAATCAACTATATCAAAACAAATAACCAACTATTTAATCTTTGTTCAGTAAAATTTCCAGCTAATTTGTCATTTTACCACTATATTTTATTGCCATTTTTCAGAAATTTATCACTTGCTCTTTTGCACCCTATAGGTCCGGTGAGAAGAGGCAGCCACATAGCAAACGGATTCACCATTTCATTTTTAATAAACAGGTTTTATGAAATACTAGTTATATTATTTAATAAATTCGATGCTGTTGTAGTATTAGATTCAACAAAATTAAAAATCATAATCTAAATATGTATATAAACAAAAAAAAAATTCTTACTATTATTAAAAATTTTGCTTTGGTAGGTATTTCTGTTTAATTTATCATAATCAATCATATTGTATATTGAATATTTCAAATAAAGTGAATGCAACTTTCACTTGAAATACATATTTTATATGCACATTTTTTATAAAGATGGCACTGGGTACAATCTTCATATCATAGGGAAGTTTGTTAGAAGAATGCATTATTGGATTGGTATAATTTGAATTTTTATAATAACTATTAATTCAATTTATTTTTTGTGAAATAGCTTTTTCAACACATTTTACATTTTTTACTAGTCTTCATTGCATAAAATTAATAGAAATCCTTAGTACTGGCATAAGTTGATTTATTTTAATAAAAATGACAAATTTTTAATTTGTTATAAAGTTACATTTTAAAGAGGTTTAAACATTTTCAATCTATAGGTGCATATAATATTTCGATGATTAATTCATAAGAAATCAATTTCAAGAAAAAATATAATATTGTATATATGGAAACATTCAATTTAATTCATTTAATTTTTTGCAAAAATGGAAGCACTATCTTTGGTGCTTTTAGTTATAATATGTGTTCTTTGATAATTAAATGAAAATAAATGAGAAATTAAAATATTAAACCTGAAACATCATTTATATTTTAAAATATCGCATTTACATTGTTAATGTGCAATATTTTACTATTTAATGATTTAATGAGAATTTAACTACCAGATACCAATGTAAGAAATTTATCTATCTAATTTAAACAGTTATATTATTTGACACTTTTCATACTATATAACTATATAAGGGGACTATACGTCCATGATTTTTCTAAAAGTAATATTTGCTCCGGATTTATATCTTTTGTTCCGGATTGTTACAGAAAGTGTATAGTTAATTTGAATCATTGTTCCTATTAGATAAAATTACAACTACTCATTACGTTTGTGCAATTTACTTAACACGATGTTAAAATTACAACTACCCATCAAATATCGGTAATTTACTTAAAATGATATAAACAGCCTTTCGCATGATTAATTTCGACCTTCCATTTTCAATTTTAGATAAATTAACAAAAATGATAAAAACTACGATTATGACTGTCTGGTACAAGTTCTCATTTTTGCTAAGTTCATTATAAAGAAAGGCAATCAGAATTTTAATTAAATTGAATTTAGAAGGCTTAAAAGCATAAAAGAAAACATACAGATACATATGAATGTAACATAAGTTTTATTAATATATAATCGAATAATAAAATCTTACAAATTAGTTAGATTATTAGTGTAAAGCGTTTCTTCAAATTTTATTATAGTTATTTTGCATAGTCCATTCCGGATTAGCAAAATCCGATCCCCTTACAAATTGTAGTTCCTGTGTTAACATGTAGTCACCGTAATATATATCATATAATTTTTTATAAATGGTTAAATTTAATATAATCAAAATACTAACTACAATCTTCATTATTATAAAATACACAATTTAAATTATTTTTGTATAGTTAATAATAGTATAGCCAAATTATGGACATTATTTATTATATAGAGAATAAACTTAGAAAAAAAAACTTGGTTTAAACTCTTAAAAATGAAGATAGAAAATGTATAACTATGTTAAGTAGAATCAGATTAAACCATGGCAATTTTCGAAGTCATTTAAATAAAATTGTGGAGATGATGTGGAGAATATTTGTGAATGTGGAGATGAAGACGGAAATATAGAACATATTGTAATGAAATGTAACAGATTTATAAAACAAGGAGAAGAATTGCTGGACAAATATTATGACGACATAAGTATAACAAAGCCAATTGCATGGAATTGCATAATAAGAAATTAAAAAAATCATAAAATATACGAATTTGTTATAAAATCTATAATAGTTATTTAATTTTAATTTAGTGATAAAATGTTATGTATTTTTTTAATGTATATGTATATTAATTATGTTTGTATATGACCAAAGGTAATATAACGAAGTCAAATAAATAAATAAAAATATATAATTACATTTTGAAATTGTATTAGATAATTTGTTGTTGTTTATTGCCTGTCGTTTAATTTTATTCATGAATTTTACGCTCTTCAAACTATGGTATTGTTATATGAGATAAAAATATACTTCATACATTTGAAATATCTATGAATACATAATGATTATATTACGATTATAAAAATACTATTACTGCGACTGTTATATTTTAATTAGTGCAATATTTCAATTATCGGGTTATATCAATTTAGTGGACTGATTGTATTACAGGCCCCTTTGTTTATTGATTTCGTTGCGTTAATTATTACGTTTTGCAATTTTGTTTAACTCAAATTTTCTCGCGGTCGATTGCACAACGTATATAATTTCAATTCATTATTCAATTTAAATCAATTAAAAGCATACCATTCAATTTTATCAGTTATGTTACCGTTTTAATTAATACCGATTCCATGTGTATGTCATATTACGAGCACGCGATAGTAAATGAATCCCGGTGAACGCTATGTAATACATATAATGGCCCAAAAAATTATGATCTGATATGAATAAATACCGTGATATACAAAATAAAGCTAGACGCGGGTTGTAGTTTCTCGTATCGATCGGTGTTCTTAAGAAAGCTTCCGTTTCGTGCGGTGAAATACAATAATAACAAAACCTCTGCACGGACACAAACGTTAACCTACTAACGGCCGCCGAACTATGGTGGCGGCGGCGGCCACGGAGTCCGAGCGGACGCTGAACGTCTGTCTCACGTACACGTAACCGATATAAAGAAATAGCCGGTAAAGTATTTGCAGCTGTTGTTTCAATGCATGCAATACCAAAAGTAAAGCCAAATTGGATGAAAATTGTTATTGTTTTTATTATAAATTTTGTTGCAATTGTTTTTAATTGAACTAGTTGTAAATAGCATTTCGTCTTAGAGTACATGTACACATAATCAAATTAATTTAATTATGGTGACCATATGTCCCGGTTTGGACGGACTGTCCCGGAAACACATCTTGTGTCCCGGGTATTTCTGAAAGCAATATTTGTCCAGGCTTCAGATCTTTTGTCTTGGATTGTCCCGGGTTTTCGAAAAGTATAGTTTTGAATTGAACTTAAATAATAATCATAAATAATTACAGTGGCATCGTGTCTTGAGGCAAATTGCTGAAACTTCCGTACCGAAAATTCATTTTTTTTAAAAAAGCTTTACTTCTTTGAAAATATTAAAAAAAAAGACTTTTGAGATTTTTGAAGTTTTTTGAAAGAAAATTATATTTTGTAAAAAAAATTGATTTTTTTTAAATATTTTGAAATTTTGAACTTTTTTCAAAACAATCGCACCGTCGAAGTGGGTTAGCGCCGCGTCGCAGTGTTTCGGATAAATATTGATAAATATACGAAACCCATAAAAATGTAATCTAAAATTTGTACTTATCATTCGAATCTATGTAAAATATCTGATAATTTGATGTGCATAGGTCTATTTGATCACCAAATGGCTTTATTTTACTTTCTCTATTAGAGATCCGTACTCCCAAAAACGTCGGCAAAATATATCCACTTTTTCTAAGGTATGCCAAAATGTTCAGAAACGTAAAGATAAAATTATTTTTTTTTATTTTCGATTTTTTTGCTATTACTATAAATTACCCTACGGGAAATTAATTAATATATTATCCTAATTGAAAGAACTACAAGATTTAGAAGTAAATAGCACGCATTAAATTTTTGTATTTGATAACATAATATTTGAACCCGATATGCTGAGAAGATCAGTATTTACAATAGACGTCGATTTTGGTTTAAGCATTTTTTTATAATTTTTAACTTTCTGTAGGGTAAGTTATGATAATGGGCCAAAAATCGAAAATAAATGTTTTTGCATATCTTCGCGTTTCTAAACATTTTGGCATTTCTCAGAAAAAATGGATGTGTATGTGTGTGCGTGTATGTGTTGACAATTTTTTATCGACAATTTCGTTGGTACATTAACCAAAATGGTTAAAAAAAACATTCGATTTCTATTAACAGGGCGACGTGCTGATTAGTTTTTGGCAAAGACAAGTCGAGCCGTTTCGGAAATACGGAGCAAAGAGTGCAGAAAATAAAAGTCAAGATTTTGAGAGAACAAAGCAGTCGATTTATATAATCGCAATAATATTCAATTCGTAATGATGGGGAGAAGTGGTGATTAGTCTTTGGCAAACGCGGGTTTGCTTTCGTTTTGGAGATACAGAGCTAAATGTGCAAAAAGTCGCAGCTTTTGAGAGAACTAAGCGTCCGATTTGAATGATTTAAAAGACTTTATTGAGTTTGTGTTGACAAAACGATTGCTCATGGGAAAAGACATTTTTTTATCTTAATTTGTTTTGATAATTTTCAATTTAATTTTTTTTGAATTTCGAACAATAATTCGGATTTTAATTCTAATTCTAGCTAAAGTTCTAAACATTACTTATATACTTCAAATAAATAATTTTAACTTTACAATTCAGTTTATATGTATAATACTTGCAATTAAAAATATTAGACAATGTTGTTCATTTTAAATCCGATTGATTAGGTTTTGTTTATTTATTTTCTATAAAATAAGAATAATGAAATTTACATTATTTGTAATAATCTTTGAAAATATTTAATATTCCTCGATTATTTCATTAAGGTACTGAAAGTTTCAACAATTTGCCTTAAGGCACGATGCGTAATAAATCCACTCGGAATACTTATAATCACTCATTAATCAATTTATTTTTTATTGATTAAGGCGATTATTCATACAGATCAAGATGTTCATGTAACTTGCCTCAAGGCAAAATACCAATACCAACTAGTTTATTTTTATTTTGACAGCGGTTTGATCTTTTTTGAATCTGCAATAGCAGAAAACACAAAACATGTGTATTTTTCCACTCATTACCGGACTATTTGAACTTATCACATTTCCATATTTTGTAGTATGACTGTCGGTCGGGAGGCCCAGACACGCTAACTTTCTGGAGTACGCTTTGCGACCAGCCGGCCACGCCGTTGACCGCGGCCCCCCGTAATAACTTAAAAACAAATTACCCATTATAGTACGCTATGTATTTCTTTTCTAATGGGCTTCTGGCTATGATATCATTGAATTTTCGACTGGTTGCATGATTAATTTGTTCATTACATGATATTGTTAATGCGGAAATAATAATGATTCATGTCACATTAAACGGAATAAAATACTGCAATTTCAAAGCACAAACAAGTGATTTTAGTAGATACTATGAATCAATTAAAACATTACTCAACTATTTAACTAATTAGTTGCTATTAGTATTTTGCCTTGATGCAAGTTACATGAACTTCCCGATATGTGTAAATAATCGACTTAATCTATGAAAAATAAACTAATTTATGAGTGATTAAAAGTATTCCGAGTGGATTTATTACACATAATTGAAAACGAACAAACACGTTAACTCAGAGTATTTTCTAAAAGCTAATTTTCAAACATCTACATTTTTTATATTTGAACCAGTTTCCGTAGGACTTTAAAGGTTTAGTATGTTCATTAAGATCAAGGTCTCTATAGTTATACCAAGTAAATCGTCCAATTTTAATTTTAACAAACGTTATAAAAAACTACTCATTTTCCCAAACTTTGATGAATTTTTAAAATTAAACGTCTTGTCGTAAGGTCGTAATATAAGTATTTTATATCAGTAAGTTCTATAAGATCATGTTATATATCGCCAAAAAAAGTTCCATAACAATCGGCTTAATATTTTATTCAACAGTTTATTATAAGAAAACGGCTCGGTTGATTTTTACCTAAAACTAATCAGTATCATTCCCAACCAATATCTTTCGAACAGTTTTTGTTAAATTCCATTCGGTAGTATGAGCTTAAATGTGGACGAAAAGTTGTCGTAAAGTAATGCTGAATCAAATGAGACCAAATTTGCAAAAAGTGTACGTGTGTGTATGTATGTATAAGCGTGCATATGACCCAATTGTTGACCTTTTGTCGATGTTTACTTAAAAATGGCTAAACTGATTTCAAAAAATTAAAAGACATTCGATGTATCTTGACAAGGACTATCGTTTATCAGTTTTGCGTAACAATCGGCCAAGGCGTTTCTTTATAAAGAACAAAAAAGGGTAATATTTATTATTCGTGTTTTAGCCGTTTGAAAGATATTGGTTGAAATTTGTTTTGGTTATTTTTTTGTGAAATTCACTGGTCATATTTCTATGAAATATAAATGAATAGCTGCTGGAACTGTTCCGGCCGGGTCGTTTTCTATTAATCAGTAAAGAAACATTTTCTATGAAACTAACGATAAATATTTTAGTATTATAGAGCATGCTAAAATATTACAGCTCTACTCATTTTTTGCGACGGTCGGCAGTTTATTTATAATTATCAGAAAAGTTAAAATTCTGAATCCATTTTAAAATTTTAAAAATAGGTTTGAAAAGCAAAGCTTGGCCGAGCCGTCTCTTTGTAATTAACATTTTCGTTTGATGAAACTTTTTATGTTGATAGATATAACAAAAAAATATCACGGTCCCAGAGAACATACTAAAATATCACGTTTCTACGACAACTTGTTTAATTTGAAAAAATAATCGAAGTTTAAAGAAACATGATACGTAGAATTTGTGTCAAAAGTAGCTTTTGTGATGTGGTAAGTCAAATTTTTAAGTTCACAAAAGTGGCGAGCATAGCCCTTTGGTAGCATATTCGGTTCACACGACAGGGATCTTCGGATCAAATCCTGTCAATGACTTAGAATTTATATAAAAAAAATATGTGTAGTTAATTTGAAATCAAATAAAAATTGTAATTGTTAAATAGAATTTGAATAAAAATTGAGAAAAATAGGAATAACAGAATTTGAATAGTTGAATTGAATTAGGAGTAAGAAGAGGAATATTGGAACTTGAAAGAAGAATGAAGAAAAAAAATGGAATGAAGCTGAAAGTTAAATAGAATTAGGAATTTCAAAAAGAGCAAGAATTGAAGGAAATAAGAAGAAGAAAAATTAAGAAGAATATAGAATAGGATACATAAAATAGATTGAAAATGATATAAAAATTAGAATT
The DNA here is from genome assembly GCF_003426905.1 of Ctenocephalides felis. Taxonomy (NCBI): domain Eukaryota; kingdom Metazoa; phylum Arthropoda; class Insecta; order Siphonaptera; family Pulicidae; genus Ctenocephalides; species Ctenocephalides felis. Next base: position 55,023,771 of record NW_020537758.1, read on the forward strand.
GTAACTAAATAAAAAATGTAGGTGGCTAAATGCTCAGAGTAAGCGAGGCCAAATAAATTTAAAAAAAAAAAGTTCACAAAATTACCATTGGAATAAACTCGAAAAAGAGGAGCCGCGATTAGGTTTGTAAGAAGATAGGCTAATCCATTTCTTTGAAACTAGCAAAAATCTTGCTATCTCAAGCCACCTATCAAAACTTCTCTATTTGTGTTAAAAAATTCTAAATATACAAAGCTAAATTTCAATTTCTGTTGATTAAGTCAATTATTACACATTTCGGGAAGTTTATGCAATTTGCTTTAAGACAAAATGCCACTTTCAATTTTAAATCCGAATGCTTTAATTGAGATTGTATATAAAATAAACATTAAAATTAATTCATATGAAAATATTTTAAAGGTACTGTAATTGCTATCTAGCAAATTTGACTTCATCTTTCCGAAATAAGTCATAATAAAATAATAGTCATTCAATTGGAGGGTTGTTCATTTTAGAGCCGCTGAGAATGCGTTTAGTTTAAGGGGGTATTCTGGTTTAAAAGCATCACTTATATTCGTGTTTTGAAAAGGGTCAATCACATTCTTTTTATTTCTTTTACTAGTTATTAAATAATGTCTTGACAATCCAAGGAATTCTAAAACTCAAAGTTTTAACTTTGAATGTTTGAAAATGGAGTTTTATTAACTTCCCGTAGGGTAAGTTATTGTAATAGGCCGAAAATCGGAATTGAAAATTTTTACATTTCTAGACGTTTTGAAGGTTTCTGAACATTTTGGCATACTTCAGAAAAAAATGGATGTGTGTGTGTGTGTGTATGTATGTATGGATACAAATTTTCGCCCACCTTTTCGGGCGTACGGATCAACCGATTTGAATGGTTTAAAAAACATACGATTCCTATTGATAAGGAGATGTGCTGATTAGTTTTTGGCAAAGGCAGGTCCAGCAGTTACGGAGATAAGGAGTAAAGCAGAAAATAGAAATCGAAAAAAAAAACAAAATTCATTAAAAATTTTTGGTTTTCTATTAAAATTGCACATTACTTTTTCAGAGCAACCTTTATCACTCGAATCAACTGATAAAATTAGAAGCAAAGAAATACAATTTGTTATCGGCAGAATACATATAATTTTACGAATGTCGAATAATAAATATGTTATTGGAATACAATGCTTTTTACAAAAATATAATGAATCCATCATTAGATCAACATTGAATATGATGAATATGAAATATTCATAACTATCGTATTTGCATTGTAGAAGTTTGTTTTAAATGAAATCATAAAAGCATATATTTATCATATACGTTTTCAAACTATAGTTAATTTTTCAGTTCTATTTATTTATACAAATTGATTAAATATGGGATAACGTTCGGTTTATGATGGTGTATTATTTTTATGTTTTTATTTAATAATACGCCAAACACGTATAATGTTATGTTTGTTAAAATGAATATTACATATGAAAATATTATAAAATAAATGAAAAATTTGTGATAGCATGTACATTTTATATTTATACGCCGCATCGTAATTATTATATCAACTAATTTGTTCATTACTTTCTGTGTCGAAACAAATTCTACATAAATATTACTCCTTTTGTATAATAAATAATTCGATAAATTTAATTAAACTTAATAACTATTTATTTCACATATAATATATTTAATAATTCAATATAAAAAGCTAATATATATTTGATAATGTTATTTATTATATTTTCTTCGTTTCAGAACTGTAGTATTTTTCATTATTTGCGCGTCAATACTTTAATCTAATTAATCATTTTTGATGCTTCACTTTTTCTTCAAAATTATACTACCCTTGTTTATTTGAATCAATTATTAATATTTTATTAAAAAATTACATATAGTTTTTTATGTTTGTCGAACACGAGCTAATGATGCTATTTAAAAGTGTGACACAATATTTTTAATTACACGATATTTTTAATTAGGAAAATGCAGTGCAAAAACTCTTGCATTCAACTTTTCTAGGTAAGGGCACGATTGTGTCACTTTTTTGGTCAGCGATAATTATGTTAATTTACCAGATAGCTGGAAGTAAAGTGCACTAGTGGTGTATGGCATTGAGCCTTATGCCAACATTCAAGGAATATTAAATGTTTTCAAATAGATTAATTGTAAATACTGTAACATTGTCTAAAGAATTATATGCATTAAGAGTGTAGAAGTAAGCATCAAAACTTTACCCGGAATTAAAATAAAAATCTGAATTATTTTCGATATATAAAAAAATTTTTTCGAAAAAATTGCAATAATTGTTTTTTTCCAAAAGCAATTGTTTCGTCAAAAGTTTTTTGATTTCATTCAAATCAGATGCTTATTTCTATCAAAAACTGCCATTTTTTGTACATTTAGGTTTGTATCTTTGAAATGGCTAGACCGGCCTTTTCCAAAAACTAATCAGCGCTTCTGCCTATCACTAGCAATCGATTTTTTTAAACCATTCAAATCTGTTGATCCGTGCGCCCGAAAACGTAGACGAAAAATTGTGGAAACACCTAACTCTGAAACGTGAAGATATGCAAATATTTTCTTGTTCGATTTTCGGCTCATTAGGTACTATAACTCACCTTACGGTTAATAAATGTTATATAATTGTTATATAATATTGTTAATAAATGTTAATAAAGTTAATAAATGGTAATTTAAACATATAAATACCAAAATGATTCATAATGACTTTTATTGTCAGAAATGTGTAACACAACACAACATAACTATTTGAACAATCACAAAGCTCTTTCTTATTTTGTCTTTAGAGTTAGATTTTTCTTTATCTGTGCCCAAAAAGAAATACATGTCACATAAAACAAAACTAATTGTTATATTTAACATGTTGAACTTCAAGCAAAGTGATCTCTGCCTGTATAAGTGTATACAAAAAGAGCTTACTTTTGGCTCTTGGAAAGAAATTTAATGAAACTTTTTTAAGAAAATATACGCCATTTTCCCCCCTTGGGCTCTATTTCAAAATCATTAGACTTCAGCTGCTTTGACAACTGTCTCTACCGTAACCTGGCACCACCGTACCCAGTCTCCCCTACTATAATCTCACAGTTTATCAAATAATCATTTTTTAAAAATTATTTTTTTCTGTATAAATTCCTTCTAACCCCAATATCTTTAGTCAAATGAAGCGCAATATATATTCACCCGCCAACTACCCTCCCAAGCCCCCCACACCGTTATATGAATATGATTCACTGCCTGCACTGACCCATGCTAATTATACCGACTGATATGCCGTGTTTGTATACAGCATACTGATTTCAGATATCGCATAATAGAATTTAAATTTGAATAACATTATGGATGAGTAAACGGCGGTTTAGTACTTCATATATTGCGGTCGGATATGTTAAATATTGATCAAAAATGCTTATCACGGATGACCATCTGGTATAAATTATATTTGAGCAATATGCCCGACTGTTAGTTACCTGCAATATTTTCGTTAGTGAGATTGTCATATTTGTAATATAAATATATGTCTGTCATTAAAAATATTTTAATGATCATGGTTCTTACATTGAACCAGCGTATTCCTACATTACCGAAATTTAATATTGACAGCTTTACAATTTATTATTTCCATTATGACTTTAGAATTGTTTCCTGTAGGGTAGTTAGTATCATAATCGCTAATTGAATTTTTTTGAATATCTTTACGTTTCAAAGAATTCTAAACATTTTTTATACTTTAAAATTAGAAAAAATGTTGGTATGTGTGTGTGTGATTTAAGAAGCATAGATCAAACTAATTCTAACATCATTTGATGAGTATTGACTAGGAGACATCCTGATTAGTTTTTAATAAAGAGGTCCAGTCGTTTCAAAATATAAAGAAAAATGTCATGAACTAATTAGTTTTTAGAAAAAACAGGTTTACCGATATCAAAATTTGCAAAAAATGTAAAAATCTTGTAAAAAATATTTTTTTTGTTTTACCAAATTTTCGTTTTTTTTAGAAATTTGTCAAATATATACAGTCTAAAAGTGTTAAAACTGCACAAACTCTAAAGTGCAGTTAAAAACCTGTTTAATGATTTTAACTTTGGAATTTAGAAATATGAGATAAATTTGCATTCAGTCATAATTTTCATTTTAATAAAACAAACATACCCGTGAGCGTACAATACCTTTCGACGCTTAATTTTTATGTTCTTATATTTCGTCTTTAAAGCACGAATTAAAACAGTTACAGCATTTTTATTGATATATTTGCGACTATTTAAAACAGTTGTTAATTATTATTGATCGACTTTTATTTATCATCGATTATTTTTATTCCCTCAATGATTTAAAACAGTATTTTTCTATATGTGACTTTATGATTCCATTTTAAATTCTCAATTTTTCTTTACCTTCAAAAATTTTCCGCTTTTATTCCGAGTATTACCAAATGACATTTTTTAATTTTTTTTTCTACATCTTCAAAACAGTTGAACCTTCTTATGCAAAAATTTAATCAATTGTTGTGTAAAAATTATCAATACAAGTGTAATGGTTTTTGAATTATTCGAATCGGATTCTCCGTACTTAATTCCCATTTTTTGCACTTTCTGCCCGTATCTCTGAAATTATGAATAGCAATCGATTGTTTTTTTAATAATTCGAATTGTTTAAACGGTAATTCCAAAAACGTCGATAAAAGTTGTTTCATACATACATACATATATACTACACATATAAACATTTACACACACGCATTTGGTATGCCAAAATATTCAAAAATCCATATGCAGAAAATTTCATTTTAGAGATTTTCACGATTATTTTAACACATGCTACTGGAAGTTAAAAAGTACCAACGTTATTAAATTCTCATAATATTTAAGTTATTTATTTACAAATAATTATAGTGGTGTGGTAAATAACAATAACCTCATACTAAAAAAATAGAGCCAAAACAAATTTTGGTGATTTGTTTCAGTTATTTTTTTGGAAAGGATTATTCAAATCTGTGAAAGAGGAAAAATATAAATTTTAGAAGGAAAAAGAAATCAATTCCTGACGAAGTGACTTGTTTCAGAAAAATTGTTATCAGACGAAAATTAAAAATAATAAAAACATCGAAGCGATTATGTAATGAAAGTTTGAATTTATCATTCATATAATAATTTTATATCATACATGTGAGAAACTCTGATAAATGTGATATTTTTGATCCAGTTTTGCGATGTAATAGTTTTAATCATAAAACTCATCGTAAAAGTGATGCTTCTCGAACGCAACTTTGTGAGCCTCAAGCAAGTATTTCATTACAAACTCTGATATAAAATGAATCATGTGGCTATGATGGGAGACATATGTGCCTTTATCTCGGGCAATTCCGTGCTCATCTTTTTGTGACAGTTAATTCTACGGCGAAGGGCTTCTCATTACATGACGTGCTGGAACGGTTGACCATCTATCAATCATTCTCGGACGCACATTCCGAAGCAAAAACTCTCTACTAAAATATCGCTAAGACATAATTGAAAATTAGTACAACATTATGAAAAATGTTTTTATATTTTTGACTTCCCGTAGGTCAAGTTATAGAGTTGCAAAAAACCTAAAATATTATATATATATATATATATATATATATATATATATATTAATTGTTTAATATGAACAAAACAGCACTCAGATTTGTTTAACACAACTTTATTTTATGATTACAGACGTTTCGAGACCATGGTGTGTCTCATCTTCAGTGTAATTTCAAAAACAGTTACTTATATACTACACATTCTTTACTAATTTATTTAAATTTCATTTAATTTTTGATATACAAAAAACACCAACTATTCCTTGCAATGCTTGACACAGTACTAACGAAACATATAACACTTACAGAAATATTCTAAACAAATTTGAAGTACTTATATAGATGGAGACAGAGAGGGTATCATTATAATGTAAACAAAAGGAGTGCTATCGCATACAAAATCGATAAAAATGAAAAAACAAATTAATTTATTGAAAAGAATAAGATAAATGAAAAAATTTATAAATTATTAATGATGTTTATATAAGTGTCATGTAAAATATTTGTGTCGGTTCTTAGATTTATGCTATTGTTAGTCCGAACTATTAACATTGATTCTGCCATGCTCCGTTTAAATAAGTCTTTCTCATGGAATAAAATTTGGGGATTGTCAAAATCAAACTTATGGTTGTTGATATTAGCATGATCCACAAGTGTACTTTTAAATTTTTTGTTATCTATTTTTTCACATTGTAATTCATGTTGCCTGAGTCGCTTTTCTAAGTTCTGGCAGGTCTGGCCAATATAAGAGCAATTACAATCCAAACAATTTACTTTATAAACTATATCTTTCTTTTTTGTTAATGGAGTTTCATCTTTAATTTTGGAATATAAAAATTTTAATTGTTTTAATGGAGAAAAAGTAATACGAATATTGTGTTTTTTGAAAAGTCTTTTTGATAATTGGTTAAAATTATTGTCAAGATATGGAAAATTAATGAAAAAAGTTTTTTCAGGAACACTTGTTTTGCCAGGCTCTTCCGGTTTCTTATCAAAAGGTTCAAGTAATTTTGCGACTCTATTTTTAATAATTGGACAAATTAACTTATATGGAAAATTATTGCCAAGTAGGATCGTTTTAACTAATTTTATGTTTGTATCATAAAACAGGGGATCAGATAATAAAATAGCGTGATCTACAAGATTTAGAATGGTAAAAATTTTTATATTGAGAGGAACATGCGAATTAAAATTAATGTATCTCCCGGACCAACTATCTTTTCTGTACCAGTCTGTATAACATACACCGCCTCTATTAATGAGTTTTACGTCAAGAAAATGTAACGTCGAATCATTTTCAAGTTCCTGAGTGAATTGTAAAAAAGAATTGTACTCATTGAATTTGTTGAAAACATTATCTATATCTTTTTTATTAAGTAATATTAATGTGTCATCGACATATCTGAAATAGACCATAGGTTTGGAAGGTAAAGAATTTAAGACATGATTTTCCAAATCTTGTAATACTAAATCCGCCAAAACAGGACTTAATGGGCTGCCCATTGGACAACCTCTCTTCATCGTATAATATTTTTTATTAAAAGTGAAATATGATGCTTTTAAAAGTAATTCTATTCCTGAAATAAAAATTTCCATCGGTAAACAAGTGAATTCAACTATTTGTATCCATCTTTTCTTTATAGCTGTAATAGATCATGCGGAAGATTATTAAATAAATTAATGACGTCAAGACTCATAAAGGAAAAATCAGGAGGAATTACTTTATGTTTTATATGTTCTATTAACTGGAAAGAGTTATTTAAACGGTATGGAGAATCTATGGTGACATTCTTTAAAATATCTGAAAAATATTTTGCTAAAAAATAGTATGGCGAATCAATGTAGGAAACAATTGGTCTAAATGGGCAATTAGGTTTATGGATCTTTGGAAGGCAATAGAATTTTGGGGTTAAAGGATGTTGTACTTTTAACTTTAATGATATGGTATTATTAATATGTCCCTTTTTCTCTAATAAATTTATAAATTTAAAAACCTGTCTATGGTGATAGTTGTTCGGATCCGATGCCAATTCTTCATATAGAGATTCATCACTGAGAATTTTCTTTGCTTCTTTATCATATTCCTCTTTTAACAAAACCACTGAAATGTTTCCTTTATCTGCCTTACACACTAATAATTGTTTGTTATCTTGAAGAAATTTTTTGTAGCTATGATGTCCCGGTAGATGTAAGATGTATCATTCTTGCACTGTACTTTGTTTTTGTGAGTTTTTTGAAATGTTGTAAATTGTTTCATTAACATAAATCTTATCCGTTCGATTTCTTTTCCTTCTGGATCTTTGATTAATTTAAGGCCGGCTTCTAGGCTGCTAATAACTTTAATTGAATCATTGAATGTTAAATTTTTTTGTTGGATTGAAAACTTTGGACCTAGAGCCAATATATATTTTATATTATCTGGTATATGAGTATCCGTTTTGTTTATAACCCATTTGTTCCAATCTAAACCTGTATTGATAATCGGATGTGCTTTGTCTCTTAGCTCTATTAGTTTCTTAAGTTTGTTGCATTGTTTGTTCTTTATCTGATCAAAAAGTTTTTGGTATTTCTTTTGTTCTAGAAAAATAAATTTATCGAATTCTAATTCTTCTAATGAGTCCTGTGTCACACGTTTGGATATTATTAAATTATTGTTTAATCGATTGATTTCTTTTGCACTGTCCGCAATTTCATATTTCAATATTTTATTCTGAAGGATCAATAGACTGTTATTTAGTTTTTGTATGTTATTGTAATTTTTATTTTTGAATGTTAAATTGTTGGTGATAAAATTAGGTAAAACATTTTCGTGCTTGCATTTAATTAAAAAATTTCTTTTGTTAGTAGTCTTCGCTAATGCATTGAAAGTTGATGTTATTTGTCTGCAATGGTATACGGCTTCTGAACCATATTTATTGTAAACTGTGTTGAAAAACGATTGATCCATTTTTAGTTCTGGAGTATATAATATAGAATTTTATGATATGAGTGGAACGAATATTAATTGTTTAATATGAACAAAACAGCACTCAGATTTGTTTAACACAACTTTATTTTATGATTACAGACGTTTCGAGACCATGGTGTGCCTCATCTTCAGTGTAATTTCAAAAACAGTTACTTATATACTACACATTCTTTACTAATTTATTTAAATTTCATTTAATTTTTGATATACAAAAAACACCAACTATTCCTTGAAATGCTTGACACAGTACTAACGAAACATATAACACTTACAGAAATATTCTAAACAAATTTGAAGTACTTATATAGATGGAGACAGAGAGGGTATCATTATAATGTAAACAAAAGGAGTGCTATCGCATACAAAATCGATAAAAATGAAAAAACAAATTAATTTATTGAAAAGAATAAGATAAATGAAAAAATTTATAAATTATTAATGATGTTTATATAAGTGTCATGTAAAATATTTGTGTCGGTTCTTAGATTTATGCTATTGTTAGTCCGAACTATTAACATTGATTCTGCCATGCTCCGTTTAAATAAGTCTTTCTCATGGAATAAAATTTGGGGATTGTCAAAATCAAACTTATGGTTGTTGATATTAGCATGATCCACAAGTGTACTTTTAAATTTTTTGTTATCTATTTTTTCACATTGTAATTCATGTTGCCTGAGTCGCTTTTCTAAGTTCTGGCAGGTCTGGCCAATATAAGAGCAATTACAATCCAAACAATTTACTTTATAAACTATATCTTTCTTTTTTGTTAATGGAGTTTCATCTTTAATTTTGGAATATAAAAATTTTATTATATAAAAATAATATAAAAATAGACTCAGGCAACATGAATTACAATGTGAAAAAATAGATAACAAAAAATTTAAAAGTACACTTGTGGATCATGCTAATATCAACAACCATAAGTTTGATTTTGACAATCCCCAAATTTTATTCCATGAGAAAGACTTATTTAAACGGAGCATGGCAGAATCAATGTTAATAGTTCGGACTAACAATAGCATAAATCTAAGAACCGACACAAATATTTTACATGACACTTATATAAACATCATTAATAATTTATAAATTTTTTCATTTATCTTATTCTTTTCAATAAATTAATTTGTTTTTTCATTTTTATCGATTTTGTATGCGATAGCACTCCTTTTGTTTACATTATAATGATACCCTCTCTGTCTCCATCTATATAAGTACTTCAAATTTGTTTAGAATATTTCTGTAAGTGTTATATGTTTCGTTAGTACTGTGTCAAGCATTGCAAGGAATAGTTGGTGTTTTTTGTATATCAAAAATTAAATGAAATTTAAATAAATTAGTAAAGAATGTGTAGTATATAAGTAACTGTTTTTGAAATTACACTGAAGATGAGACACACCATGGTCTCGAAACGTCTGTAATCATAAAATAAAGTTGTGTTAAACAAATCTGAGTGCTGTTTTGTTCATATTAAACAATTAATATTCGTTCCACTCATATCATAAAATTCTATAATATATATATATATGTATATATATATATGTATCATTACGTTTAAGGCCTTCTGATTTTTTGACATACTTTAGCAGCAATTGATGAATATGTTTGTGTGGCGGATACAATTTCTCGTAGATGATTTCGAGAGCACGGATTAACCGATTTGGATAATTCGAAAAACAATCGAATCCTATACGGATGCGGAGACGGGCCGATTAGCTTTTGGCAAAGGCAGGTTCAGTTGTTACGAAAATATGCTGCAAAAAGTGGCAAAAATGGCAAATCAGAGAGAATAAATCAGCAAATGGGCAAAACAAAGAAATGATTAAATTATTCGATAGGCACATCCAGCGATTTGGGAGAGAAAAAAGTTGAAAAAGAAAATAACATTTGGTGATCATAAATTATCATATGATATTTGCATGTCAAATTAACAAATATTTTTTAGAAATTTGAATAACTATTTCAGAATTTTAAAACTTTTATGAATTTTAAATTATGGTACGGTATGGTACGTATGCAAAACTAGTTAAACCTAAAATTTGTTTTTGAATTACAACAAACAATTTTTAGGTGAGTTGATTAATGCATACAGGTATTTATTATAAAGCTTTCAGTTTTATCGAAAAAACTCGTAATCAATACGAATCGAATGTTTTTTGAATCATTCAAATCGGACGCTCCGTTCTCTTACCATTTCTAGTTAATATCTTTTATAGGCATTCTAGTTACTTTTGCACCGTATCTCCGAAACGACTGAACATGCTTTGGCCAAAAACTAATTAGCACGCCTACCAATCAATACTAATCGATTTTTTTTTATCATTCAAATTCGATGCCCGGTTCTCTCAAAGTTGTCGTTCTTGTTACTTTTTGCCCCGTATCATCGAAACGGCTGCTTCTGCCAAAAACTAATCAGCGCATTTTCCTAATAATAGGAATCAAATTCAACTATTCAAATTGGATGATGATTGGACGAAAAATTGTATCCAAACCTACACGCATACAAACTACATGCACACACATACATCAATGTTTTTTAAGGTACGTCAAATGTTCTGAATGTGCTGAAACGCTTTTTTTGTTTAAATATTAACAAGAAAAATAATGAATTTCACCGCATTACCATAGTTTTCGATTTTTATAACATGAAATTCAGAAAATAAAATTGAATGCATGATAACTCTATACGTTATTTCATTTAACAGTTGCATATTGTGATATCCAATTATTTTATAATGAAAATTCATACCAGCGAATACCACACAGTATTTAGAGAAAAAATTGTAGAAGCTTCAAAATCCATTAATAATATAAATATTGAAAACCGAAAAAAAATGAAGAATAATATATAGCAGAGATTTTTATTTATGAAACTATGTTGTGATGAATCTAGCAATTTATTTTCAAACCATATGTTTGTTTATTATCATTGCAGTGTTTATAGTTGAAAAATCGTATGCAAAATATAGATGGGAAATGATATCATGTTGCCACTATCTATAGATAATTATAAATAAATATTTTTATCTAATATGTATATAAAGATAATTAGCTATTTAGGTTTAAATTTATTGTAATAGTGTTAGGTAATAAGCATAATAAATTGTTTAAAATTAAATTACTTGATTGTAACTATAATATAATTTTTATGAGAGAGACATGCATCAATATCATATTTAAGAAAATAATTGCAACTTACTGTTTTAAGGCAAGATGCATAAACTTTCCGCAATATACAAATACTATAGATTTGGCCCATTATTCTAAACTGTCATTTATTTTTATAATTAAGCATCTTTTCATAGGCTGATAATATTTTAGGATGTTTATTAAAACCAGGCACACTATCAATACGCAACTCTTTAATTCATGGTCATTTATTTTGAATAATTACAAAGAAGATGAGCTTTACCAAAGACTGATTAGCATGATTTTCAACCAATATCTTTCGAATTGTTTTTGAAGTTTTAAAATCCATTTTCACTTTTCTACTAATTCTATAGAAACAAAACAAATAATTATTGAGTTTAATGAAATGGCTTTTAAATTTTTAAATCCGTTTACCCGCTTTTCGAAAGGTCAAATTTTGACTAAAACCTAAAAAGCGCTGCATTTTTTCAAACTTCGGTGCATTTATAAAATTAAACTATTGTCAATTTGCTACGTTCTTTACGACCATGATCATTATAATCATGAAAAGTTGCATAAAATTTGTGTTTTATGCAACAGAAACGGCTTGGGCGATCTTTACTAAAAACTAATCAACGCAATTTCTGACCAATATGTTTTGAACAGTTTTTAAAGTTTTGAAATCCATTCAGGATTTTTAGCTAACCAAAACATATCAAATCTTTCTGCTAGTTACAGGAAAAAAAAATGGTTCGGCCGATCTACATGGAAAACTGAAAAACGAGAGTCCTTATTGCGATACATCGAATGGCTTTTAAATTTTTGAGATGAGTGCAGGCAATATAAACATACCTCTTCCAAATTTGGTCTCATTTGATTTAGAATGATTTAAAACGCCGAGAAAACACAAAGTTAAGAAATAGAATTTTCAAGAGAAAAGATCAAGTTCTCCCTCGGGTTTATAGACCAGTTAATAAGACCTGTATCATATAACAGATAATAATCTACGCTATTAATATAAAAGTAAACTAGTTGGTTTGGTATTTAGCCTTGAGGCAAGTTACATGAACTTCCCGATATGTTTAAATAATCAACTTAATCAATGATAAACAAATTAATTTATGAGTGATTAAAAGTATTCCCAGTCCATTTATTACATATATTTGAAAACGAACGAACACGTTAACTCGGAGTATTCTCTAAGAGCAAATTTTCACAAATCAATAATTTTTGTAATTGAGCCAGTTTTTTGTAGGACTTTATTTGTTTAGTATGTTCATTAATACCAAGTACTCTATTGTTATACCAAGAACTCTATTGTTATACCAAGTATTTAGTCTAATTTTAATTTTAACAAACGTCAAAGAACAACTCATTTTCTCAAATTTTGATGACTTTTTAAAATTAAACTACTTGTCGTAAGGCCGTAATATTTCAGTAAGTTTTATAAGACCATGATATATGTCGCCAAAAAAAGTTCCATGAAAATCGGCTTAATTTTTTTTTTCAACAGTTAATTACAAGAAAACGGCTCGGTAGATTTTCACCTAAAACTAATCAGTATCATTCCCAAATAATATCTTTCGAACAGTTTTTGATTTTTGAAAATCGATTCGGTAGAATGAGCTTAAATGTGGACGAAAAGTTTAACACTTTTTGCCAAATTTCAAAGAAACGGCTCGGCCGATCCACGCACAAAAGTGACGAGCGATAGTCCTCATTGAGACACATCAAATGGTTTTAAATTTCTGAAATCGGTTCAGGCGTTTTTGAGCAAACGTCGATGAAAGGTTTAATTTTGACAAATGCCAAAAAAACGATACCAATATTTGCAAACTTTGACGAATTTTTAAAGATAAACGAGTTGTCGTAGGGCGGTAATATTTTAGTATGACCTAGAAGACTATGGTATCTACCGTCAAAAAAAAATCATAAAAAATGTCGAATTTTTTTTTTAAACTTTATCACAAGAAAACGGCCCGGCCGATCTCTACCAAAAACTAATCAGCACGATTCCCAACCAATATCTATCGAATGGTTTTTGAATTTTCAGAATCGATCCGGAATTGCGGGATAAAACGTGGACGAAAAATTTTTCACTTTTCTGCAATTTACAATAAAGCGGCCCAGCCGTTAGGCCCATACGTTAGTCCTCATCCAGATACATCGAATGGCTTTTAAATTTTTGAAATCGGTCCATCCGTTTTGGAGAAAACTTCGATTTACGGCAAAAAATCTGTTCACACACACACACACACATAAACACACACACACATATTTTTTTCAAATGTGGTCTCATTCGATTCAGAATGGCTTGAAACGTAGAGAAAACATAAAATTGGCGAATCGGATTTTTTTGATGAAATCATAAACTTCTCCTTCGGGAAGTTAATAAATATTTATGAAATTAAAAAAAGAACACAAAAGTCAACGAAATGAAGCAACATTGGTGCGAATAGAGATAACGTAATGTATTAAAGTTGAAATAAATAATTAAATTAATATAGCTAACCGTACTTTATCTGTAATTAGCAAGTTATGGTTTGATAAAAAAAATTAGCATGATATATAAGATAAGATACGTTGTAGTTTAGAAGCAAGGACTAAGATCATCTTTGAAATATTTGTTAATGATAGAATTTTATCAACTCTAGCTCAAGCGAGACAGGTTACCGGTAAGCGACCTCAAAGACTGCCCGTCGACGATGAGTAAAAGCCAGGAGTGTTGCTTCTCGTGGCAAGTACAAGGAGAGGATGGAGGTGTATGCGAGAGAGATTAGAAACCGGAACACGAGCGCATGGCAAACACAGTTAATTGGAAACCATATCGTATGTGCAATGACAAGCCCCTAGACCAGTGGCGTCCTTAATATCCCGAAATGGCTCATATCGCGTCACTGGTTACAGGCATTGCTCAGAAGGAATATATTTATATATACCAATATCAATTGAAAATCATATAGAATGTGCAATAACAAGCCCTCGTCCAGTGGCGTCCTTAAAATCCAAGTTCAAGCATTAATCAGAAGGTATATATTTATATATAAACATTAACTGGAAACTATATCTTATGTGCAATAACAAGCTTTAGCCAAGTGATATCGTTAATATCCCAAAATTGCTCATATAAAGACATTGACTTCAGACATTTCTCAGAATATTTAAAGCAATTTATCAAACTAGTGGAGTATATGGCATCGTCCTTTAAGGCAAATTGCTGGAACTTCCCGTACCGTAACGAAATATTCGAATAACGAAATACTGAATGTTTTCAAAAAGATCATTATTAATATTGTAACATTGTCTAATATTTATAAGAATTATATAAACTAAATTGCAAAGTTGAAATTATTTGTTTAAAGTATATTAGAATTATAGTCAGAATTAAAAATGAAATCTGAATTATTTTCGGTAAAAAAAATGTTGAGACAAAAAATTTTTTTTTCCAAAATCAATTATTTTGTTAAGACAAGCAGAAAGTTCTTTGAATCATTTAAATCGAACGCATAGTTCTCTCAAAAACTGCCATTTTTTACATATTTAGCTCCGTATCTCCAAAACGGCTGGACCTGCCTTTGCCAAAAACTAATAAGCTCTTCTTCCTATCAATAGAAATCGAATGTTTTTTGAACCATTCAAATCGGTTCATTCGTGCGCCCGAAAACGTGACTGGAAATTTGTATCCAATTCATACATACACACGCACACACACACATCCATTTTTCTGTGATATGCCAAAATGTTCAGAAACCTTCAAAACGTCGAGAAATGTAAAAAATATCAATTTCGATTTTCGGCCCATTACAACAACTTACCCTACGGGAAGTTAATACGGGCAATATAGGCACAACTTGCCTCAAAAAAAAAATATTTTTTTTGTTTTATTTTACTTAACAAACTATACATAAAGTACTTTGAGCTACTAAACTAAACTAATAATATGATATAAAACTACTAAATGTTTTTCATTTAAGAAAGAAAGAAACTGTGATGTTGTTTGGATTAATACGACAGCTCTTTTGTGCTTTTTTGCATCTGCGCGATAGGTTGTAATCAATGATTTCAAAATGTTGACATCAAATAGCAATTTCTACGACATAATATATATCTAATACATAATAGAAATGCGTGCTGATAAAAATTACAGTTTGTAGGATTATAAAAAAACTGCCAGGTCGATCGTCTCGCATAACAAATTAACAAAAGTCTTTATAGATTTATATTCGCTGGGCCTTTATAATTTTTGCAGAGGTTATGTGAGAAAACGTTAAATAAAAGTCAATTACAATAAACACTGAAACACTAATCAAACTAAATAGCAAATAGGATTTGTTTGGTCGCAACCAACTTGTACTTTGGCAATTTACTCAAATTATATGTAGCCATAGAATATACCTATTGTAAGCAAGCAAATACCATAAGGGCAGAGAGAAGATCACAAAGGCTCAATTTGATTTTAAATAATTACACTGTACACATAACAACCAACTATCGAACTAAGTTCAGTAAATTTCCCAGTTAATTCATAAGAATAGAAGAGTGCTTTATTACTATTTTCCTAAAATAAGTTATTTGTCCCAAGAAAATACTTGGTAGTTTTTCAAAGATAATGTTTATCTTCTGATAGCGATGTTGTTTGATTTAATGCGATAGCTGGTTACACATCTTTTGTCATTTTACTTCAAATATTGTTTGAAAATTCTTAAATTTACTTGTTTCCTAATTCCTAAACCGAGCTAGCGGAATGCATATTATAATATAACTCATTTTATGAAAAAGTAAACAGTTTCTACTTTGATTTCGTGCAGCTACGCTACACCTACAACCTACAACTGTTTTAACGGTCCTGTTTTATATTTGGAAACCCAATAGATAATAGTGTTTCTTTATTTTTAATATTGATATATATTTTTTTAAATTTATTTGAATACTTATAAACAATTTTGAAGAGAAAAAATTACTTAATTGCAAGCATACAACGATTCATTTATGCTATACTATCGTAAAATATTTTAACCACTTAACGGGTACGCACGAGCACTGCTCCCATAGGGTAAGTTATAGTAATCGCAAAAAATCGAAAATGAAAACTTTTATATATCTTTATGTTTCAAAGAATTGTATTTCAGTTTTTGAGATGACGGAGCGTTTGATTGAAATAATTCAACTAGTGGGGTGGGTGGCATCGTGCCTTAAAGCAAATTGCTGGAACTTCCCGTACCGTAACAAAATGTTCGAGGAATACTGAATGTTTTCAAATAAATTATTATGAATATTGTAACATTGTCTAATATTTATAAGATTTATATAAACTGAATTGCAAAGTTAAACATATTTGTTTATAGTATATTAGAACTATAGTCAAAATTAAAACTAAAATTTGAATTATTTTTGATATACAAAAAATTAAAAAAAAAAGATGAAATAAATTTTTTTTTCCAAAATCAATTATTTTGTTAAGACAAGCAGAAAGTTCTTTGAATCATTCAAATCGGACGCTTAGTTCTCTCAAAAACTGCCATTTTTTACATATTTAGCTCCGTATCTTCTCTCCGTATTTCCGTTCTCTCAAAAAGTCGATTTTTATTTTCTGCACTCTTTGCCCCGTATCCCCAAAACGGCTGGACCTGCCTTTGCCAAAAACTAATCAGCTCTTTTCCCTATCGATAGGAATCGAATGTTTTTTGAACCATTCAAATTGGTTGATCCGTGCGCCCGAAAACGTGACTGGAAATTTGTATTCATACATACATACACATACACATACACACACACACATCAATTTTTTCTGAGGTATGCCAAAATGTTCAGAAACCTTCAAAACGTCGAGAAATGTAAAAATTTTCAATTCCGATTTTCGGCCCATTACAATAACTTACCCTACGGGAAGTTAAAAAACATTTCACTTGTAATAACGAAATGAACAATTGGTGAAATTTTTTAAAGGTAGGTCCAGTGCCTCCGGAGATGCAATATTAAAAGTGAAAACTATAGCCATTTGGCGATCAAAACTGAACCTTAGACAAATGTACAATGTATTATGCAGTGTTAAAAATCAGAATAATAAAAGAAGCAAGTTTCAAAATAGTCTTTTTTTCAAAATTTCGCAAAAATCTAATTTGTTCCAAGTTTTTTTCATAACTTAGTTTTCGATACGGGAAGTTCTAGCAATTTGCCTCAAGGCACGATGCCATGCACCACTAGTTAAGTAATATATTATATTCAGAACTTCAGTAACGTACTTATGTTACCAACTTATGTTATGCTTTTTTGTGTGTTCCAATGAACAAAATTATAAAAAAATAATAACATTCAAAAAGACCATATAATCGTTAAGTATTCAAATATTTTACACTCAGTTCAAATATTAATAAGCTTTTGAAAGCTAAGAAGTCGTGATAGTATCAAAATGAGTACATACTATAATATATTTTTGTTGAATTATCCAAACGTTCACCAAGGTAAAACATACTTATACAATATTTTTCATAAACGTTGATAATTTACAGCACAGTTCTAACTTTTCTATACATGATAGATTTGTGGTTGTATAATTATCGAAAAATGATCACAAATTTCTATGAAACATTTTATTATATATACTAATCATACTAATTGCATGGATACTAATTATACTATAGATAATACCTCATAGGATAAGTTATAGTAATTGCATCGATATTGTTTGTTTTATAGCATCACGTTTTGTGAGCATTTTGACATACCTTAGGAAAAATAAACATATGTGTATATGTGTGTATGTATTCATGTGCAAATACAAATTTTTGTCAACGATTTCAGGAACACGGATCAAGCAATTTCAATAATTCAAAAAAATCTTATTTTTTCAAATTTTTCAACAAAAAATTAAATTTTTTTTTCTAAAAATTTTGATTTCAAGTACGGAAAGTTTCAGCAATTTGCACCATTAGTTTTATTGTTAGTTGAAATTTGCGTACGTTAGTGTTGTTATTGCGACGTATTGAGTTGAGCACTAGTGATGTGCCGACTCGAAAAATTCCTGATTCGAATGATTCGAATCAGAAAAAAACCTGATTCGAATCATGATTCGAATCAACTCGAATCAAGTATATATATGGACAAAAAAAATCATGGATGTATTAATTTAGTAAAAGTGATCCAAATTTATAATCAAAATTGTCAGTTTAACCAATATAACCGACAAAGTAGAAATTGTAAACATAAATTACTATCAAAAAGTATATTCTGAAAATTATTAAAAATGATATAATTTTGAAGACGGCTGAAACATATCTTCAAATTAATTTACCATAATAAATTACCAAACAATTGTGCATAACTAAAGTATATAAAATAATATTTGGAATCATGGGTCGATTGTTTATTTTACTATGTAATCAGTAAAGGATCGCATCTAAACTGAGAGCTAAAAGTTAATTTAATTAATGTGAATTGGCCATTACTTACATATTCAGAAGTTAACATATTATTTACTGACTTTCTGGTGTTTAGTAATTGTTTCAAAAGAGAATTATATTGAAAGATTCCCGAAACTCGTTTCATAATTTCGAGTGGTTTATTCTGATAACATTTAAAATCTAAAACACTTAATTATTATCAAAATTGGGTATTGATATTTCACGAACAAAATCGCTCTCAGCTCTCCGTAAAATAAATAAACATGCAAGAACGACGACGCATTGTATCGCCCATACGGTTAACTCATATCGCTTGAACTCATATCGCTCGAACGGCTTGAAGTCGGGATGATTCGAATCAGAATTCGGAATAACTCATAACGCCGCTTGATTCGGTTTGACTCATATGAAGTCGGAACAACTCAGAACGCCGCTTGATTCGGTTTGAGCCGTATGAAGTCGAATGATATAGTTAGTCGATGAATGCGGTTAAAGTCATATAAAGACGATTGGAGTCGGCCGATACATTTAAGCATATTAAAGTCGGGTGGCTCGCATGATTTTATTCATTATTTATTTTTTATATTTATGATATTTATTTTTTATATTATTATAATATTGAATTAAATTAAAACATTTTTTTTATATTTATATTTATGAAAAATTTTATATTTATGAAAAATTTGTGTTAATACATATTTTATCACAGTAAATATTTTGCGGCTTGATACGAGTTGATTCGAATCAAGTAAAATCTGATTCGAATCAAGTCGTTAAAGGCTTGATTCGAATGATTCGAATCACTTGATTCGACTTGGCACATCACTATTGAGCACTCTGTCCACATCGCTTTGTATCCCATGCTAAGGTAACGGATACTGTTATCACGCTGTGATCTCGCCTCGTAGACGCTGTCAATAAGTAATCCTCAATGAACTTTGTTGTAGATATGAAGCTTTACTCTTTACCTTTCTCAGCTAACAGTTGACTGATGAAATTGTGTGCATCGAGAAAATGAGTAAAGGACACCGCACAGAATGTGAAAATCAACCACAAAGCTATTATGTTTAGAAAAGTTTGAACTGCAAATTATCAACGTTTATGAAAAATATTGTTAAAGTATGTTTTACCTTCCTTAACGTTTGGATAAATCAACAAAATATATAATAGTGTATACACATTTTAATACTATTACGGCTTCTTAGCTTTCAATAGCTTATTAATATTTGAACGGAGTGTAAAATATTGTAACGACATTAGACATTGTCGCCAAAAAATTACACAACCCTCAGTGAAAAAGGCATCTCCCACCCACCTCTACTAGGGTTCTTGAAATATGAGGTTTAACTCGAGGAGGTCGGTAGGGTCCAGACGCCAGCTCTTGGACCCGCTTTGTGTATAGTGGTGTAAATGTTGTACCAGGAGAGAAGAACCTGTTTCAGCAAATGTCAGATAGTATTGTTTATTAGCTATTCCCTCCGTTAGTAATTAATAAAGATTTATCTGTACTTTAGAGTTAAGGCATGCCAGATTTGTATTGTACATAGATTTATCTGTACTTTAGAGTTAAGGCATACCAGTAATCATAAGGCATTATTAGATTAGATAGTAAGTACATTCTGTTTCATTCGTGTAGTTAGTTACATCGTAGTGAATGTTGCGCCAGGAGAGAAGAACCTGTTTCAGCAAATGTCAGATAGTATTGTTTATTAGCTATTCCCTCCGTTAGTAATTAATTAGGATTTAATGTACTTTAGAGTTAAGGCATGGGTCATAACTGTATGTAGATACAGTCATGCCCTCATACCTATAATCATAAGGCATTATTAAATTAGATAGTAAGTACATTCTGTTTCATTCGTGTAGTTAGTTACATTAGTTTCCACAGGTAATTACAGGGTGTTCATCGAAGTCGTGTTAAGGAGTTGAAGTAACCCTTTTGTAATAGCGATGCAATGCTGAAATATAAGTGGCAGTCAGTGCAATCCCCTAAAAAGGGCCATCAACACCTATGCGTCACAATATTTAAACACATTTAACGATTCTATAGTCCTTTTGAATCTTCATTACTAAATAAAAATTAATCTAACAAATTTTATTTTATAGTTGTTAGCAATATAAAAAAGCAGTATAGGGCGGGCATAAATTTTCCATTTGACATTGATTATGCTGACGTATAAACGAAAAAAAATTCTTCACAGCATATTACATGTGTTAAAAATAACAACTATCGAGCTATGTTCAGTAAATTTCTCAGTTAATTCCTAATCATAAAATTATGTTTTTTATTATTTTTCTAAAATTTATCATATGTCCCTTTTTAACCCCTTGTCAGGAGAAAACATAACCAAATTCTTATTTTTAATTTTAAAAAGATTTTACAAAATAATACCTACAACATTTATATTGATAATAGGCATTTTTTATATTGATTAATGGCCGTTCATCTCTTGATAGCAACGTCTTATTAAGGTCTTGGCACGTACACATCCCTTCTACTTCAAAATGAAAAATTATTAAATAAAAATTCTATGATATAGTTGTTTTTAAGATAAAGGTGTTAATGCTTTTCAACAGCAATCCTTTAACCCATAACATCACCATATAACATTATTTGCATTTTACAACTTTATATGTTACATTCAGTTTATATTTAGTCTATATTTAGCGGTCATATGAAGCTTATTGGAATAATATTTATTTAGTATTTATTGAGCTTATTTAATATTCATATTACGTGTAATAATTGCAAGTAACTTCGTATAATAATTGCAAGTAACTCAATAGACATTCACTTATTTATTAGCTTTCCGTAGGGTAAGTTATAGTTATCGCAAAAAAAATCGAAAATGATATATACGTTTTAGACGTTTTAGAGGTTTCTGAAACATTTTGCTATTCCTTAGAAAGAATGGATGTATGTGTGTTCGGAAACAAATTTTCATAGTCTATTTTGGGAACACAAATCAATCGATTTGAAAAATTCATAAAAATTCGATTCGTATTGATAAGAAAACGTGCTGTTTAGTTTTGGCAAAGCCAGGTCTAGCCGTTTTGAAGATACAGGATAAAAAAACAGAATTGGTAATTCAGTTTATTATAGAACGGAGCATCCAATTTGAGCAAAAAAACATTTTACTTGAATTAACAAAATGAAGTATCGTTTGAATTTTTGCGAAGGCTGGTTCAGAGATCGAGCGAAAAAAGTCATTTGGCGGTCAACAATGACTATTGGACATCATATCATAAGCACATCAAATTATCAGATATTTTATAAAGATTTTCATAATAAGTATGAACTTTGTTTGCATTTCTATGGGTTCCGTATCAATTTTTATTCATTAGACTGCAATGGGGCGCTTACGCGCTTCGATATTTCTTCTCTAAAACAGCCAAGCAGCACGATTGCTTTGAAAAAAGTTCAAAGTTTTCAGAAAAATTCAAAGTATAAAAAAAAATCGAAATATAAAATAACTCATTTTTTCAAGTCATTTTTTTTTAAAAAAAATTAGATTTTCAAAAAGTATAATTTTTTTTAAATTTCATTGTTTTCAGTTTTTAAAAATTTTTAAAGGTTTTTTAAAAAATTTAAATTACGGGTACGGGAAGTTCCAGCAATTTGCCTTGAGGCACGATGCCATGCACTACTGGTTTTATTTGTTATAATAATAATATTTTTTATAATTTGTATTTCTTGTTGATATGATTATATCAATATATTTTGTATGTAATTCTATAAACTACAGAAAATAATGACCGGATATTCACATTATTTCAAATTACTTTTCTCATTTGTCTGCAAATGACGTCTAGTTATATATTCCATTGAAAAATACAATATGTTAATAAAATTCATATCACAAAAGCAAAAATTATAATTAAACTCGCATTGTTTCAATACATACGATGTCCAAACAAAAGGTTAATAATTAGTGAATCAAAAATGTTCAATTCGGTTATATAATATAATCGTATGAAGCACCCGATTATTCATTAATACATCACGAATCATGTAAATAGTTGAGCATGACATGAATCATACATAATAATTTATCATTCGTATTTTACAGTTGACTGGGGCTTATTAATAAATTCTCGTTTGTGCACTTTATCAGATATTTGTATTGCTGTTACGAATTTTATGATAATTACGAAAATCATAATTAATCACTTATGACTGTTTTGATGCCGATTGCGTGGAATTTATATCCATTATAAGGATTATGAACTCATACGTGGTCATATGAAATGTGCAATCTATTCTGATGTAAATTACAACTTTATTTTACACATGTTTTCATTTTCATTCTCCAATCATAAAATAATTCAAAATTTAAAACATTCTTTATGTTTGTCCGTGAAAACAAGCCATGTATTTGGATTTTTCAAAACCGACATACCATATTTAAGATTTCAATTGATTAAATATCTATTAAATTGCATTCTTTAAATATTTTTAATTTTAGTTATTTATTTAATTTTATTTTTATGTAATGACCATAAAATACAAATTGCACGAAAAAATTTACTATTTGGTATTCCATGTAAAATAGGGCAGCGCACAAAGGTCCAATTTGTCTTTCAGTATTTATACTGTGAAAACCAAACAACCTACATCACGGAAAATAATACATATTATTCAACTATCGAATTGTCTTCAGTAACATTCTCAGTAATTTCCTAATTATATAAATATATTTTTATGATATTTTTTATTAATTTATCACCTGTCCCTACCTACGCCGCAGCCAGGAGGCAAACATATCCAAAATTGTATTTTTAATTTAAAAGACATTTACAAAATAAATTCTACATTATTTTACCAATGAAAAATACTAATTATAATGGCCGTTTTTTAATGATTACACTATATAGCCTAGGTGAGACACTTCATCAGAAATGTATTGGAATAACTATTAATTTATCTCATGTAAAAATTATTTTTTTTAAATTAGTATACTTCTTATTAACTTCCCATAGGGCAAATTATTGCATTCGTCCAAAAATAGAAATTGAAAATTTGTGTATTCATCACGCTTTAAAGGTTTTTGAACATTTAGAAAAATTAGATACCTCAGAAAAAATAGATGTGTGTGTGCGTATGTGTATGTATGAATGGATACAATATTTCGTCCACTTTTTCGAGCGCACGGATCAACCGATTTGAAAACATCCGATTCCTATTGATAGGAAGATGTGCTGATTAGTTTTTGGCGAAGGCAGGTCTAGCCGTTCCAAAGATACGGGGCAAAAAGTGCCGAAAACGGTAACTCAGTTTTTAAGAGAACGGAGCGTCCGATTCTAATAATTCAAAAAACATTTCACTTCAAGATGAAGAATTGATCAAATTTTCATGAGGGCAGGTCTAGCGGTTTCAGAGATCTAACGAAAAAAGTAAAAAAAATGCCATTTGGCGGTCAAAAAAGATCAATAGACATATGCACATCAAAATATAAGATATTCTATAGAGATTTTAACAATAAGTTTAAATATTGTTTACATTCCTAATGTTTATCCATTAGACAGCGACGCAGCGCTTACGCGCTTTATATTTTGTCTCTATGCAGTTAAAGCAGTACGATTGCTTTGAATAAAAGTTCAGATCTTCCAAATTATGTCAAAATAAAGAAAACATTTTTTTTTTCAACAAAAGTAATTTTTTGTCCAATTTATAGTTTCTCAAAAATCTTATTTTTTCGAAGTAATTTTTTTTCAAATATGTAAATCGTTTTTAAAAAAATAATAATTTTTGGTACGGGAAGTTCCAGCAATTTGCCTTAAGGCACGATGCCTTAATTGCCTTAAGACAGAATTCCACTAACAGCTAGTTGGATTTAAATTTTAGACTTTTAGGATTTGCATATATTAGGATAAGCTAACCCTATAAATTCATTTGGTTCTTTTTGCATGACAAACATGTATCATTTAACATATACCTTAATCTTATTTCATAATTGAGAATTTATAGTCTGACAGTTTGGTTTGGAAGGAAACTACTACAAATATCAATCATCTATCCATTGAATTCAAATTGAATAATTCGAATCAATCGAGAAGCACTTACACCATAATACCCAAATCCAACCTTCGGCCCGCTTTCCGCCCGGTGCAAAAAACGTACCGAATCGTTCGTTCGTTCGTTCGTTCGTTCTTTCGTTCACGTCTATATACTTGGCACTGCGACGGTGGAAATTGGCAAAACTGATATGACCTGATTTTTTGACGATTTTTTTGCTGTCGATTGGTGCAAACTAAAATTTTTTTGCTCTTTCCGTTCTCGAGATAAATGGGTGGGGCCAAATTCGGTGCTAACTATATATATAGTCAGCACCGACCCCTTTAAAAATACAAAAAAATTAAAATTTCGTTTTACTATCGTTATCAATAATTTTTTTGCTGTCGAATGGTGCAATTAATTTTTGGAAAAGTTTTGCCCATCATAGATTTTCACGCATAGAAAAATTCCCAAATCTGCCAATTTAAAAAAATTGACAATTTTGAAAATGCCCAATTTTTTTGCTCGCTTACTTAAATATAAAACAAACAAAAAATTTCAAAAAATTAATTTTTTCACCCCTTTTAAGAGAGGTTGCCAATTTTTTTGGGTGTCCACAGATCACTTTTTCAAAAGTTTAAAAATTGTTTCGGAATCTGTGATATTTTTGCTCTGCGATACAAAAAAGAAAAATTCAAAAAAATAAATTTTAATTTTGAATTTTTTCGTAGTATAGAAACGAATAGTTTGCGTCCATCCGTGAAAATCTATGATGGGCAAAACTTTTCCAAAAATTAATTGTATCATTCGACAGCAAAAAATCACTGATAACGATAGTAAAAAGAAATTTTATTTTTTTTGCATTTTTAAAGGGGTCGATGCTGACTATATATATAGTTAGCACCGAATTTGGCCCCACCCATTCATCTCGAGAACGAAAAGAGCAAAAAAATTTTAGTTTGCACCAATCGACAGCAAAAAAATCGTCAAAAAATCAGGTCATATCAGTTTTGCCGATTTCCACCATCGCGGTGCCAAGTATATAGACGTCTTTCGTTCGATAACTACAGTTCTCATGGCGAGATACGGGCTTTTCACGCATGGCGAGTCCGTAAACACCTTAAGAACTCCGAATCGTAACCTTTACGCGTCGGAGCGTGCACATAACAATGCCAAGCGCGGAAGTCACTCAGCAACAGCCCTACGAATTGACGGTACGAAAAACTCGAAGCTCAAAGCTCTTTCTTCGGACACGACCGTATTGTATGAAAAGTAACTTCAATGGTCCAGAAAAAAACGCATTAAAAAGCTCCTTTTTATACCGAAATCGATAATTCACACTCTGGCAGATTTGTACTCGGCTATGGCAACGACGTAACAGGCGTGTGACATCGATAGTATTTATTACAGAAAAGCAGGTAGCTACTCAAGTGGCTTCAAATGTAGAGACGTATAACTGATCGTTTAAGAGCTTTATAGATGTAATACGTTATTGAAAATTCAACACACAATTATAAAAAATTGAAAAAAAAAACTTCACTATATAATTCATATGAATTAAAATCAATACATACCAATAAAAACCATAGAGATTTCCATGCATATATTGTATGTTTCAAAAATATACCAATAATATTACTTTTTAACCATATAATTTTTCGCAAGTACCAAAGTTTCTTGGTATTCATATTAATAATTTAAAGTGGTCTGATCATATCTCAATCCCACTATCACCAACTTTAAGTAGAACATATTTCATGTTGCGCACCCTAAAACCCAAACTCAGTTTAAATTGCTTACTTTCAGTTTACTATAACAACTTTTATTCTCACGTTTCATACGACATCTAATTCTGGATGTCGTCTGTCATCCGAACTAATTAAAATATTTAAGCTTCAGAAAAGAGCTATTTGAATAATTTTTTCCTTGCCCAGTAAAGCCTCCTGCCAACCCATATTTAAAAAAAACACAATATTCTAACTGTCCCATGCATTTTTCTGCTGGTAACATTAACTTTCATCAAAAACAATTCGAAACTTTTTGATATGACTTCATCCTCCTCAAACTACAACACCAGACACAAACTTATTACGGCGCGCACAAATAAATTAGTCAGCTCTTTCAATACAATCGACGGTTTATGTATTCAACTTATGAATAAACTTCTACTCAATATCCGAAACTTAGACAGCAAAAAATTTCATTCTTCCTTAGTTAAATTTTTAAAGAATTAGATTTTTATGACTTTGCTGAATTTCAATAACTATTTTCTTGCATAATTCTTATCCTTTATCTATGTAGTCTGACTACTTGATCGCCTGTAGAGCCATGTTTTTATTGCTATTTTATTAATTTGAATTTTTGCCGTTTTAAATGAGTATAACTTTCAACCTTGTGCAAGAATTTTGAGCCTAACTAGTGGTCAAATAGATTTTAATATGATGAACTTGATGATGAACATTGTATTTAATGTTCGAATGCTTTTTTTCTATGATGTGATCATTATAAAATTACCATCCTTTTAATATTAATTATGAATAAACTCGACAAGAGCCTGAAATAATATCTATTATTATTGATTACGGCTTGGTTATGAATAAATAAAAATAAATACTAAACCTAGCTATGGTATTCGAACGATATCTGATATTTTTCGGTTCTAAGTTTTGTCGTGACCTTTGTTTACTTTATCGTTCAGCTAACCTCTTTCTGCAAATTTGATGCTTCGAAAGTCATAATTTTTAATCAGTTGTAAGTTTTTTAATCAGGTGTTTCGCACTTTTTGGATAGTTGCATGAACTTTCCAATATGTATAAATAATCAATGTAATTTAACATTTCTCAAAATTATATATGATCTACCTGCATACCTGGCCACCTGTTTACCTGTCTACAATTTATCTGTTTACCTGTCTACCTGTCCATCTATTTTCTTGCATGCTTGTCTGCTCGTTTACTAACTTATCTGTCTATAAATTTATCAGTCTACCTGTCTACTTATGTCCGTTTCTATTTTTTAACCTGATTATCTGTTCACTTGTCTAGCTACCTACTTGTATACATGCATCACATATAACTACCAACCTGCTTACCAGTCCACTTTTTTTTCTTTTCTACTTTTCTACCGTTTATATATACCTGTCTACTTATTTACCAATAATTATATTAAATCGATAATAATGATTTGTAAAGATCATATTTGATCAAAAAATGTAATTTTTTGCATCCTCGGAAAGAATCTCCGAAACTTCTGGACCTAGCTTTGCAAAAATGTATCCAACTATTCCATTCATTACACAAGTAAAAATTTTTTACTCGTTCAACTGGAACTCTTCATTTTCGAAACAATTGTCATTAATCGCACAGTTTGGTTTATATATTCCAGATGGTTTTACCTGTCTTTGCCAAAAACTAATCAACATCTCTCAATTAATATGAATCAAATGATATCAAAATCCAAAAAACGTCGACGTCGAAAAACTATCATTTATATCTATTCATATACACATACAAAATACACACACACTTACATACATCGATTTTTTTAAAGATATGCCAGAATATTCAGAAATTTTCAAAACGTAAATTTGCTATAGATATGCAAAACAAACATAGACCTGCAAACATCTTCATTATTATTTTTTTGTGATTACTATAACTTACCCCACGGTAAGTTAGAATTAAAGAATTGTTGACAGTAAACCAAAATATATCTTTGATGCTATAAAATTTCATACTAAAAAAACTTATCTGAATGATATTCTATTAACTCTAACTATAAGATAATTTCTATCAACCTCTATTATATAAAGGTTAATATTATATAAAGCGATAAAATAATTTTCTGTTCATATGCATATCAATTTATATGTATCATTAAGAACTAAATGATATAATTTTTGTTATATCTCAAAATGACAAATTAGAAAATTCAAAATAATATTTTTCTTATAAAATTTAAAACTAAAGTAAAAATGTTATAGAAATAAAAACTAGTAGAGTACAGTGCATCGTCCCTTAAGGCAAATTGCTGGAACTTCCCGTACCGTAATTAAATTTCTTGGTACAAAACCCAAAAAAATTTACACCAAATGTGTACGCATTATGAAAATATAATATAAAATATCTGGCAATTTGATGTGCGATAAGTCCAACACACATTTTTGACCGCCAAATGAAAATGACATTTTTTTAACTCATTTTTATTGAAAGTCCATAACCGCTGAACCTGCCTTTCCAAAAATTTAATCAGTTTTTTATCTTGTTAATACAAGAAAAATGTTTTCTCTTAAAAACTGAGTTACCGTTTTTGGCACTTTTTGTCCCGTATCTTCGGAACGGCTAAACCTTCCTCCGCCAAAAACTAATCAGCACGTCTCCTTATCAATACGAATCGAATGTTTTTTAAATTATCCAAATCGGTTAATCGGTGTTCCCAAAATCGTCGACGAAAATTTGTATCTGTATTTGTATGTATTTGTATTTGCACACATACACACAAATTATATCTATTCATGCACACATACAAATACATACACCAATTTTTTCTAAAGTATGCCAAAATATTCAGAAACCTTTGAGACGTAAAGATGTATTAAAATTTTCATTTTCGACTATTTTGCAATTACTATAACTTGCCCTACGGGAAGTTGAAAATGTGAATGCGACTTTTGGCGTACTAATCATTCAATGACAATATCAATATTGGATAATTTATATATAAGACTCAATGAATGGGACCGATTTTCTTTGACATTTTCTGGCGGATGTAAATAACCACGAAAAGCATAATTGCGCGATTAATAATGCATATTCAAGCTCGGAACTGCTTTATTATTATTCAACTGTCGAATCCGAGCGGTTTCTGTATTAAAAATAGACATGATATAATTATATTTGACTTGAAATTGAAATGTGATTCGTTACGCTTCCCACCGAATCGTCGTAATGCGTCCTTTGTTTTGGTTCATCTGCGGTCCGTTGTTTGCAATTAGCATTCGCGCGGTGCCAATTTAATATTCAGTACGTGTATTAACCGTGCCAGAGATTCTACAAATGCACAAATTAAAGGACCATTAGTTTCTTTTCGAAAATATAAAATTTTTGATTCATTTTATTTAAATAATTAACTAGTTGGTTTTGGTATTTTGCCTTGAGGCAAGTTACATGAATTTCCCGATGTGTGTAAATAATCGACTTAATCAATAAAAACATAAATTAATTTTTGAGTGATTAAAACTATTTCGAGAGGATTTATAACACACAATTGATAACAAACGAACACGTTACCTTTGAGTATTTTTTAAAAGCAAATTTTCAAAAAATCAATAATTTTCATAATTGACCTAGTTTCTGTAGGACTTTATTGGTTTAGTATATTCATTAAGTATACTCTATCGTTATACCAAGTAAATCGTCTTATTTTAATTTTAACAAACGTCAAAAAACTACTTATTTTTTCTAATTTTGATGCACTTTTAAAATTAAACTACTTGCCACAAGGTCGTAAAATTTCAGTAAGTTCTATAAAACCATGATGTATATCGCCAAAAAAAGTTCCATAAAAATCGACTGAATTTTTTTTTCAACAAGAAAACGGCTCGATAGATTTTCACCTAAAACTAATCAGTATCATTCCCAACTAATATCTTTCGAACAGTTTTTGATTTTTTAAAATCGATTCCGTAGTATGAGCTTAAATGTGGACGAAAAGTAACACTTTTTTTCAATTTATAAAAAAATGGCTTGGCAGATCGTCGCACAAAACTGACAAACGATGATCCTCATTGTAAGCCATTTGAGATACATCAAATGGCTTTTAAATGTCTGGATACGGTTCAGGCGTTTTTGAGAAAACGTCGATCAAAGGTCTATTTTAAATAAATGCAAAAAAACAATACTAATTTTTGCAAACTTTAACGAATTTTTAAAATTTTTTGAACGATTTATCGTAGGACGGTAATATTTTAGTATGATCTATAAGGCTATGGTATCACCGTAAAAAAAATTGAATTAAACGACGGTGTGCGCTTTTTGCAAATTTCTAAAATGTGCTCAATATACCTGCATAACTTATTTGACGAAATACATATTCTGTAATGAAATTTTATAACCGTCCTGACAACTGTTATTTAATTTCACTTAATATCTGTATTATTAAAGATCAGTGATTTTCGAAGTGGTCCATATGGACCCCAGGGATACATGACAACTTTCAAGAGGTCCACGTTAACGAAAAGGGATTTTGGAGATTTACGATAGTGGATCACTATCCGACTTGTTAAATCTATTTTATTATGATTATCTACAATCTGTATAAATATATAGGAGAGACTGGCTACGATTGCCGTAGGGTATAATAGTTAAAATCGCCATAACAGTCGCTATACTGATTTTGAAATACGGTCCAAAGAAAGAAAGATGGATCAATTCAGTTTGCGCCCTACATTAACATGAACTAAAGACCGCATTGCTTTTGAAGAGCAAAAAAAATATTTGAATTCTTTTAATAATAACTGTTTTTTGTATACAGAGATTATTTTGTTTGTTGTTTTGTTGCCGGTTAAACCTTGGTAGTTAATTACCGGCAATTAGTTTTTGCATATGTAACTTAACTCAGTAATAACGATGATTTGTTTTCAAAATCGTGCCTTAGGTATGGTTATTATAGGTGGTAATGAGTCTTGTCCTTTTCGAGTGAAAATTAAACAAATAAAGAAAAATCTAACTTATTCAAGACCAAATATGCAAGAGAAAAAGGAAAATTCAATACAAGATTTCTTAAAGACTTCTTGATAATTTTATTTAAAAAATATGTTTTGTTATATATTTCTGATAAAAAAATCTTAATAATACCTAATACCTATTGTTTTTCAACCTATTTTTATGTCTGTCAAAACCGCCAACCGTGGCACTCGCCATTTTCTTGTATTGATTGATGACTAATCTATCGTATTTAAGGATTGTATTACTGTATTCCCACGAAACCAAATGTTCAAATTACCATTTAATTTATTCCAAAATAAGTGGTAAATTATCAAAATTTTGGCCGATCAAAAAAATGTTAATATTCGTCGATCGCAGGGTTAATTGACAAGATGGCTGATGAAAAAATGAATATTTTACAAAATTAAATAATGTTATTGAATAAATGTAGTACATTTCACTTCTTTAACATTTTCATACGATTTAAATTAAAAACTGATTAAATTAAATGAAACATGTTTATGTAAGAAATTAAGATTATGTAAAATATCATTTAATTGGATAAATCCAAACTTCTTATTAATTAAGTATATTATTTCCTTGATTCAAGAAATTCAAATAAAATGCGTCAGGATAGAGTGACATTTACAACTACTTATTTTATACAATCGTAACCTCCAAATACTATATACAATTTTACTTCTTCAAACAACTTCAAAAAATACAATAGCAAACATTCACTATTTTAAATGCATGACAAATATACTCTTCAATGAACAAAATTCTGTCTTATCTCCATGACGAGTTAATTCGGAAGTGGGATAAGAGTGCTGACCAGATAATATATTGTAGCAAGCTGTTATGATGTTGTGACAAATTCTCTGTTTGGAATATTATGATGTTTGGAATATTATGATGTTCAAATAATCACAGTACATTTCCAAAATCAAGTAACTTTATATTATCATTTAACAAGGTGTACTTTTTCAAAAAGAATGAAAAGGAAAAGTCCAAGTGCCACTGAAGCAGTCAGCGTTTGAGTTCCATTCTTGGCTCATTACCCCATCTCTGCTTCCGCATTTCCTTGCACACTTGAAATCTGGAAAGCTATGAATTCCTTTGATTTACGATATCTTGTTTGCGCTACTTTTGCTCCAGCACTTGAATTTAATTAGGACTTCATGAGTTTTGATTATACAATATAAGAATTTTTTAAGCTTTGCCTCTAAAAGAATTTTAATATGCGAATATTTTTCTATCATGGTCAGTACGGTTTTAATTTCATTATGCAGAATATTTTTAGGAACAGAATTATTTTTACAGTTTTTAATTTTTATATTAGCCTTAATTTTTACCCATTTTAGAATCTTTTCTTTGGGCAATCATAACAATTATAAAAAATAATCAAAGTGTTTATTAGGTTTTTTATAGAAATTAATTTTTTACGTAATTTTTATAACATCAATAATACCCGATACAAATAATAATGCATACCTAACCTAGAAAGCAAACTAAAACTGCCAAAGTAAGTAGTGAGATTTTTTTTAAATTTTGTTTAAATTACATTTATGAATTACAATCTGTCGTTATTAATAACCTTCAGTAATATTAATGGTTTATTAAATAAGGGAAAAGAGTCAAATGGTCACCCAGTGGTGATCTGATTCGAGGTTGGATATGTTTAGCTTATAGATGTAGTCCTGATGTGAAAAAAATTAAATTAAGCCTACTAGTAATTGTACATATTATAGGATTACTAAAGAATATCAATGTTTTTTTTTGAGTTTTAGCCATGGTGTTTGGGTGGTTCTGTATTCTATCCTTGAATCTCAGACTGAACTTTTCAATTTCTGTAAGAATTGAGAAATAAACGATATTCTAAGAAGTTATGCAAAGCTTTTCGTTTTCCATTTTCTTCATGTGTGCTATAATAATAAATATTAATCTTCCCAAAAGCAGATCTATGGTGTGAGCACTACGTCAATAAGCTGTAGTGATGAATATTCTTCTTCAAAATGTTACTTTGACCAACCGTTGCCACTCCAAAATATATTAAATTATTAGATTTTTCAACCGAGTTTTAATCTAATGTGGCAATTCTGGATAAGGCCCTTTTTTACTTGGAAACATGTTACTATCTTTATTTTTAAATAAAAATTTATATCACTGTTGCTTAACGTTATGCTGTACTAGGTGTTTTCTAGGTATACATAGTTGTAGTATGTATACTTAGACTCTTAATTTAATCTTCTGGTTGAGTGCCAAATTCTTACTAGTAAGCCAGAAAAAACATCTTGATATTTACAATATCAAATGGCTAATCATTTTAATTTAATTTTCTTTATCCTTATGTTAGTGGTAGTAATCTTAATAGTGGTATATACCAATAATATGCTATTCTGTAATTATAAGAATAATTTATTACTCAATGTTTTTGTTAAAGCATTGCGTGTTATTTGAAGGTTATCCAAAGTTCTTCCTTTAGATTCTGGAAGCACGTTTTTTGTACAATTATTATGTATATAAGAGGTAGCTAAGATTAAGATAGGCAGTCAGGCTTATTCAGGCTTAGTGCTCAGCCATTTAGAAAAATTTAGGCTGGTTATAGATAACGAAACGGTTATCAAATAATTTATTCAATTTTAAAAATAGTCAATAATAAAATTATCAACATCAATCAAGAATCAATGTTTTTATCTTATCAACCGCTCTGGTTCAACAACTTCCAAAATACATTTCAATGACACTGTAAAACTTTCCGACATTAACAATATTACATGAAAATTAACAACAAATTAATAAATGATAGGTCATGAATATTGCGTAAAAAACACAAATACTAATAATATTAGAAATTCACTAAACCTGGGAATTTGAAATAAAGAAGCAGAGACTCATTAGGTTTTAATAATATCATTGGAATTTTATATTAAGATTTTAGTGAATACGATATGAAAAGATAAAAGAACATTAATTAATCAGTTGACTGTGGTTGGCGAAAATACTCGCAATAAGGCAGTGTACACAGAATTTTGTGAATTGAAGAATATATTCGTCATGCGTATAAAGCAGTGGCCATTTTTTTGAGAAAAAACAATATTTTCTGAAACGTCAAATTGTTTAGAATATTTTGAGACTAATATAAATTAGTGAAGTGGAATTTTACCTCAAAGCAAATTGCATGAATTTCACAAATTTCGGAAATCACATATGTAAATCAATAAGAAGTAAAATTTGCCTATTTAAATTAAAAATTTTACTGTTTATTCTAATAATAGGTTTTGCATTTCATCAAAAACTATTTATACTTTCCAACATTTATTTTATAAAGTTCTAAAATTAATAAAGCAGTAAAATTTAAGAGTAGCAATAATAAGATACCATTTTTTAATTTAAATATTAAATTAAAATAAATACATCTTTTCAGCTCATCTGTGATTGGCGAATATACTCGTCAATTCGGACGACACAAAACTGTACCCATTGTTTGATGCGCCACAGTCAACTGGTTAAAATAGACAAACATAGTACGGACAAGATTAAGAAAAATCACACTCAGCATTTAGGATTTTCTGTAATTGGTGTAAAACTTCATATAATAAATTATATTCAAAGAAAGTTTTTGATTACGATATTGATATTGACTTTTCAGCTTAAAAAATATGGACAAATTTTCAATAAATTAATAAAATTATTAGAAATCAAGTATATATTGTAAATATTGTTTCCAATGCTCGTAACAAATAAACCGCGTGGCCACTTACAAAATGCGAAGTTAATTTAAATAAAATTTTGCAGATAATAAACATTGCAAAATTAATGGTAAAAAAATCATATAATAAATTGCCAATAAGATTTTTAGAAATGTGTTAATAATTAAAAAAACTTGTGATGCCTGGCCTAGTGCCTTGAGGCAATTTGCCGGAACTTTGAGTATCAAAAATTGAAAAATTTAATAAAGCATTAAACAATTATGAAAATTTTGAAAAAATGAAATTTTTTAAAATTTTGAAATCACAGAAAAATGGACTTTTTTAAAAAATTAAATTTATTTTTATATTGTCAATTTTGTTTGCAAATTTTGAACTTT
Organism: Ctenocephalides felis; assembly: GCF_003426905.1. Classification (NCBI taxonomy): domain Eukaryota; kingdom Metazoa; phylum Arthropoda; class Insecta; order Siphonaptera; family Pulicidae; genus Ctenocephalides; species Ctenocephalides felis. The sequence continues at coordinate 55,059,623 of NW_020537758.1, forward strand.
TTATTAATATAATTGACAAACATCAGTACGGAACTCAAAAAAATCTAAACAAAATGTATTACTATTATTAAAAACTGTATGAAATATCTGATTTTTTAAAAATTTTATTTTCAATAGCAATCAGAATACATTACAATTCTATGAGCTATTTGGCTTATGTCATTCACTCGCACACATACACACACGTTTTCAAACACACATATAAATTAATCTGATAAATATTATATTGATAGTTAGATAATCAATAAGTGATTCTACTATTCTGTGCATATAAAATTGTGATAGTTCCAAGGGTCTTCCATATTATCTTTGGGTAGCTTTTTCTTCAGCCTTCTTGAAGTTGGTGTCTCAAGAAGCTGAGTGACTATAAGGTCTGTATGGTGTTCTAGTTTATGGAAATGTTTGATTTGTTGTGCATATGTGTCTATGGATCATTTTTGTCGCTAAACTACTAATTCTGCCGCCATAATATATTAACAAGTTATTCATTTTGTCAAAACAAGGTAAATGTTTTTTGAACTTGTAAAATCAGACTCTCCGCTTTCTCAAAAACTTAAATACTACTTTTTATACGTTTTGTCCCCTATTTTCGAACGGGCTGGAACTGCCTTTGCCAAACACTAATCAGCACGTTCCCTTATCAATAGGAAACTAATGTTTTTTGTCTTCGCAAAATCGTCGACAAAAATTTGTATCCAAACACACATAAATACACATCCATAGGTAAGCCAAAATGTTTAAAAACCTTTGAAACTCAAAGATATGTATATAAAAAAAACTTATTTTCATTTTTTTGCGATTATTACAACTTACCCTACGATAAGTTAAAAGAAACGCAGGAGTCTACCTTCATGCACTACATAATTATATAAAATATTGTTTTTACGCCATCTATCGATAGATTTTATGCATATGTTGTAGTTTCACTTCGTAAAGTATTTCAGTATGTTACATGATCATAATGAATATGTCTATGCCATACAATCTGGGTAGCCGAACTTAATATTCCCGATGCACGCCTGATGTGGCGTCTTGTGATCTCTCAATCAGAAGTGGGAGGATCGCTCTAAGCGCATTGATGGCTGCGACCGGCAGATTGGATACGTGTGATTTCTCTCCAGGAATCGGGCGCATTTCGGTGTTAATACAAAGACCATTACCTACTACAGTAATGGATACGGTTACGTATCGCTACCTGAGACAAACGTGATGTCATTAACGTCTAATGGTCTATACTGTATTAGTGGACACTGTTGATATTTTACTTTTTATGTAATCCAAGAATTTTGGGACATCATCTTAATATACGAGATATATACGTATAGTAATACACTTGTAGACCATGTGGTTCATCTCGTCGTTCATTATATGGTTTTATCATGCATTTGTGATTTTAGAGCAGTACAGTTATAATTATATTAATGTTATTTCAAATCTTATATATAAGAATGGAGATCTCGATAGAATGATCTGCTAAAACTCGAATACGGCTAAACCGATTTGGCCAGTCTTAGTCTTGAAAATTTTGTACTAGTCAGTAGGTTGTCGGAAAGCTGAGATATTATTTCAAAATTCGTAGACATTTTGAATTTGAAAATTTTTGTAGAAGCGTAATTTGAATAAAACAATGGACGGTGGCTAATGCGCCAAATGTCAAGGGTTTTTGACAGATGATGTTCAATTACGTTTAATAGGATGTTTTACACAAACATTATTTAATTATGATTAAATTGTAGTAAGTAGTTTTCTTCGTAGTTATATTTAAACACAAAAATGTTATTAAACGGATAGCAAGTGTTACTAGAAATTCAAAATATGAACTTTTTTTGAAATGTTAATATGAAATTGCACTATTTGGGATATTTTTCTCAAGCACGGTACTCTTAATGATCTCATTTATATAATTGCTCATACTCATTGGTATTTATTAAACATTTTCTAGGTTATACTATTTTTTATTTATGTTATTTAAATTGTAAGTATAAATTTGGTATCAATCGAAGGAACGTCGAATAACATTTTCCAAGTTATAATTTCCCAGAATTTATCGAAAATTAGGCAGTAATTAATGAAGATACGGATTTAAAAAGGTCCAACACCGATGTGTCAAAAACCAGTGAAATTAAGCATTGTTTAACAACAATATTTGAGAGTAGAGGAAAAATGATGTATAACCAGCTATAACCTTGATTCCTATGACTTTGCTATCGCAAGATAAACGGTAATCTTTGAAAATCCATAATAAAAGTATTTTCTTCCGTTGGTAGTTTTTTAGCATTAGTCAAAAATGTAATTATTTTATAAAATACCTTTAAAATTGAAATAAGACAAAAAAACCTGTTTGCCACTTGGCCGTTCTAAGTTGCCCTGTCTATGGGGTAAAAAGGTCTAGATTACAAATTTTTGAAAGACATAAAAAAGCACATTTCTACAATGATGAAGTAGCTGGCAGTTTAACTAAACGAGGTCAAATAATTGTTCGTTTGAAATGTGTTATTTGTTGTGAAATAATTGGTTTGATTTTTCTAATATAATTAATATTTGATCAAAGTCAAATTGGACTTTTGTGCCTCGCCCTGCTCTGCATATATGCTTTTTATTAAATTTAATTTAATTCATCGTTACCTGAAACTTTTCAAAAAGTATATCAAAGAAAAAACACTTAATTCATTTCCTATCTCTCCTCGCAGAAATTTGAAAATTTTGTATAGGCTCAGTAGTATTATTTACAGCTATACACAAAATCCAGAATTCAAAAAAAGTCTGTAAAACTTGAAACGTAATCAATAAGTCGAAAGACCAAAAACGACTTGGATTGGATTATACCATGTTTTCTATAAAAAGTGTATAAAACCTTCAGTTTGATTGTATTGACAAAATATGGACATACTAATGGGGTTTATTGTTTTTATAATACCTCATTGTGTATAGCATTCAAACAATACATCCTTATACAGTTAAAGTATTTATTTTCTTGATTCTCTGGGAATTATTCAGAATATACCTTACTTAGCAAAACAACGTTTGCCACGTCAGCTAGTTATTAAATATAATCAAATAAAAAAAATAACACCACTACTTGCATTTGACTAGGCACCCTTTAAGGGTCGCCTTAAAACTATGGTTTGTTTTTTAACTTTGCAAAACTTTTAACGTGTTTTTCTCAAAACAAATTCGAGAAACTCAAAAAGTGGTAAGAAATGTCATCTTTTTTTGCAAAGAGTCGCCATAGTGTAAAATTATTTTTTTAAACTTTATACTAGTATATTTTATATTGCGACATTATTCTAGATAAATATTTTTTTATTTGTAATCGTGGATATAATTACTTGTAAATTTTGGTCCCACACCCACATCAACAGCGGCTAATTTTCGTCATTATTTTTTTTATTTTGATTTTTTGTATACTTTTGTAACATTGGTAAATCAATTATAGAAAAATATGTGAAAAATCAATAGCTTTCTTTTTACAATGATTCAAGAAAGACATAAAAATCATGATTCTACATAAGAATACCCTTTTAAATGTTTGCTATACATTTCCATATTCAATATATTGTTATCATTTATTATGCAATTTTAACTTAGTTTAATTATATGAATCACGTTTGGTTAACGTATGATGTTTGCCATTCAAACTTAATTTCAAAATTAGCCCTCGAGAACAAAATCTTGGTTTATGAAACAATAAAAATTCTTATCTAGTCATACAAAATAGAGCAATGGAGCTACTCTAACAAATATAATGTGGTATATGTACAACGGGCTTAATCAAAACTACTTAGAATGATGACGGATGCACCCTGGTACATGAGCAATAAAACTGGAAGATGACGATCTGAATGTGCTATAGAATAAAGACTTTATAAAAACAGGATCCACTAATCATCATCACAAGATGAAGTGATTTTCTAACTTCAATTCACTCGTTACTCCGCTGACCAATATCTCTAACGTAAGTTTAGAAGACAGAAAAAAAATTGGCCTCTTAACTTGATTCAATAAATTATATCTAATAGTAATCACTTTCTGGAGTAACTATGGTATTTATAAATATATTTAAATAATGTAAATCAAAATAGTTAAAAAATTTAAAAAAATGTTCTAATTGTTTTTAATGACAGTAATAAAAAAAGTTTGGTGAATATAGTGTTTATTAACTTTCCGAAGGAGAAGTTAATGTTTCTAGACGTTTCAAGCCATTCTGAATCGAATCAGACCAAATTTGGAAATCGATTTGGAAATCGCCGTAAATCGACGTTTTCTCCAAAACGGCTGGACCGATTTCGAAAATTTAAAATCCATTCGATGTATCTCGACGAGGACTAGCGTGCGATGATCGGCCGGGCCGTTTCGTTGTAAATCGCAAAAAAGTGAAAAATTTTTAGTCCACGTTTTAGTCCGCAATTCTGAATCTATTTTGAAAATCCAAAAACTGGACGATAGATATTGGTTGGGAATCGTGCTGATTAGTTTTTGGTAAAGATACCATAGTCTTCTATATCACACTAAAATATTACCGCCCTACGACAACTCGTTTAGCTTTAAAAATTCGTCAAAGTTTGCAAAAATTGATATCGTTTTCTTGGCATTTGTCAAAATTAGACTTTTCATCGACGTTTGCTGAAAAACGCCTGAACCGACTTCAGAAATTTAAAAGCCATTCGATGTAGCTTAATGAGCTCTAGTTTGTCAGTGTTAAACTTTTCGTCTACATTTAAGCTCATTCTACCGAATCGATTTCAAAAAATCAAAAACTGTTCGAAAGATATTAGTTCGGAATGATACTGATTAATTTTAGGTGAAAATCTACCGAGCCGTTTTCTTGTAATTAACTCTTGAAAAAAAAATTAAGCCGATTTTTATGAAACCTTTTTCGGCGATATATATCATGGTCTTATAGAACTTACTGAAATATTACGGCCTTACGACAAGTCGTTTAATTTTAAAAATTCATCAAAGTTTGAAAATTTGAGTAATTTTTTTGGCGTTTGTTAAAATTAAAATTAGACGATTTACTTGGTATAATGATAGAGTTTTTGTTCTTAATGAACATAAAATAAACCATTAAAGTCCTACGAAAACCGGTTCAATTATAAAAATTGTTGATTTTTGAAAATTTGCTCTTACAAAATATTCCGAGTTAACGAGTTTATGTGCAATGAATCCACTCGGAATACTTTTAATCAATCATAAATTAATTAATAATTAACTTCCCGAAGGAGAAGTTTATGTTTTCATCAAAAAATCCGATTCGCTAATTTTATGTTTTCTCGACGTTTCAAGCCATTCTGAATCGAATGAGACCAAAGTTGGAAAAAGCATGTGTGTGTGTGTGTGAACAGATTTTTTGCCGTAAATCGACGTTTTCTCAAAAACGCCTGAACCGATTTCAGAAATTTAAAAGCCACATGATGTATTTCGGTGACGACTATCGTTTGTCAGTTTTGTTCGACGATCTGCCAAGCCATTTCTTTGTAATTTGAAAAAAAGTGTTAAACTTTTCGTCCACATTTAAGCTCATCCTACCGAATCGATTTTAAATAATCAAAAACTGTTCGAAAGATATTAGTTGGGAATGAAACTGATTAGTTTTAGGTGAAAATCTACCGAGCCGTTTTCTTGTAATTAACTGTTGAAAAAAAAAATTCAAGCCGATTTTTATGGATTTTTTTTAGTGATATGTACCATGGTCTTATAGAACTTACTGAAACATTACGGCTTTACGACAAATAGTTGGATTTTAAACATAATAAATCATTAAAGTCCTGGAAACTGGTTCAATTATAAAAATTATTGATTTTTGAAAATTTGCTTTTAGAAAATACTCCGAGTCAAAGTGTTTGTTCGTTTTCAATTATGTGTAATAAATCCACTCGGAATATTTTTAATCACTCATAAATTAATTTATTTTTTATTGATTAAGTCGATTATTCAAACATATCGGGAAGTTCATGTAACTTACCTCAAGGCTAAATACCAAACCAACTAGTTTATTGATTAAGTCGATTATTTACACATATCGGGAAGTTCATGTAACATGTAACCTGCAAATGTCATGTCAAATAATGTGTGCAACTGTTCCATGAATAAATCGCATGGTGTTTTATAATGATGCTCAAAATTTGACTAGGTATTCAATTTCAACAAATTTCCCAATCCTATTAGACAATATTGAACAACGTACACTTGTATAGGGCATACATATATGGAGTATTTTCCAAAAGCGTGGGTGAGTAATCGAAGTATTAATTTTCAAAATGAGACCACTTGTATAACCACGCCAAATACTAACCAATATCTGATTCCAAATGATATTTTCAAAACCCAACCAATATCTTTCGAATTGTTTTTGAATTTTCAAAATTAGTTACCTTTGAGAAAAAAATTGTATGTATTAATTTTTTACAAAACCGCCAAATCATTTTCAAAACGGCTTAGCTTCTCTTCATATTTTAAAATATTCTTTTTTATAAAAATTATCAACTACATTCAATTAAAGATCAATTCCATTACCAAATTGTCTGAAAAAACAATTTTTTTTCAAACATTCTTCTCAAAATTTCATAATCTTAAAAACTTGCAACATATTTGTAATATCAAAAAATTTATTTTATTATATCTCAATTGTTTATGGACATTTTAATAGTTTGCTTTAAGATAGAAAGAATTTATTCCTTGATGTGCTTGATTAGTCTTTACTATTTAAAATTTAAAACTAACATAATATTTTTAAATAATAACTATGTGTGTTCAATAAATGACAGATAATCATTAATGCGCTATTTTTTTCAAAATACGACCCTGTAATAAATTCAATATTGGTGATATTTTTGTAATCATTGAAGCCTTTAATATAGATGCACTAATCAAAATCATTGTTGGAAGACGAATTTTTATTCAAAATAAGAATTACAAAAGATATTGTTATTCATATAAAATAAATAGAAAATTAGAAATGCCTTTTTTCGTTTAGTTTTATAATAATCCCATGAGATAATTACAAAGTGGAGTAATTCTGTTTGATGAATTGAAATGAAACTCCCCGAGGCCGAACATATATTATTTTACTATCTATTATTTTACTCTTTATTGATCATTTTATTATTTTAAAATTATTCCATAATTTAGTATTGTAATGAAGTATAAAAAAACATAATAATGCTAAAGATTTGGTAAACCATAAAATGATAATGTGAAAAACGTAGAGTAAAATTACATGTGAAAAATGAGGTGTGTGTCTACTCATGTATAAATTATTACCAGGTTGCTAAATTATATCGATATAACTATGTAATTTAATCTAGACTTGTTGTTTAAATCTTTTTCTCAATACGGTTCTGAAATATCATTTTCCCAAGAAAAACAAAACTTGAGATATAAATAGCGTGAATGTAGAAATAAGCGAAAGAAAAACTTTAATTTATTCTCGACCATTACTCTAGAGCTTTAAAAAATTAACATTAAAACAACAAACACCATATTTCAAATAAAATTATTTTCATACCAAAGAACTTATACAGCAATATATAACGTTAAAATATATACCAAGATAATTTAATTAACCATTTAAGTTTCTTCAAATATTGAAAAATATTTTGCATAAATATAATGAATTGGATAAATATTGAAAGTTCGAACTTTTTTTAATTTTATTGTTTTGTGCTACCTAACGTTTCACTTAAATATAATAAATGTTGTGCACGTGTTTATTATTAGAATAATTATTTATATTAAAACCATGAAACAAGTACAAGTTGTGTATAAACAACTATTTCTTTCAAACTTAACTGTCAGAAAAGTATGCGAATAAATATAAAGATAACGGATTTTGTATATAGGATGGCAGGGCACTAAAGTTCAATTTGTTTTTGAATCAGGTAAACTATATCACAACACATAAGAGCCAAAAAACAATTGGTCACCTATGTTGTTTTTTGCTATTTGTCTAAAATTGGTCACTTGGCATTTTTACCCCATAGATCCAATGTCTTATTATTAATGTTAAAGGAATTGAAGAAATTTCACGAAATAATAGCTACAATTTTCAACCAATGCAAAGTATAAATTTTATGAGTACATTTTTACAAAGATAATGCTTTATATAACCTCGATCTTGTTACTTTGTCAGCAATATTTACCAGCAGAGTTGACATAACTATGTATTTAATTTATTTCTTGTAAAATTGATTCTTTAACATAATTTACAATTTTATTTACTATTTTTTATTATTTAATTATATTAACATCAGTTGGTTCTTTTTATCCCATGCAGGTGTGAACTTTTATAGAGGCTATATAAACAACTATTGAACCTAACTAAAAAAAACATTATAAAACAATATAATAACGTATACTCAAAAATTATATTAAAATATCGTAAACTAAGAAACAGTGCTAACAAACAAAAAAAAAACTAACAAGTTGGTATTGGTATTTTGCCTTGCGGCAAGTTACATGAACATTCAGATATGTGTAAATAATCGACTTCTCCATAAAATTCAAATTAATTCATGAGTAATTAACGTATTCCGAGTGGATTTATTGCACATAATTGAACACGAACGATCACGTTAACTCGGAGTATTTTCCAAAAGCAAATTTGAACTAGTGGGTTATATGGCATCGTGCCTTAAGGCAAATTGCTGGAACTTCCCGTACCGTAACAAAATGTAACTGAATGTTTTCAAATAGATTATTATAAATATTGTAACATTTTCTAATATTTATAAGAATTATATAAACTAAATTGCAAAGTTGAAATTATTTGTTTAAAGTATATTAGAACTATAGTCAGAATTAAAAATAAAATCTGAATTATTTTCGATATACAAAAAAAACTTTTTTTGAAAAAAAAAAAATTGAAAAAAAAATTGAAACAAAATTTTTTTTTCCAAAATCAATTATTTTGTTAAGACATGCAGAAAGTTTTTTGAATCATTTAAATCGGACGTTTAGTTCTTTCAAAAACTGTCATTTTTTGCACATTTAGCTCCGTATCCTCTAAATGGCTGGGCCTGCCTTTGCCAAAAACTAATAAACACTTCTCCCTATCATTACTAATTGAATGTTTTCAGATCATTCAATCGGATACTTCGTTCTCTCAAAAACTCGATTTCTATTTTCTGCACTCTTTGCTCCGTATCTCCGTAACGGCTGGACCTGGCTTTGCCAAAAACTAATCAGCTCTTTTCCCTATCAATAGGAATCGAGTGTTTTTTGAACCATTCAAATCGGTTGATCCGTATGCCCGAAAACGTGACTGGAAATTAGTATCCATACATTTATACACACACACACATACACACACACACATCCATTTTTTCTGAGGTATGCCAAAATGTTCAGAAACCTTCAAAACGTCGAGAAATGTATAAATTTTCAATTTCGTTTTTCGGTCCATAATAATAACTTACTCTAGAAGTTAAAAATCAACAATTTTTGTAATTGAACGAGTTTCCGTAGGACTTTAATGGTTTAGTATGTTCATTAAGACCAAGTACTCTATTCGTTATACCAAGTAAATCGTCTAATTTTAAGTTTAACAAACGTCTAAAAACCTTTAAAATTAAAAGCCGTAATATTTCAATAAGTTTTTGTGGCGAGCATAGCTCTTTGGTAGCGTGTTCGATTCACACGACAGGGATCCTCGGATCAAATCCTGTCAATGACGTAGAATTTATGAAAAAAAATATGTGTAGAAATCAAATAAAAATTGTACTTGTTAAATAGAATTTGAATAAAAAATTAAGAAAATTAGGATTAACAGAATTCGAATAGTTGAATTGAATTAGGAGTAAGAAGAGAAGTATTGGAGCTTGAAAGAAGAATGAAGAATTGAAGAAAAATAAGAAGAAAAATTAAGAAGAATTTAGAATAGGATACATAAATAGATTGAAATTGATATAAAAATTAGAATGTAAATAAATAAAAATGTTGTAGGTGGCTAAATGCTCAGAGTAAGCGAGGCCAAATAAAAAAAAAAAAAAAAAAATTCAATAAGTTCTATAAGATTATGATATCTCTCTTAAGCTAGCAAGACCAAATTAGCAAAATCGATCCGGACCTGTTGTATTATTTAGTACTTATTTTGCACTAATTTGCACCACAAAAAAAAATTTGTACTACCTGCCGTTTAAAAAAAAGCAAGACCACTTTTTGTTTTTGAAAAAAATAATTAAAATTAAACGGAAATTGATTTATTGATATATATTGCAAAAAAAGGTCCATAAAAATCGGTTTAAATTTTTTTTAACAGTTAATTACAGAAAACGGCTCGGTAGATTTTCACATAATCACCATATCATTCCCAACTTTTAAAATTGAGTATAATACACATACACGCACATACACATATACTTTTTCCAAATTTGGTCTCATTCGACTCGGAATGGCTTGAAACGTCGATAAAACATAAAATTAGCGAATCGGATTTTTTGAAGAAAATATAAACTTCTCCTTCGGGAGGTTATTAACGAAAGAAGATACTTTTATTATGGATTTTCAAACATTCCGTTCATCTCCCAAATCAAGGTGATGGCTGGTTATATAACTTTTTCCCTCAACTTGCATATACTGTTAATTTTATTTAAACTTTATTGGTTTTCAAGATATGAGTGGTGGACTTTTTTACCCACGGACTTTTGCGCCGCACTCTACCCTAATTGACAAGAACTGTAAATCCTATCAGTATTTGCATCAAAGATCTAAGGTTGAAGTGAATAAAAGAAAGAATATCGAAAATTGGGTTTACAGCTGTTTGGGTTACAACCTCTGTATGCATGTAATTTATAATTAGTATATTAATTGAAATTTTCTTCAATATAATGTTTATGACCGGGACCTAAAATCTTCAGTTACAGCATGTGTGAGTACTGCTAAATAATTTCCTTTTGTTCCGAAGTGCTTTGTAGTGTAGGCGATTAGACAGCGCTGTGCTGCGTTCAATGAATCCTGTTTCATGACATGACATGACACGACAAATGCACGTCTAGTTCCTATGAGAATGTTGTTAAATATCACATGGGCTTTGATATCTAGTTTGCAAATAATGGAACAAATTTATTATTATTCAAATTGCTAATTATTAAGTAGTAATTTTGCATATAAATTTATAATATTTAAAACCTGATTTATAACTCACAAAAAAGTACATCTCGGTAATTTCATGAGTATGTTCTAAAAATCACCATTTGTTATGATAAATATAGTTACAAGAAACGGTGGTTTTAAAAATTAAGTTTAACGTGTACGTTGCAAAACTGAAATTGTGGTAAAAAATCGAATTGCAAATAATTTAAAATTTTCACTCAATAGTTTATAATTTATACATATACTTAGAAAATCAATTAATATATTACTGGGTGATGTACTGTCAAATGTAAATAAATTAATAGTTAATTCAATTAGCATTAATGAATTTGAAGTTATTGATTAACTGTAACTAGTGAGTTAGCTTTAAAAATAGATTGTTTAGCATAAATAGTGTGCAACTAAATATTGATCATCATGACTATTTACGCACTGTATTATTGTATATGTTATATCTATTAAAAACTGATCATTTGCGGTCATAATTATTAATATTACAAATAGTTGGATTCCCTATCTATCGCTCCTGTTCAATAATAGAAGTTTCTTTCTTATGCAAAATGTATTATAAAATTAGTTTACTTCCCGTAGTTATAGTAATCGCAAAAAAATCGAAAATCAAAATTTTTATATATCTTTACGTTTCAGAGATTTCTGAATATTTTGGCATACCCTAGAGAAAATGGATGTATGTGTGTGCGTGTGTATGTGTGTTCGGATACAAATTTTCGTCGACGATTTCGGGAACACGGAAGAAGCGATTTGAATAATTTAAAAAAAATCGATTCGTATTGATAAGAAGACGTGCTGATTAGTTTTCGGCAAAGGCAGGTCTCGCCGTTCTGAAAATACGGGGCAAAAAGTGCCAAAAACGGTAACTCACTTTTTGAGAGAACAGAGCGTCCGATTTGAATAATTCTAAAAATATTTTACTTGTATTAACAAGATGAAGAACTGATCAAATTTTCATGAAGGCAGGTCTAGCGATTTCGGAGATCTAGTGAAAAAAGTAAAAAAAATGACATCTGGCGGTCAAAAATGATCATTAGACATATGCACATCAAATTATCAGATATTTTATAGAGATTTTAACAATAATAAGTATAAATTTTGTTTACATTCCTATGGGTTCCGTACCAATGCTTATCCGTTAGACAGGGAAAGTATAAAAATTTGAATTTTTTCATATTTCGATAGATAATACCTTTAAAAGTAACACACTAAAATTTTAAATCAATATCTTAAATAGTTTTTGAGTTACAGCCATTTAAAAGAGTATATATATATATATGCGTTTCTCTCGAAACAGCATTTTTCGAATTTTCTGGACAAATGATCCGATCGCTACCAATTTTTTTTTTGCATCTCCTCTATATAGTTATCCATACGATGACCCTCCAGTTTTCTGATCTGATCAAAAATCAAAATTTGTCGGGCCAAAAAACGACTAAAATGTTGGGAAAAATTTAACTTTTTTCTTCAACATGCCGCCATTTTGTCAATTTTTGATATTTTTTTTGGTTTCCCGAGGGTCGTTGCACGGACAATGTTTTAGTTTAACGAAATTTTTTCTTAATGTTTTATCAACGGAGAAGGCTGCAATCACTCCAGCAATGGGGGGCCTTTTTTGGTGGCGCCTCCGGAGATCGCGTGTCGTTTCAAGAATATTTAATATTTAGTTTCAAAGATTTTACTGTGTTTTTTCAAAACATTTATAAATGTACCCTCAAAATTTTAAGTAGATGGATTGACTAGTTTTTTATTTTAATTCCCAAAAATGGTCTTTTTTTAGGTTGTCATACTAGGTGTGGCCCTTAAAATATATGCTCAGAATTTTTTTTTCTTTCGTTGTTCAAACTAATAATTAAGTTTCTTAAATATTATTCCGTGAAATCTCTTTATAGATAAAATTAAAATAGTCTTTTTACATCGCGATAAGACAAATTTTTGATAAATTGCAAACAACATATTTTTACAATAACTAATTACCTGGAAATTTTGCTAGACATGTTTTGATAGTTCAAAACCATTATATATTCAACAATTCAACTTTTCATATTATGTAAAAATCAACTTTGTATAAACTTATGTTAAGTAGAGCACACAAACAAACAAAAATTCACCGATGCTTCCAATAGAGCTCAACCACCCACTGACATTTGCCATTATCCACTATAATTACTACACGCAACAAAATTACATTTATGTTCAGATTGTTAATCATATGTAAAACATAGCAACGCGTGATCGGATACAGCTATTATTACTAATAAAATTAATAATGTTCTAAAATAATTGAACCCCTCTTTCAAATTATGTGATCATCCATGACCATCTTAATTCTAATAATTTTTGCTAATACTTATGTAAATATATAAATGAAATTTTCGATGAAAAAATGAATATTTGCCAATATGTATATATTTTTGGATAACTTAGATCAATTATTTTAATATGAGCTTATAACAGTGTTTGATACAAAAAAAAAAGATCGAAAGAAGTTAACCGGTTATTTTTGGTTTATGTAATCTTGCAATTTTATGTTAGTGCAGGTTATGATTTGAGTTTCATCTTAAAATACTCTTACATTTGAAAAAATTGTACAATCAATAGAAATCTAGAAGAATAAGCTTATCTAGAACATGAGTAACAATTTGGTGTTGTAATGATATAAAACAAGACGACGTTCAAAAATAGAAGCACATCTGAAAAATAATTTAAAACATATGAATTACATAAGCGCAATTTTGGTATAAGATAACTAGTATGATTCCGGGTTCTTTCCACAATTCATCACTGATGGAATAGAATTTGTAGAAAATCGATTGTCTGTCTCTGGCATTCCGTTGTGCGATTTGACGAGATATACTTTGAATGTCGGGAATAGAGTCTTCCGGAGGACGGTTCGTTGAGTATGTGGTATTATTATCAGAGTGTGATTTGTGTTCTGTACTGTCTGTTTGCGCTTTGTCTGCGATATTAGCATTCCATTATATCGCGAACAGTTTTGATCAATTTGCTTCTCAGCCACGGTATTGATTCCAATAGGTACACGTGCACGTAGTTTATTTTGACAAGGATATTGTGAATTGAATTGAGGAAGTTCAATAAATAATGATCACGATGTATTATCAGTCAAAAATTAATGCCAAGCAAATATGCAAATGATTCAAATCTCATTTCTTGATTGATGCATCATGTTACGACTATAAAATTTTTTGTAAACCGTTATTCGTACGGAATTTTATAGTTGAAGAATAATTGAGCTTGATACATTTTTAATTTATTCTAAAACAAATTATACAAGCATTCAGCACTTCCGGGTTTCGGATTTCATCTGAAGGTATGGTGAAAGCATAATAATATGTATATCATATATTAGTTTTGAATTGTAGGTATCATATCCGCATTTGAATGTGAAGATGCTTTCACTGTTATATAGAATTTCAGTAAATTTATATAATTTAAGTAATTTTCATATAACTGTTTAGTGCATTTTATACTTCATTAAAAACGCCAAAACTTTTTTAAAGGAAGTTAGTAAACTGATTTGTGAAATATTAAGCGATTGCTATAAAAAAGCACTGGCATGATTTCGTATATCATGTGCGTAGTCTATGATAATTAACACGTTCACGCCGGGGCAGTTTTTGGTATGTTTTTCTGTGAGGCGGCGCGTGATGGATATTGCCTTCAAAATGCGGGTCACCGGGGTGGCTTACGCCGGCGTGAACGTGTTAATCGTACAAACAAGTGTAATTTTTCTACACAACTAAAGGTTTTCAGATATCAAAAATGTATTTAGATAATCATTATTAGTTTCTGTGAACATTACACAAGTCCATAAATTTGAGATAGCAATATTCTCGCAAAATCTGTTAAAAAAACTTTGTTTTTACTAAGCCCAAAGAAACACCTTATTATTAGCATTTTATAGATTTCACTCCATTGGCTTACAAATTTGTGAAATCTATTCAGTCTTTGTGGAAATAACGTTGAAGAAATTCAATTTTTGATTATTCACATCCCAAAATCGAATTTTGACACAAAGTTTTAATATCACATTTTATTTTTAATATTGATAAACAGATGTATATAGTTACGTCTGTGGCAAGCTGAACAGTTAGTAATCATCAAAATTGTCCAAAAAATGGTACAACATTTTATTTGGAAGAAAGGGCTTGGCCTATCTTTATCAGCAACTAATCAACGCGATTCCCAACCAATATTTTTCGAACAGTTTTTGCACTTTTATAAACGATTCAGGATTACGGTCTAAAAGGTGGCCAATTTTTCACTGCTAATTACAAAAAAAACGACTTGGCCAATCATTATGCAATATGTAATCAACGCGAGTTCCTATTGAAATACATCCAATGGATTTAAAATTTTTGAAATCGGTCCAAACGTTTACGGGAAAATGTAGACGATATTTCGAGAAATCGGCTTAAGACATGTTTAAAATTCGATTGCAATTATTACAATTGACTTAAAATGTCAAAAATATATAACATTAGAGAATCTGATTAATGTAAAAATGAAACGTTTCTTTCGGGAAGTTGAAACATATTAATAGGCAATGTTACAGTATTTATTTTTATTGATCTATTTGAAAAAATTAAATATTTCTCGAATGTTTCGTTACAGTACGGGAAGTTCCAACAATGTGCCTTGAATATTGATATCATACACGACTAGTTAATTCTTTATTTGTCACAGAATAAATCGTGTGTTTTTTACTTCCCGTAGGGCAAGTTATAGTGATCGCAAAAAAAAATCGAAAATGGAAATTTTTATATATCTTTACGTTTCAAAGGTTTCTGAATATTTTAGCAAACCTTAGAAAAAATGGATGTATGTGTGTGCGTGTGCGTGTGTGTGTATGTGCGATAACAAATTTTCGTCGACGATTTCGGGAACACCGATCAACCGATTTGAATAATTCAAAAAACGTTCGATCCGTATTGATAAGGAGACGTGCTGATTAGCTTTTAACAAAGGCAGGTCTAGCCGTTCCGAAGATACGAGGCAAAAAGTGCTAAAATGGTAACTCAGTTTTTAAGAGAATTTTAAAAGAAGAAATTTCGGAGATCTAATGAAAAAAGTTAAAAAAAATGCCATTCGGCGGTCAAAAATGATCATTAGACACATGCACATCAAATTATCAGATATTTTATAGAGATTTTAATAATAAGTATGATTTTTTTTTACATTTCTATGGGTTCCGTACCAATGCTTATCCGTTAGACGACGGCGCGGCTCTCATGCGCTTTGACATTTCGTCTCTATGCAGTTCAAGCAGTACGATTGCTTTGAAAAGTTCAAAATTTCCAAAATATGTCAAAATGAAGAAAACATTTTTTTTCAAAAAAATTTTGTTTTCAAAAAAAAATTATTTTTTTCAAACAAAAAGTATTTTTTTGTTAAATTTATAGTTTCTCAAAAATCTAATGTTTTCGAAGTAAAATTTTCTCAAAAATGTTGACCTTAAGGCACGATGCGCCCCACTAATTTAAATCATCATTATTATTTATTGCCTATTGTAAAGTGAATCGCATATTCATCATTCAAATATCAATTTTTAGAAAACAAAGAATGTTAGGATATACTATGATAGTAGTAACAACATTTGAATGAAAAAGATTTGCATTTGAAATATAAAAATGCCTGAAAAACCAAAATACTACACAGCCGATACACTCTATCTTAATCACGGCAGCCTTCTCGGTTCGCATTTCCTCGGGTGTAAATAACAAGAAAGTAAATTTATGCTGCGACTTTGCAACATCTATGGCGGGCGGTTTCTTTCCGGGCCGCGTTCGCGTTTCCTATTCGGAGTTCCTTTCGAGAATTCCTTTTCCGCTCAGAGTACACACGCTCGTGTTCTTGCTAGTGTGCTTGTAGACTTCGCGGGCTGCTTTTAACCGCAAAATATAGCTCGATGACAAAACTTCGACCCTCGGTAATTCTAGATGAGATATTTAATGGTGTATAAATAGCTCCGATATATACGCGCTTCACGGACTAAGTGCAATGTTATAGTACAATTTACGGTGGAGCCGCCGATAGATTTGAAAAAATACAGATTTTCATGCCAATAGCACTTTATATTAACTGTATATTTATAGATCAAGTAATTTATTTCTTTATTTTAGTAAATGCTATTAACTATTATTCTATTAATTTGATTTGTAGTAATTTTTTTTATTACTTCAAGCTTTTTTTCATTATTTAAGAGATATGTATTTTTAATTTGTATATAGCAAACTAAAATTTTAATTCTCAAATAGTTCAGATTGACTGCATAGATAGTAGAATTTTATTCATTGTATATTGTATAATAGTAATTATCATTTATGATCGATATTTTGGTTACTTTTTATGTTTTTATCACTTTTTTTTTTACTAAGAAAAATGTTATTTTTTTATTTCTTTCTGCATTTTTGTCAAACTGTAAATATCGAAGTGTTTCCTGTGATAAATAGATTTTCTCAATAAACTCTGTACTTATTATATATTTCTTATTTTGGGGAAAACAACAAAATCCTCCACAAAATTTAATAGCGGTAGGATTATACAAATTTTGTTAATTAGCATATATTTTTTTCAATTAAGTAATGATTGTGTTCTAGAAGTATTCCAGATGAAATGACTACCGGAAGATGAAATGAGTACGGTTGATCTATTTTTTTATCACAGCAATAACTTTGTTAATTTACCAGTTAACTCAGAGAAAAATGTATTAAATTATAATATAAGTGGATGTATACATGGAAATACTGAAATACTGTTCTTAAATACGATAGATTAATTATAAAATCAAATGATATAAAAATTAAGATGAGTGTCATAACTGTCCACACCCTCAGAGACGGTTGTGAGAGACATGAAAACAGGATTTATTACACATCATTAAAAACGAACAAACGAATACGTTAACTCAGAGTATTTTCTAAAAGCAAATTTTCAAAATCAACAATTTTTATAATTGAACCAGTTTCCGTAGTACTTTAATGCTTTACTATTTTCAAGACCAAGTACTCTATCGTTATACCAACTAAATCATCTAATTTTAATTTTAACAAGCGTCAAAAAAAAAAACTACTGATTTTCTCAAACTTTGATGAATTTTAAAAATTAAACTTCTTGTCGTAAGGCCTTAATATTTCAGTAAGTTCTATAAGATCGTGATATATATCGCTAATAAAAGTTCCATAAAAATCGGCTTTTTTTTCAACAGTTAATTACAAGAAAACGGCTCGGTAGACTTTCACCTAAAACAAATCAGTATCATTCCCAACTAATATTTTCCGAACAGTTTTTGATTTTTTAAAATAGATTCGGTAGAGTGAGCTTAAATGTGGACAAAAAATTTAACACTTTTTTCAAATTGCAAAGAAACGGCTCGGCAAATCGTCTCACAAAACTGACAAACTAAAGTCCTCATTGAGATACATCAAATGGTTTTTAAATTTTTGAAAACGGTTCAGACGTGTTTGAGAAAACGTCGATCAAAAGTCTTATTTTCACAAATGCCAAAGAGCTAATTTTTGCAAACTTTGAAGAATTCTTAATATTAAACGACTTGCGTAGGTACGTAATATTTTAGCATGATCTACAACACTAGGATATCTAACGTCAAAAAAAATCATAACTAGTGGGGTGGGTGGCATCGTGCCTTAAGGCAAATTGCTGGAACTTCCCATACCGTAACGAAATGTTCGAGGAATACTGAATGTTTTCAAATAGATTATTATAAATATTGTAACATTGTCTAATATTTATAAGAATTATATAAACTGAATTGCAAAGTTGAAATTATTTGTTTCAACAAAAAACTAAAAAAAAAAAAAAAATGGAGCAAAATTTTTTTTCCAAAATCAATTATTTTGTTAAGACAAGCAGAAAGTTTTTTGAATTATTCAAATCGGACGCTTAGTTCTCTCAAAAACTGCCATTTTTTACATATTTAGCTCTGTATCTTCGAAATGGCTGGGCCTGCCTTTGCCAAAAACTAATAAACACTTCTCCCAATCATTACTAATTGAATGTTTTTTAGATCATTCAAATCGGATACTCCGTTCTCTCAAAAATTCGATTTCTATTTTCCGCACTCTTTGCTCCGTATCTCCGAAACCGCTGGACCTGCCTTTGCCAAAAACTAATCAGCTCTTTTCCCTATCAATAGGAATCGAATGTTTTTTGAACCATTCAAATCGGTTGATCCGTGCGCCCTAAAACGTGACTGGAAATTTGTATCCACACATACATACACACACACACACATCCATTTTTTCTGAGGTATGCCAAAATGTTCAGTAACCTTCAAAACGTCGAGAAATGTAAAAATTTTCAATTCCGATTTTCGGCCCATTACAATAACTTACCCTACGGGAAGTTAAAAATCGACGATTTTTTTTAACTTTATTATAAGAAAACGGCCCGGCCGATCTTTACCAAAAACTAATCACCCGATTCCAACCAAAATCTATCGAACGGTTTTTGAATTTTCAAGATTGATTTGGAATTGCAGGCTAAAACGTGGACAAAATTTCTCTCACTTTTTTGCGATTTACAATGAAACGGCCCGGCCGATCGTCGCACAAGGCCCAGAAACGCTTGTCCTCATCGAGATATATCGAATGGCTTTTAAATTTTTGAAATCGGTCTAGCCGTTTTTGAGAAAACGTTGATTTACGACAAAAAAAATCTGTTCGCATGCACATACACGCACACATACATACTTTTTCCAAATTAGGTCTCATTCGATTCAGAATGGCTTGAAACGTCGAGAAAACAAACTTAGCGAATCGGATTTTTTGATGAAAATTAATATATAACATACATAACAACTCAAATTTTAACAAAATATCAAACAAAGTACTTTACTTGTATACAGTTAATAGTTATTATAAGAACTCAAACATGAATACTTACTTCAGCGGTTTCCACCTTTTCTTCCTTGCGCCCCCCTTTCGAATGAAAAATATTGCGCCCCCCCCCCTTCTTATTTTTCTAACAATTTAATTTTAATATACTTACATAACTGCAATTATGCCATATAATATACAGTATTGTAAAAAATATACATACAAACATAACTATTTATTATAAGAATTTTCTGTTTCACATAAGTAAGATCTCACAAATGGTAATAAAATTTCTAAAGCATTATTTGTCAAAGTAGCAATTCGTCCTTTACTGGTAACCAACTTACAATATATTTTTGTCCTGAAACTCTGCTTCAATGTGCTATTACTAGATAAACCAATTATCATTTTCTGCTCTGCTTTTGAATGACCAAAATCATCATGTTTCTCAATGACAAATGGATTTCTAATCCATTCGTATTTGGACGTAATTAGATGAAGTAATGCGAAAATTGGTTTCGTAGACTAGTCATATGACTGATATAATAATAAGATCTTTACTTACTTCTATTTCATCAGTAACACAAGTAATTTAAAAGTGGGAAACATGTTAAAGTTATAAAGTTTTTGATACTAGCTATACACAGTTCTAATTTTTTCATAAAAACCGTTTTCTTGTCTTTCTGAACAAAACACGAATTTGAGATCCTTGCATTGATTTATTTAAATCGCTAAGTCTTTGAAAATATCAACTAAATACTCAAATTTTGCGAGGAACTTTGTGTCCTAAAACAAGATTGCTCCGTCTCTTTTGTTATCAGCAAGAAATATAGCAATTTATTTTTTGAGCTCAAACACACTTAGAAGTTCTTTAAGTAATTTGTTGATTTATTTTTGACACTTACTCAGCATTTAAAATAATATTTTTGAAACAGCTTCGCGCCCCCCTTGGAACGGTATGGCGAGAAAGCAATGCGGTCTACAGAACACGTTAATAACGGCACTGTCTAAAAGTAATAATAGATCTTGTTCAAATATTAATATTTGAACAAGATCTTCATATTTTTCTCTATCAAAATCAGTATAATTTAGCTGTTATGATGACTGTCACTACTAGCACAATTTGTATCTCTAACTTTATATTTGATGCTTTTATTTGTTCAAATACAATAATTGTTATGACTTGAAATTTTGATTCAGTAGCTGCTGATAAAAATCTTGTTTTCAGAATATAAACTACGTTTAGATTCCTCAAATAAACAAAGATAAGGTAGTGGTAAGCGAAAAAATTTAAATAAGTGCAAATCTTCATAATTAATAAATAGGTACTAAATTAAAAAAAGTTTATTATTTATTATTCCTCGACGATTATATATAAGTGATTACCCTCATCGTGCTGTAAGTATCGATGTCTTTCCTGCGGAAAATAGCTTTTTCCGTCAACACAGTACACTTTACGTTTTATATAATCCTTATTGAAGCGTCATTGTCACTTTCGAAGCGATTGTCTGGAGCACAAACGCGTAGCGAGTGCGGGCGGCGCATATAAATTAAATGGGTTTGGAGCAGGATGATGGGGGGACATAACCCAAGATGTTTACACTTGGACTGCACCGTGTTTATTCGTAAGATTACTTCGAAGCATAGACAATGTTTACCTGTATTCCGTTACTATCTCGTTTGCTTGTGACCGCACTGTTTGTAAATGACTCGGTTTGGTGCTCTGTTTCTAATGTATGCGCACCGAGCTTTTGTATTGTGATGGCGCTAATTACGACGAAGCCAACGTTGTCATTGTCAAATGGTAATTAGTGACAGTGAACAGAACCGCGGAAATGATATAATTTAATTTGTATTTGCTATTTGAACTTTTTTTGAAGAATTAAACTTTCTTCACTTTTCGCTTTTTAGAAAACGATGACTACACATTTTAATTATAATATAAATATTCTTTTGATGAATATGATGCAATGATACCTAATATTTGTTTTATTTTTACTAATTCAGACCAACATATACTCGTGCATGTAATCATATTAAATTCCCGTAGAGTAAGTCATTGTAATCGTCCAAAAAACTAAATTAAAATGGAAATTGATGTTTTTATGTGTGTGTGTGTGTGTGGATACAACTTATTGTCGACAATTTCGGACGTACAAACCACCGATTAGAATTTTCCAAAAGACAATCGGTTCCTATTGATAAGGAACTGATTAGCTTTTGGCAAAATTTGCTCCAAACAACAGTGCTCAAAACTAAAAAAAAACTAACAATGAGGGAAAACACTTTTTCATAAACTGTCAAACATGGGCGTTTATCTTGTGTGCAAAGTTGGTTACACGTCTTTTTTCCTTTACTTTCAAATATTTTGAAGCGTCGTTGAAAAATTCCCCAATTTACTCGTTTTTGAGATACAGTTGACTTTTTTACTTGTGGATCTTGAGCTCCCGCATTACCCTAATATTGGAGTTGCAATGACACTTGTTTCATTGTTGATTAGATTTCGTATTGAAGAATCAAAAGGCCAATATTGTATAGTTATGTTGTAAAATTAATAATAAAAAAATTAAACATTTTTTTTACAAACGTAAGTTTATTGATTAGAAATTATTTCTATATTTCTCGTAGTTTTCAGAAATCTTTAAAGTTATTAAAATGGAAAATACTTTTTAGACAAGACAAATATTACATCTGTTCAAAGAATGAGATTATATCGCCACCGAAAAAGTAAAAAAATACAAGCCGTCAATGAATGTATGTCAATATTAATTACATGAAATTCTTCAAACACAATTACATGATGAGTAAAGTTGCAAAAACAATATTTGTTTGGGCGTTTAACATAATCCACTGTGTGAACGAATATTATAGAATTTATTAATCAGCAATTACTTCATTTCTTTAATGAAAGTTCATTTCTAAGTTATAATTACAATGACAAAGCGATCATACCATATTTGAAGTATGACTTCAATTACATAAGGGTTTTTAAATATTATACATATTTATAATGCTATTATAAAAAATATATAATTTATAATTTATCATTATATAAATGTGTATAATGGTTGACACTAATAAATATGTACATCACGACCATATTACTAATAAACATTATTCACAATTGTTATATAATATATTTATTTTTACTTAAATCCATCTTGTACAGTTGCAAATACGTTTTACTCTAATCTCGTGTGAACCTTACGCGCACTCTTTTTTTGATATTTGTTAATTGAGTCTTATTTTTACAAAACATATACCAGAATTTGAATGGAAATTGAAAATTTAAAACTATAATAAAATTTAATAAAACATAATATATTTTAATAAAACTATTAATAAATGTATGAATGAATTAGCTAAATACTATTCAATATTAAATTCTTAAATAGTAAATCGTTTCGTTGAACTATAATTAGTCGCCACTGAGCGCTTCATAATTTAACGGCGCTAATTTTCTATTATATTACACAAATCTGTGAAATTGGGTTAGCCAATATTTATCAAATTATATCTCAATAATTTATGAATTATTGATACGTTTGGTAATTTGGTAAAATTATATATTAACCAAATTACACTTGAATATATGCTTCATTTTTCTCAAATGTCCAAAATAGTAAAGAAGTTAATTGCATCTATTTTTCTGAAAAATATTCGAATAATTACATTTTTCGAGCGACTTCAGATATTTTCTCTCATGGCGTTCTTTAACAAACAGTGTCAGCGTAAAGTTGACTTTTCGCAAGTGAACAAAGTTTAAACTCTCTGGGCGACTGTCGACTAGCAAAAGACCCCCGGAGATTTGGCGTTTGTCTCTATTCTTATTTACACACACATATGGATGCGAATACATGCAGGGACTTCCATTTAGGGAAAGGTTTCAGTAAAAGGTGCATTTATTTGAGACCCTTTAGTATATTGTATGAATTATTATCAACAAGTTGGATAATTAATATAACATGCATACGTGACTTAGACGGATAAAATATATTTCTGATATATGACAATTTTACGGGCGCTAAGAAATGCTCGTTTCTAAACTGTATAGTAAACCTTATAACAAAATGATGTTTTTTTAAATTTATTGCCAATTTCTGCAAAACCAATATTCTTTTGCAGCTGGTAATTTTGACACATATATACTTGGAGAATCAAGTTGATGGTAAAAGTGCAATAAAAATTAAATTTGTCTATAACCAGTTATCTATGAAGCTCACGATAACCCCATCGATTACGAAGTGATATAAATATTATTAATAATACTAATTAAATTAAATGAATACAATTGCAAGTACTATGAGTTTGTTTAAAAAATATCAATTAGAAACTGCAAGGATTAGTTTTTCGTAAAAAGCAAAGTTTTTATTTTAAAAAAACGGTTTAAATATTATTTATATTGCTAAATATCAATTCTTATATAATGTATATTTTTTCACATTTCGAAAAGTCCATCTAACTTGCTTTAAGATGTAATTTAACTTACAACTACTGATTTTATATATATGTACATATACACATGAATGGCCTCAAAATATTAAAAACCCTTGCACTTCAAAAGTCCCCATTTTATAGGTATAATTATTATACTCATCAAAATACAAAATTTGGCCACTTCTCCATGACGATTATATTCATTAACAACAGTTAATTAAACAATAACGATTATTAAAATGCTTAACGATTTGAAATGCGCTATAATTGATCGTATCTATATAGTCGTTTTTATCAGTCGATAGTTAAAAAATATTTATTTTAAAAATTTAGGAATCATTTGAAAACTCAAATTATATATTTATTAATTCCTCATTTTATAATACTTTAGTTGTTTATCTACTATATAAGACGTTTCAATTAGTTGATATTATTCACTTATAATTTTTAATGAGAAAATTTAAACATTTTACATATAATAGAAAAAAGGAAACCCAGGAAGGAAATTAGATGTGCACCTTTCGAAAGATTAC
The DNA here is from genome assembly GCF_003426905.1 of Ctenocephalides felis. NCBI lineage: Eukaryota > Metazoa > Arthropoda > Insecta > Siphonaptera > Pulicidae > Ctenocephalides > Ctenocephalides felis. Next base: position 55,084,554 of record NW_020537758.1, read on the forward strand.
GAAGCAATATCGGATGTACCACAAGGATTGCACTTAGAACCATTTCTATTCTGGTGTAGCATTGAAACTCTCTATTATCTCTACCCTTCTCTAATCAAACCTATTTTATATTATTTTTCAATAGTTTGATATGCAACTAACTAATTACTCAATAGACAGAATAAGGTGCAAATTAAATCAGAAGAATATGTGTCAAACTTATACACAACACTGAAGTAAATTATAAACAAAGGTGGAAAGGTTTATCGCCCGGTGAAAATTACAGATCTTTGTTTCTTGTACAAGATTGTGAATGGCATCATAGAATCACCAGACCTCTTAGCAAAGATAGAATTCGCCACACCAAGCCAAAGACTTATAATTAATAAAATTGTGGAATATAAATACATGATATTTATATATGTTACTACAAAGTTTCATAATTAAATGCATTGCGACTAAATGCAAATGCAAATTATTTTAAACACATATCTAACTTAATAGTAAGTTATAGCAATAGCAAAAAATCTAAGATGAAAATTTTTATATATCTTCACGTTTCAAGCCTTTCTGAACATTTTAGCAACCTCAAAAAAAATTGGTGCGCGTGTGAAAGATGTATGCGTGTATGTTTGGATACAAAGTCCCACCCACGATTTCGAGATCACGTATCAACAAATTTGAATGATTCAAAAAACATTCGATTAGTTTTTGGCAAAGACAGGTTCAGCCGTTTCGGAGGTACGGAGCAAAGAGTGCAGTAAATAATTATCGGGTTATTGAGAAAACGGAGTATCAGAATTGAATAATTTAAAAAACATTCAATTTGTAATAAAGAGAAGAATTGTTGATTAGATTTTATATTTCTCGCATATTTTATTATGGTACGGGAAGTTCCAGAAAATTGCCATAAGGCATGATGTCATACACCACGGTGTTTGCCGTTTTCTTGTAATAAAGTGTTGAAAAAAAAATTTCGACGATTTTTATTATTATTTTTTGACGGTAGATACCATAGTCTTCTAAATCATGCTAAAATATTACGGCCCTACGACAACTCGTTTTGCTTTAAAATCCGTCAAAGTAAATTAGCATTGCTCAAAAATGCCTGACCCGATTTCAGAAATTTAAAAAATAAAAAAACTGTTTGATGTGCCTCAATAAGGACTTTCCTTTGTCTGTTTTGCTTTACGATCTGCCGAATCGTTTCTTTGTACATCGCAGAAAGGTGAAAAAATTTTCGTACACGTTTTAGCCCTCAATTCTGAATTGAATTTGTAAATTCAAAAACTTGTCTAAAGATATTGGTTGGGAATCGTGCTGATTAGTTTTTGGAAAAGATCGTCCGGGTTGTTTTCTTGTAATGAAGTGTTAAACATCTTTTTTGACGATTTTTACGATTTTTTTTTGACGGTAAAGACCGTAGTCTTATAGATTATACTAAAATATTACGCCCCTACAACAAGTCGTTTAATTTTAAAATTCGTCAAAGTTTGCAAAAATTGGTACCGTTTATTCCGCGTTTGTCAAAATTAGAACTTTTATCATATATTTTCTCTAACCCTGCTAGACCGATTTCAAAAATTTCAAAGCCAGTCGATGTATTTCGATGTGATTTATCTTTTACCAGTTTTGGGCGACGATCGGCTAAGCCGTTTCTTTATAACTTAGAAAAAAGTGTTTTTGACTTTTCGTCCACATTTCAGCACATACTACCGAATCGATTTAAAAAAATCAAAACTGTTTGAAAGATATTAATTCATTCTATGGAATGATACTGATCAGTTTTAGGTGAAAATCTTCCGAGCCGTTTTCTTGTAACTAACTGTTAAAAAAAAATTAAACCGATTTTTATGGAACTTCTATGGCGATATATATCATGGACTTATACTGAAATATATATATGCCTTACGACAAGTAGTTTATTTTCAAAAAATCATCAAAATTTGAGTAAATGAGTAGTGTTTTTGATGTTTGTTAAAATTATAATTAGGCGATTTACTTGGTATAACGAGAGAGTACTTGGTTTTAATGAGCATACTAACCATTAAAGTTATACGGAAACTGGTTCAATTACAAAAATTATTGAATTTTGGAAATTTGCTTTTAGAAAATACTCCAAGTTAACGTGATCGTTCGTTTTTATGATGTGTAATAAATCCACTAGGAATACTTTAAATCGCTCATAATTGTTTAAGTCGATTATTTATACATATCGGAAAGTTCATGTAACTTGCCTCAAGGCAAAAAAATATCAACTAGTTTTATTTTGCGAAGGTTTAATTATTGTACGGGTAATTCCAGAAATTAAGGTACAATGCCATGGACCACTAGTTTATTTTAAATACATAATTGTGTGTTAAAATAATTCATAAATTATACAATTACTAACAATAGTATTTCATTCAAGTAACTTCAAAATAATTCTCATTGTTAAACATGTCCTGTTTACCTCTCTTCTCCTCTATTTCTATTACCTTTCG